>NW_028270172.1:24520773-24826660 GCF_037043375.1 Chiloscyllium plagiosum
ACAAACTATTGTCAGAAAATCTTGAGAGAAAGGAAGAAATGAGAAAGTTAGGTAAAAGAATAAAAGCAGCACATGAACTCCAACATAATGAAAAACAGTGAAGTTGTTTTCAAATCACCTATCAGTAGATCCAGGAGACAGTTAACCACTGCCAAAAAAAACTGCCAAGCAAACTGTTGCATATGGCTCCAAAATAATAGTCAGTCGTAGCTATTGGTAGTACAGAAGCAGAATATTGCAGGAAGAGAAATAGATTATTTAGATTAGATTACTTACAGTGTGGAAACAGGCCCTTCGGCCCAACAAGTCTACACCAACCTGCCGAAGCACAACCCACCCAGACCCATTCCCCTACATTTACCCCTTCACCTAACACTACGGGCAATTTAGCATGGCCAATTCACCTAACCTGCACATTTTTGGACTGTGGGAGGTAACCGGAGCACCCGGAGGAAACCCACACAGACACGGGGAGAATGTGCAAACTCCACACAGTCGCCTGAGGCGGGAAATAGGTTAGGATGAAACTTTTTATCCTGCCTTCATCAGGACAATGCACAAGAAATAAAGGGTAAAAGTGACATTTATACTGTACGAGAACACGGTTGGTCAACTGCTTCTGATGTGCTGTCATGGAGAATGCATCAGTTAAATAATAAGATAGTTAATGGCCAAGCTTTAAGTTTTGAAACAGACATTTTCACTGACTGGTCAAGGCATTTCCCAGAGAAATCAATCACAGAATGGCTGTCACCTATTTTGTTGAGTTGAACATGTGGTATTGACACATGTTATTTCTGTCAATAAAGAATAGAGTACTTGTGTTAACATACATAGCTTCCAGTACACACAAGTGCACCAATTGCAAATCCAACTGACAATCTTGAATGGTTGTCAGTGTACATTTTACACACAGGATTATTTAGCATACACTGTCCAATCACGGTATCACATCTATTGTTGGACACTTGAGTTTGCAAACATAGGCAGTTAGGTACAGTCAGTATATTGCTTGTAGTGAACTGGTAAAGGGATATATTATATTACATGATATGCTAATCCTTGCTACGTCCTGCCTACATACTTGGTATTATACCAGCACAGAAATTCATAAACCATATTCATTTCAGAAATAGGTAGGATGGCTTTGTTATAATGGAGGAATAGTATAGTTAGAGACATAGACACTGCTCTGTGTCTCGAAGGTTGTGTTGCTTGCCTGGTGCTCAGGTTCAGGATATCTCATTAGGGCTGCAGAGGAACTTGGAGTGGAAGGATAAAGATCCAGTGGATCCACACATGTACCAACTACATTGATAAAACTCAGGCAGAGGTTCTGCTAAGGGAATATGAACAGCTAGGAGCGAAATTAAAACACAGAACCAAAAAGGTAATAATCTCTGGATAACTACCTGAGCCATGAGCTAATTGGCACAGGATCAATAAGATTAAGCAGGTAAATGTGTGGCTCAGAGATTGGTGAGAGAGAAATGTGTTTGAATTAATGGGACATTGGCACCAGTACTGGGGGAAAAGGGACATGTTCCAATGGGATGGTCTTCACCTGGACAATGCCTCAACCAGAGTCCTAGTGAATCACTTAACAAGGGCTGTAGACAGGGTTTTAAAATAAAATTGGGGTGGTGATGGGGGCTTGGTTATAGGGGAAATTAGAAATCCAGATTAGAGGAGGTGGTAAGCGTGCAGAACTCAGGTAAGGTTATTAAAATCTCCAGCACAGACACAAATAGGACAGTGTGTATAGAAATGATTAGCAATCAAACTTCAAGCACACTGGATAATTGATTGACAATGAGAAGAGGGATGGTTAACACAAAACTGAAGGTCTTATATCTGAATATATACAGTATGAGGAATAAGGTAAATGAGCTTGTGGCACAGATCGAAATTGGCAGGTATGATGTGGTGGGCATCACAGAGACATGCCTGCCAGGGAATCAGGACTGGGAGCTGAATATTCAAGGATATATAAAGGAACCTCGATTATCCAGCATTTGATTATCTGAATTTCAGATTATCCGGCAAGATTCAAGGTCCCAATGCTGAGCCAAATTGTGTTATCCGGCATTCGATTATCCGAACATTTGATTATCTGACAAAATACTCCCTGCCCATGTCATTCAGATGATCAAGGTTTCTCTATACGTCCTATCGAAAAGATAGGCAGGTGGGCAGAAGGGGGTATGGTTGCCTTATTAGTAAGAAATGAAATTAAATCAATAGTAAGAAACAAAATAGGGTCAGATGGTGTAGAATCTGTGGGGGAAGAATGGAGGAACCACAAAAAAGGTAAAAAAAAAAGTTGGAGTTATTGTACAGGCCTCCAGACATGATTCAGGAGCTGGGCATAAGTTACACAAGGAGATAGAAAAGATGTGTAGGAAAGGCAAAGTTAGTGATTATGGGAGATTTCAATATGCAGGTGGACTGGGAAAATCAGGTTGGTAGTGGATTGCAAGAAAACGAATTTGTGGAATGTCTGAGATGGTTTTTTGGAGCAGCTTGTGTTGGAGCCCACTAGGGAACAGGCAATACTGGATTTAGTGTTGTGCAATGAGGCAGATGTGATAAGGGAGCTTAGGGTGAAGGAACCCTTAGCAGGGAGTGATCATAACATGATCAAATTTACTCTGCAATTTGAGAGGGAGATGATAGAATCAGAGGTAACAGTATTACAGCTGAATAAAGGCAACAACAGAGGCACGAAGAAGGAGCTGGATAGAATTGACAGAGAGGAACCTAGCAGGAGACACTGTGGAACAGCAATGGCAGGATGTTTTGGGAGTAATTCAGGAGGCACAGCAGGGATTCATCCCAAGGAAAAAGAAACATAATACAGGGAGGATGAGGCAACCATAGCTGACTCAGGAAGTCAGGAATAGCATAAAAGCAAAAGAGAAAGCATATGATGTGGTGAAGGGCCATGGGAAACCAGAGGATTGAGAAGCTTACAAAGACCAGAGGGTAACAAAACAAAAATAAGGAGGGAGAAGAGTAAATAGGAGGGTAAGCTAGCCAGTACTAAAGGAAGACTGTAAGAGTTTCTTCAGATATATAAAGGGACAGTGATGCAAAAGTGTACAATGGGCCACTGGAAAATGGTGCTGGAGAGATAGAAGGGGGAAACAAGGAAATGGCGGAGGGACAGAATAATTACTTCTAGTCAGTCTTCACTGTTCAAGACATGAATAATATACCAAAATTCAAGAGACGGGCAGAGAGGAGAATGGTGGCCATCACCAAGGAGGTGGTGCTATAAAAACGGATTGGCCTGAAAGTGGATAAATCCCCTGGACCAGATAGATTACACCCCAGAGTTCTAAGGGAGATAGCCGAGGCGTTAGCGATCATCTTTCAGGAATTGTTAGAATCAGGAAGGGTCCCAGAAGTCTAAATAATCATTAACATGAGACCCCTGTTTAAAAAGAAAGAAAGGCAAAAGACAGAAAATTTCAGACCGAATAGCCTAACCTCAGTCGTGGGCAAGATCCTGGAACCCATTGTGAAGGATGAGATTTCGGAATACTTTGAAGTGTATGGTAAAATAGGGCAGAGTCAGCATGGTTTCATCAAGGGGAGGTCATACCTGACAAATCTGCTAGAACTTTTTGAGGAAGTAACAAGCAGGTTAGACTAAGGAGAGCCAATGGATCTTATCTAACTGGACTTCAAGAAGCTTATGACAAGGTGCTGCAGGAGGCTATTGAGTAAAATAAGAGCCCATGGTGTTAGAGGCAAGATGTGAGCATGGATAGAAGCTTGGCTGTCTGGCAGAAAGCAGAGATGGGTATAAAAGGGTCCTTCTCAGGATGGCATCCGGTGACAAGTGGTGTTCCACAACATTCAGTTTTGGGACCACAACTTTTCACTTTATACATGAACAATCTTGATGAAGGAACAGAGGCCATTCTGGCTAGGTTTTCAGATGATACAAAAGATAGGTAGAGGGAGAGGTAGCATTGAGGAGATGGAGAGGCTGCAAGGATTTGGATTGGTTAGCAGAGTGGGCAACGAAGTGGCAGATGGAGTACAACATGAAAAAAAAGTGAGAGTTCATGCACTTTGGTAGGAAGGGTAGAGGCATGGACTATTTTCTAAATGTGCAGAAAATTCAGAAGTCTGAACTGCAAAGAGATTTGGGAGTTCTAGTCCAGGATTCTCTCAAGGTAAACTTGCAGGTTCAGTCTGTAGTTAGGAAGGCAAATGCAATGATGGCATTTATTTTGAGAGGACTTGAATATATTTCTGAAGCTCTAGAAGACTCTGGTCAGACCACATTTGGAGTATTGTGCAGTTTTGGGCCCCATATCTCAGGAAGCATGTACTGGCCCTTGAGGGTGTTCACGGGAGGTTCAGAAGAATGGTCCCAGAAATGAAAAGCTAAACATATGAGGAACATTTGAGGATTCTGGGTTTATACTCAATGGAGTTTAGAAGGATGAGGGGGGATCTAATTGAAACTTACAGAATACTGAATGACCTAGACAGAGTGAACGTTGGAAAGATGTTTCCATTGATAGGAGAGACTAGGACCCAAGTGCACAGGCTTAGAGTAAAGGGAAGGCCTTTTAGAACAGAGGTAAGGAGAAACTTCTTCAGCCAGACAGTGGTGAATCTATGGAATTCATTGCCACAGAAGACTGTAGAGGCCAGGTCATTGAGCACACTTAAGACAGAGGTAGACAGTTTCTTGAATATCGAGGGGATCAAGGGTTACCGGGAAAAACCAGGAGAATAGGGTTGAGAAAGCTATCAGCCATGATTGAATGGTGGAGCAGATTCAATGGGCTGAATGGCCTAATTTCTCCATAGTAGCAGCATGAAATAGCTACATTCACCTCTTGCTCATACTTCAGAACACAAAGGAACCTTTTCAGAAAAAAAGAGCTAATACTTGATTATCACAATCATTGGTATACTCAATGTCAGAGCGGATTGGTCAGAGTAAAAAGGAAAACAGACAGACAGTATGAGCTGGACCAAAGCTAGTGATTCACAACCAGCTTTCCCACCCCACCCCACACCCACCGACCCCCAAACTCCAAAACTCAAGACGCACCAGCAGCAGGCAAATGAGCAAAGGACTGATCACAAGGTACAGCATGTCTGACATGACATGATCTACTGCCATAATAAACTTAATCCCACTTCGAAAATCATTTCTTCATATTTGCACTTCATCATGCCAGTCAGAATTCAAGCCAATTCTTTTGAACCCTCTATAAGAATTCTGAAATAACATGGAACTAAAACATGCAAACAATCCTCCAACTATGACCTTCTAAGGTATAGTTTTCTTTACAAATATATTTGCACTTTTATATTCTATACTTCTCACCATTTTAGTTTAAAAACAATACTTTGAGTGGATCTTAAAAAAACAAGTAGTGCTGGGGAAACTCAGCAGGTCTGACAGCATTTGTGGGAAAGATCAATTCAAAATATTTCCATTTTTCAACAACAGCCAGCCTTCTCTCAAGTATAATGTGAAGCAAACAGCAGTGCTGCATGTTTATTCTTACTGAACTCCACATGCCAGTTTTTGAAGTTTATTCTACTTAGATGCCTGCAGCTTCAATTTATCTCTGAACTAATTTACTAAGCCTCCTATTTTGGCACATTTCCTCCAGCCTTTATCCAAATCACAGATACCTACAGTGAATAGAAACTTCCAGAACACAGAGATACATGGAACACCTCTACCCACTTCCAAACCAACTTTGAAAACTGCCCTTTCATCCATTTCAGACAGTTTCTAGTCCAAATTTGCTCATTTTCCCCTGTTGTCAACACCCCACATTCCTCTCCAGTAGGGTCCTCATCTGGTACCTTGTCAATGTTAATATGTGCTACATTTAATGTTTCTCCTCCAGTAACCACCTCAACAGACAACCAGGTTGATTGTGCTCAAACTTCCTTTCTGAAGTTGATGGCAGCCACTTATCATTACGTGCTTCACCCAAGGTAAGTTGGTTTTAAATTCCATGGAAACAAAACCTCAAAATTCTTGATTTCTCAAGATGGTTGATGGAAACCCATTTTTACGGCTGCTTTGGATATAAAAAGGTTTTTTCTTTGTTTGGAAAGCATAACGAATAAAGTGAATGATATAATTACATTGATGATTCAGGTAGGAAAGACAATGGATGCTCATCGGAGATGTCTGCTAGTAAAAATGAGTCAATGGATCGACTGCTGAGTTGCAAGGGTGTGAGGCGTCGGAAGTTGGTGGGACTCCTCGGAAGTTGTAAACGTGCCCTTTGGGATGGAATTACTGTTTCTTCATTGGACACCCACGGTGGAGTCATTTGGAAAGTAGAATCATCTTCCTCAGTGGAAAAGCCTGGGTTAGTGAATCCTGCAGGAATGATTTAGTATTACAAAATAAGCATTAATTAGAATAATCTCTGAAAGGTTCACAAGCAGATATGGGCATGAAAAACATACCCAATCTAATTTTACAAGCACTGCAATGTTAGACTTTGAAGCAGAGAGATAATGCAGCTGCAATTAAAGTAGTCATGATTTGGAGGTGTTGGACTGGGATGTACAAAGTTAAAAATCACAACACCAGGTTATAGTCCAACAGGTTTAATTGGAAGCACACTAGCTATCACCTGGTGAATGAGCGGCGCTCCGAAAGCTAGTGTGCTTCCAATTAAACCTATTGGACTATAACCTGGTGTTGTGTGACTTTTAGCAATTAAAGTAGGATTTCTTTGAGTCTGCCCCAATTTCTCTTCAAAAGGAGCCATCATAAGGTTATAGAAAACAATCCAGCATTTCTAGATACACAAAGGGTGTTCAAAAACAACATTGCTCAACATTTATACGGACTGCAGAGTTGTGGAACCACATCATCAAGCAGCCCATGCTGTAAAATGTTAGAATACTTCTAGTTCAAGAGCATATGTATGCAACATCTAACACATGTCAAGGGAGGAGTTTCAAACAAAAAGGCTTGAATCTTTGCACCAGCAAATTAGGGTAGCATCTTTCCCTTCCTCTTTGTAGATGCTGCTTAAGCACTGACCAACGGCAGCATTTCCTGCTGTCTTTGATTTGTTTCATCATCAAAAATGCAATCATTGGTCAAGTCAAATCAAGAGAAACACCACATCAGAGACCAGTCTTGTCCTAAACCTACCTTTGACAAAATATTCTTTGAGTAGTACTGGGAATCCTGGCTGCTTTTTCCTCCCTTACAAAATAATATTGGAGGTTGCTGGGCATGCCAATACTCTGGCTCCAAGATCAGACAGCTTAGCCTAGACCAAAAGGTTTAATCCAGGACCTATTTGGAAAACCCCTCAAATTGGCATTTTGTAATACAGATATGGTGTTGATGCAAAAGTGTTTCAGCTCTAATAAACCAAGCTTGAAGGTGCAAGACCTCTCGAGGAGCTGCTCATACCAACGGGAGTTTGAATCTTATTTTTAGACTTCAATACATTCAAAAGAAACATCCAGAGAAACAGCCGCCAATGGATCAGCAAAACATCTTACCGGTTATTGGTTCATCCGATTCATTGTGGGCAGGTGTAATGAGAAAACTAATTCCTCCGTCTGATGGATCATAGTGATCCTCTACATCAGAGTCTGGATAAATAGATAGGAAACATTTCTTGAATACGGCAATAAATAAGTGTAATGCAGATAATATCACGGACCTTTTGGGCAGGTGCCATGGATTTAAATTCAGACTTCAAGGATAATACAAATGGTTCTTTTAACTTTTTATAAAAGCTCTCAACTAAAACAGATTCAACAGAGCTTCTGTAACAGAATACGGTGCGAAATTGGTTATTTTTTAAAAAAGTCATTTTAGTTACGTTAGTTAACTACTTCCTCAATTTGATCAATTAAAAGGGCTAAATGGAAACAGGAAATGTCAATGCCTCAGTGGGTCTCCCCCTTGGGAGAGAAGTGTCAGCATAAAGTTAGGTTTATCTATCATATGCTGGAGTGCTTACAAATGGACTCTTATAGGATGATTTACCGGAGGAGAGAGACCACCATTCCATTCTCAAGTTCACACTGGAGCAAGGTTTTGCCTTCAGACAGCCAGAGCCTTGACTAAACCTTTTAATACTTAACTCAGGCTCTGGCCATCAATTTAGTGCCCTAAAAACACTAGAGACTTAGTCAAGAATAGGAACCCAAGGCAATCATTTGCCATAAGCTTCTGCATAGAAGAACTGCCATTGCAGGATTTCTGGCAAGTCCAATCAGAGACAAAAGGCATGTATATGGAGTTAGGCCTCTATCTCACTGAGGGCCTGTCTAACCAACTCCTGTATCTAGTTGAACAACTCAGGAATGTTTTCTGATTAACAGTGAAAAAGCTTCATGAGTTTAAATAATGATCAGAACAGAATCAGCCAGACTCCTCCAGCATTGATGACCTGTCAATGGTAATTGTCTGCTGGGCCTACAATAGGAATTGTAATGATTAAGCATAGGATCTGAGAGGTGGGGGGAGACAGAGGAAGTGAAAATGGAAGAAATAGACAGGGTCCCCTTTATTGACTGCAATCAACAATCCCTACACATCAAGCAAAACCACACAGCTATTTAGATAAATCATTTTTCCCAAGGTCCAAGTCAGCCTCCCAGCACCCACTCCCACAAAATTCCCTTAAGAGCGACAAATTGGCCAAGGAATCAAACATGACCAGCCACCTTTGCAAATGCGATCCAAGTAGTCCGAGGGGTTGGGAAAGAGGTCACAAAGAGACCTGAGTGTTAACAAGGAAGTAAACACGTTAGAAATTACCTTTATTAACGTGGAAAGAAACGGAATGTGCCGGGATCTTGCCATTTGACATCGCATCACTGTGTTTCTGAAAGAAAATCAGGACAGCCAAAGTACAGATTAAAGGGGATTAAAGTTTGATTTTTGGCAAGTTTTAGCAATTTGTCATTGTTCATTTGAAAAAGCAACCACAACAACTATAGTTTAAGTTACAGCTAAACTCATTATTTAAATGCAAAAGGCAATCAATTGCTTTTATCCCCTCAAGTGAAAGGAGACAGATCACAGGAGTGTTATAGAGTCATAGAGAAGGAAACAGACCCTTCGGTCCAACCCGTCCATGCTGACCAGATATGCCAACCCAATCTAGTCCCATTGTGTTATGGCACAGGAGAGGGTCATTTTACCCACTGTTCTAAACTGGCACTTCAAATGCGCTTCACAACCTTCTGTTAATCTCCTGCTTTCTCCCCATACCCTTGCAAATCATTTCTATTCATAGAAGAGAGTGTGGAGATAAAATGGTCTCTATAATCATTGGGGAAAATATGACTTGGATAAAGAATTTTTAGGGCAGATGATAGAAAAAGTGTGATCAACAGAGACAGGTATGTATCAGTCTTGCATCTTATAAGACATACAAGGAGGTTGAATTCCAAAGGCAGCTGAAGGCAGAGCCACCACTGGAGGTAAATACACTCAGGGCTATGCCAGACAGCCAGGATGATCTTAGGGATTCAAAAATAAGGATAAGAATTTCAAATTCCAGGTGCTGCTTAACTTTTGGTTGGGTGGAGTGGTGAGGAAAGGAAGGAAAGATGTGCAGCATATGGGTGAGAGTTTGGAAACATGAGCTGAAGTCTGAATAGGTGGGAGGTTAAGGCAACTGCATATAGGCCAATATCTCAAGACCAAGTCACCCGTTCTTTAGTTGTGCACAGTACACTGGCTGGAGCCAGCCAACTCTGCCATTACTTGAAGTGAGGAGATTCTAAATCCCCTGTTTATATAACTTTTTTTTCTATTACAAACTGCTTTTATTTATAACATTTCAGCAAGATTTGCATACAAATTCAGAACACTAATGGATCAAGCATAAATGCCCTTAAAACCATGAAAAGTTATAAATGCAAACAATAATGTCTCTGTAAAGTTCTTGAAGTACTTGCACAAAAAACTGACCTGCACTAAAGGATCTTGAAAAAGTTTATGCAAAATGGTATTTTTAACGTCCAACCATCACGCATCAACAGCAGATGGCAAATCCGTAGTGACAAACTTTTACTACTTTACTATTACTAATACTTTTACTTGAATTAATGCCAAAACCAGGTTGTTCCTTTATACAATCTTGAGGTGAGTTTTACTTGGGTGTAAACGGTCGATAAATCAGCACCATACTGTTGGCCCTCACCATAACAAAAATTCAATTTATTAAAAGTCCTATATCCCCTGTTTATATTGATTAGCCAGGGCTTCCTGATTGGACTAGGTTCATGACCCCAATCAAAGATCTCAGTCAACAAGATCCACCTGGTTTCAATCACTACAGAAGCCAATGAGGAATGCCATTGTGGACAGAAAAGGATTTGGATGCTGGTTTCAGCAGCAGATGAATTGAGACAGAGATGGGGGAAGTGGTGTGGTCTAATGTTCAATCACTTGTCAGGGATTAACTCTGCAATATTTTAATTAAAATAGTAAAACACATTGCAAGTTAGGAAGTGGACATTATAGCAAACCAATGGTTGTATGTGCACAGTTTGCAAGCCCATCACCAAGTAACTGGCAGAAGTGCAAAATTGTGTACACACGGGACTCGGAATCCTTAAAGGATAGGCTGTCTTACATACAGTAGGGGACGGGGGTGAGGGGTGGCAGGCAAATTCAGGCAAGGTTGCAAAGGTGGAATGAAAATAGATAGTGGTGCGAATGTGATCAGAAACTAAACTCAGCATCAAACATAATGTCAATGTTAAGAACAGGAAGGAGTTGCTGGGAAGAGTGATGGAGAAAGTTAGCTAGGGAGCTAGGTTTGTGGCTATGGGAAGAGTGATGGAGAAAACAGCTAGGGAGCTGGGTTTGTGGCTATGGTTTTCCATGTTGGAAAAAAAATTTGCTGTTCACCCAACAGTGATGTCAGACAAGCAGTCTGATAAATTAGGGATGGTGATATAGTGGGCAGAGGAGATGAGGAGACTCAAATGGGTGCAAGCGCAAATATGGAACCTGACACTGCATTTTGATGTGGTAAGGAGAAGTTGGAGACTCACACTCACATTGTGATGTGATGAATAAAAATGGAACCAGATGAGTGCAGCACCACTCTTCTAGTGAAGAGTACATAGAACAGTACAGCACAGAACAGGCCCTTCGGCCCTCGATGTTGCACCAACCTGTGAACTCATCCAAGCTCATCCCCCTACACTATCCCATCATCATCATCCATGTGCTTATCCAAGGATTGTTTAAATCTCAGGAGGTAGATCACGTTGGCAACTTTTCAACATATCATAGAGAAGGATGAGGCAAATATTGTCCCATCATCACAACCAAATAAGATGTCATTTGTGACCTTGGTGAGAGTTGCTTCACCACTGTGGGAGGCCCAAAGGTCCAATGGCCTCTTTTCTCAAAGGCCCTGACACCAATGACCCACAGAAGGCCAAGTCTGAAAGAATAGAAGAAAAAACAAACCCCAACTGGAAGCAAGCTGAACTGTCAACAGTTTTGGGATGGCCAGTTGTGTTACATGCCAGTTTATTGCTGAGAACGAAGGTGAGCACTTCATTGACAGACACTGAACCTATAATAGCAAGGGGTGGCCTGAATCAAGTTAACTGCACATCACAAGGGGTGCAGGAAATCCAGTTGTAAAACAAGAGGCAAGAACTGCTAGCTGAAGAGATCGCATACCATTTACAGCAGTCCTTGTGGGGTGGGGGAGTAGGTACTTCCAGTACCTCTCTAGGAGGCCTACCGTACCACCCTCCCCACCCTACTCATTCTCATTCCCAATTCTAACCAAATTCCCTTCAAGGTCTGAATCTAAAGCCTTTCTGCTTTAACAGTTAACAGGGAATACATGTGTAAGTGCTCTTCGTACAGATTTTCTCTGCTCAGTAACCAGTCTGTTTGTCAATTTGACCAGGTGTCGATTAGGAACTGGAAGAGAAAAAAAAACCAACAATGTCTGACTAAATCTCACAAACTACACCTCCCATGTCTGACCATTTTCCCATCTACCGGTCGGTATTCGGGGCCCAAGTATCAGATATTTGAATACATGGCATACTGTAGAAGTATCCAGTCAAACAACTCCAGAAAAGAGAAAATCTAAGTGGTCACAAATATCAGTCATGCATCAGTGATTCATGGAACCAGAAGAATTTTGCAGGTTAAAAGAAGTGACCAATGGGTCCATCATTCCTGTGCTAACTCTTTGGAACCAAAAGAGTATCTCTAAATGGGTTCACTTCCCTACTCTTTCTAGATAACCCTGTAATTTTCTCGCTTTTTAAATTTTTTTTTATTCATTCACACAATGAGGGCATTGCTAGTTTAATCAGTGTTTATTCCCCAGAGGTAAAAACAATGACTGCAGATGCTGGAAACCAGATTCTGGATCAGTGGTGCTGGAAGAGCACAGCAATTCAGGCAGCATCCGAGGACAGGCAAAAATCGACGTTTCGGATGCTGCCTGAATTGCTGTGCTCTTCCAGCACCACTGATCCAGAATTTATTCCCCAGAGGGCAGTTAAGAGTCAACCACATTGCTGTGGATCAGGTATCACATATAGTCCAGATCAAGTAGAGAAGGCAGTTTTCTTCCCTAAAATGACATTAGTGAACCAGTTTCCAACAATCAACAATGGTCATCATTAGACTCTTATTTCCAGATTTTTCTTTGTCCTTCTTGAATTCAAATTCCAGAATCTGCCATGGCAGGATCAGAACCCAGGTCCCCAGAACATTACATGGGTCTCTGGATTTACAGTCCAGCAATAATACTTTTTCCTTAAATGTTTTCTAATAAATTCTTACGTTTTGGATTTGCCCCATTGCCTTTTGAAAGTTAATTTTGAACCAGCCTTCACTGCTCAGGCAGCAAGTTCCAGATCATGGACCAACAGTCCCTTCACCACCCCTCAACACCAAACTATATTTTCAGCAAGGTGGTTCCAACTTAAACTGTAATTTGCAAAATCATCTTTGTTTATAAAAAAAAAATTTTACTTACAAAAATAATCTGCCATGTCAGCATACCTTTTTAGCTGCTCGCTCTTTCTTCATGTTCCTAAACTTTGTGGTATAATTGTTTGCGAGCTTGGTGGGTTTGAAATTTTCCAGTCTCTTTTTCATCGTGCGCTGGAAAATCTCTTTATCCTGTTGCTCACCTTCATTGCGCACTGCCAGCTTGTGTCGGCTGTAATTAAGCCTGTACTTTAAAAAGACACCATTGGACTAGTGAATAAAGAGAGAGTGTGGCAGAGGATTTCACTCCTAGAAAATCACTTCTCTTACCTAGTTGATTCGATCAAAAGGTATTGACCAAAAATAGGTAAATGACATTACATAAGACACAACAGACTCAAGTGACTGAATGGCTTACTCAAGTTCAATTTCTTCTTCAATCTCCAACAAACCAGTCGGTTTTCAGAATGATGGACATCATAACACAAAGCAGGATTAATTTGCTCATTTGAACTTCAGCTAACCTTTTTGTGCAATTAATCACACTCCTCTCAACTATCCACATTGTTCCTTGTGTTATTCATAAATTCTACTCCAACCTTTTTTTTTTAATTTTAATTAAAGCAACCCATCAGGGTTCTCTGGAAGGAGAATATATATAAAAAAACAAAATTATATAACAAATGAAAAAGAAAGTACTCAAATACCAAAAGACTTCAAAATTGAATCTTGTCTAATTGTACAAAGGAGAACGTTTTATATATCAGAGTTCATGAGGCCACTGGCTCTCTACTGGTTTTCTAGAATATTCCAGACCCCTCACACAAGTGGCACAGTGACTCAGTGGTTAGCACTGAGGCCTCACAGCACCAGGCAGCCGGGTCCGATTCCAGATTCGGGTGGTGACAGTTTGTGTGGAGTTTGCACATTCTCCCAGTGTCTGTGTGGGTTTCCTCCGGGTGCTCCAGTTTCCTCCCACAGTCCAAAGATGTGCAATTAGGTGAACTGGCCATGCTAAATTGCCCATTGTGTTCAGAGATATGCAGGTTACATGCATTAGTCAGGGGGAAATGTACAGTAGAGTAATAGGGTAGGGGAATGGGTCTGGGTGGGTTACTTTTCAGAGGGTCGGTGTGGACTTGTAGGGCCAAAGGGCCTGTTTCCACACTGTAGGGATTTTATGATTTAAATTGCAAATAAAAAAATGTATGTAAAAAGCCCAGTTAATATTTATTCAGAGTTACCAAGCAGTATCTTCCTGTCCGGTTTTAAAACAGCAATTTGAACAAAAACGTGAAGACCAAGTAACTAGGGGGTGACAGATTAATGTTTGCTTCAGTTTTGATCAAACTTGGGCAAAATGTTTTAAACCAAAGTAGAAAGTAATATCACAACTTAATAATTCTGAATACTGTCCGATTCAAAAGCTGGAAGATATAAAAACAGACAACTAAATGGGACATGTGCATTTCCTTACCCGTTTCCTGGGTTTGTACAGATGCTGCTGCAACATGTGGTGAGTGACTGTTTCTTCTCGATCCTTTCCACTCTTCATTCTATTCTCAATCGCTTGCATGTCCAGACATACCTCGCTGGTACTCCCTCGCCTGCAGGAAGCAATAGATTTCATCACAAATCTGGTCATCCCAACATTGGCAATAAACTCCCAGTCTTTGACTGGGTGAGATTCTAGTGGCTCAAGCAGATAACCAAAGCCAACATTACTAATGCGGTACTACAAGACCACAAGACAAAGCAGCAGAAGTAAGCCAGTTGGCCCAGTGAGTCTGCTCTGCCAGTTAATAAGGTCACAGCTGATCTGATAAACTCCTATTGCCTGCTTTAACTTGCATACCTTCAATTCTTTATCAGTTAAAAATTTGTCCACTGCAGCTTTGAATGGACTTAAATGACCCCGTGTAACAGTTCTTTGCAGTCAAGAATTTCACAGACTGGACTAACCTCAGAAGGAATTCCTCCCCATTTGAGTTTTAAATGGAAAATCCCTTTGAGATTATGCCCTCTGACCCTAAACTCTCCCACAAGAGGAAACAACCTCTTTGCATCGCAAGCTCCCTTAGAATCTTCTATGTTACAATAAGATCTCCTTTCAACAAGTACAAGCCCAACATACACAATCTCGCAAGAAAATCTTTCCATACCCAGAATCAACCTGGTGAGCCTTCTCTACACTGCCTCCAATGCCAATATCTAACTTTCTTTGGATATAGGGACTAAAATTGTTCATAGCATTCCAATGGTCTGACTAGTACCTAGCGTAGTTCTGACAAGACCTCTGTTTCAGAAAAGGAAGTTGAAAGGAAAGGCCAACATTCCAATTGCTTTCCCCATTATCTGACCTTGGATGCTAACATTGTGACTCATGCACATGGATCCCCAAATTCCTCTGTGTTGCAGTTTTTTTTCCTATTTAAATAAGATTTAGCTCTTTCATTCTTCCTGCCAAATTGCTCAAACTGATGCTTTCATCCAAGATTTTGCGCTCCCACTTAACCTATCTTCCTCACAATTTGCCTTTCCACTGCAGGGAGCATTGTACACTTAAATAGAGCAACTTTAGATTATACATTAAACCAATACCTTGTCTGCTCAGGCAATTAGCACCAATTTTGAGGGGAGAGCTTTTTAAAATTAGATTCCTTACAATGTGGAAACATGCCCTTCGGCCCAACCAGTCCACATACCGACCCTCCGAAGAGTAACCCACCCAGACCCATTTCCCTCTGACTAATGCACCTAACACTATGGGCAATTTAGCATGGCCAATTTACCTGACCTACACATCTTTGGACTGTGGGAGGAAGCCAGTCCACCATGCTGCCCCACTCACTAATATAACCATTATCCTGCAAAACAACTTCAGTAAACCAGGTTAACTAGTCTTTAAATCACTTTGGATTTAGTAGTATCCAACAAACCGCAAAACAACTAACATTTCCTACAACGATTACACTTCCTGGAGACTTCATTGACTGTAAAGCAGCTTGCAGTATCTGAATGTTGTGAAAAAATACAATTCTTCTTTACATCAACTTAAAACTGCTCAGATAAATTCTTAATCTGGTGTATGTTTTGAGCAATCCAGAGAAACGTGTACTTTATAAAACTGCACTCTCCAGGTGAATGCCCGATAGTCAAATGATCTTCCTGTTTACAGCAAAATGTTCTCATGTTTGATTACTTACAGCAATGCAGAGACAGATGAGTCCACAACAGAGTGACGAGGTCCAGTGAAATCAACGTTAACATCACTGCTTGAGCGAATAAAAGCCAAGGACCCTCTCCGTTCTCCCTGGAATTATGAAAACACAAAAAAAAAAATCAGATATCAACTGAAGGAACTGAAATAGTTCAACAAACTTTAATTGTAGGTACACAAAAGGAGTCACAAATTATTTATTTAAAGTTCATCAGTTACACAGTAAATCACACTTGAGCCTGAAACATTAACTTCCTTCCTCTCTCCACCCATCTGTCATGTATTTTCAACATTGTGTGTGTGTGTGTATCTTGTCCAGAGCCAGTAGATGAATGACATCTGAAATTCCATCTTCTGTGCTGTATCATTGTATTATTAATTGTCATTGTGACCAGGACTGATTCATTGAATGATCAATTATTCTCCATCACATGCTGAACCACAGCAAGAACCCCACAGTACATGTTGAGACTTGGCATTTATTTGCACAATTCATGGACTTAAATAAGCTTGTTTGTTATACATTATATTATGCCATTCAATTAAAGCTTCTACATTCTTTTTTCAAAATAGGCCAAACCAGTTTAAAATACTCAGCATACGGAGGAAAATTAAAATAATCAGACAAAAGATTTTCAAAAATATATTAAGTGAAATGAAGAGCTGGAAGCATGCAATATTGCACTTTATTAGTGTTTTACAAGGTAGGAAGCAAGTGTGGGAAACATGTTGCTTAGGTGAAGTTCTTCACCCTGTTTTCCTACAGGAATACAGTCTTGCGCAAATTATCAGGAGCTTGGAAGGAGAAAGTAGGAGAAAATCCTCTTGGACAGATGGCTCACCAATCAGTGAGAATGTAAGCTTCAAGCTGGGCTGGATAAAAAAGTGTCAGGATCAACATACGCAGAGTGAAGGGACATAACCGCCTTGATAACATGATCAGATTTTCTTTCACTAATGCAAACAGGATGTTAAAAGGGAAGAACATCACGTTGACAATTTTATTGATCAGCAAAGCAGCAGGTTTGTCTTTTTCTTGAGCATTTAAATGGGTGAACAGTAAGGACACTGCTCAAAGATGACAGCAGGTTTAGAGACCCTCGCTTTTCAATATCAAACATTAGCTGCTCTGCATTCAATATGCACTGGACAGCCCATCAACTATACAGCTACATTGCAACAAGTCAGAGACAGGTAAATACAGGGGACATCCATTTAGCTGGTGATTGCACCAGCATTTTGGAAGAGTTACCTAATTAGTTCTACTTTTTATTCACTTCCCTGCACCACCTCCCCACCCCCGCTCACAGCACTCCAACAATTTCCTCAAGTGGGTGTCCAATTTCCTTCCGATTTTACCATTCCATCTGCATCCCACCCTTTCAGGTCATGCACATTAGATCATCGCAATTTATTGCGGCAATTAAAGTTCTCATTCCCCTCCACTTTTTCTGCCAAATATCTGATTTCCTGCTGCTGACCCTCCTGCCAGTTTCTCCAGAGTAAGTAATGAGGAACTATCAATTCTCTTCTGGATTTTGAACACCTCTAAATCCACTCCTGACCCTCACTGTTTTGAGAATAATCCCAGCTCCCCCAGTCTCATGATTCAACTGAAGGCGCTCATCCCTGGTGTCGCTTTGTATCCATTCCAAGATCAAACTCAACAGCCAAGAAGTAAATCCAACACTTCAGCTGAAAAATATTTTCCGACAGAGGAGATCTCTTTTAGTATGCCTGATAATGTTAGTCTAATGACCAGATACAATGCCCATCTTTTCTGTGTTAAGAATAGGCCACCTGGGGAGTTTACCTCAGACACATAGCTGATGGCATCTTTCAGGTTCAGCTCCCGGAAAACGCTGAGGATCTTATCCCGACTAACTTGTGCTGATTTCCTCATCATTAATTTGCTCAGGTATTTTCTGTCAAAGTTTGTCCACCTGTGAATAGAACACAAAACAGCTGGCATTGCTTTATGTCCATTAACCAAATTGTGTGTGCAGTGTGTGGGGGCAATGGTGGCTCAGTGGTTAGCACTGCTGTCCCACAGCACAAGGGACCAAGGATAGAGGATCGATACCACACTCTGGCAACTGTGCAAACTCCACACAGACTTTCTCCCCATGTCTGCGTGGGTTTCCTCTGGATTTCATCCCAAATCCAAAGATTTGTAGGTTAGGTGTATTGGCCATGCTAAATTGATCATAGCATTGAGGTATGTGCAGGTTAGGTGGGTTAACCACCGAAAATGCAGGATTACAGAGAAAAGGTGAGGGGTCTGGTGGGATGCTCTTTGGAGGGTCGGTGTGGACATGGGCTGAATGGCCTGCTTTCACATTGTCAGAATTCTATGAAGAACATTTTAAAAATCTAAAATAAAGATTTTGTGGAACGTTATGAAATTATAAATTGTACTGTTCCAGAGGGGATGTCATGCAGTTTGAAACATTGGATTATATTTTCAGTACTAGCATGGATCTTGAAAGTACCAGATGAAATGCGATCCAGTACATCTCCAAAAATAGTAAACCTTATTTGATTAAATAATGAGTATTAACACATTATGCTAAATATTTAAAGTACATTGGAAAATAAATTCTACCACAAAAAATAGTCACATACTTGTCTCGAAGATAGTTGTGTCCAATTTGACCAGAGATGTCTTCTATTGCAGAAAGAATGTGATCAAAAGCCTTAAAAAGCACAATTATTAAAAAAGTGAGAAGAATACTCTTGTAACATTACTGTACAAATTGTTTTTAAATATCCTCAATAAGACAACACTAAAATAATTCCCATTCACAAAGTGAAACTAGAATTGATATTTGTTTAGAAACAAATATTGGTTGAATTTTCTCTTCAGATGATTAATTACAAGATTTTTGAGATTTTTATTTTCTTAGCTCTTACAGTGGCTTGGGCATCACTGGCAGGGCGAACTTTTGTTCCTCATCTCAAATTGTCCTTGAATTGAGTGGTATACTTGGTTTTGCTCACAGAATTTTCAATGCCGGCCAGAGGCACAGAGGAAATGGTAGCTGCTGCCAGTACTCCAGTGACCCAAAGACCAACATCTCAGGAGGGACCCAGGCCAGAGGTGAATGATGGCTGGAAAGGGAATTGCTGGGGTGACAGGATGTGCTTGCCCGTGGGGGTTGGCAGCATTTGGCTCCTGAGCCCAGGACTGCTCATGATCTCCATGGAAACAGCACCATGCAGCATTCACATTATCAGTACCAGAAAGGCTCTCCGTGGTATTGCGCAGGTTCAGCGACTCATGGTCCAGACTCATGGTCGGCTTCAGCAGCAGTAACGGAAGAGTAGCCCAGAACCAAGATCTCAGCCAAGTAGGTGAGCGGGAGCGGAACCATTAGATATACTACAACTGGACAAAATAGCAAAACTATCACTGTAATTTCGTGTTATTTAAACAGAGATCCAAGATGGTTCCGGTGACTGGCAACACTTTGTGAATGCATTCATTGTATTTAGTCTTTGTGACAATATTAAATAAATCTAAAATAAATATGATGTGGTGTATTAGTTTCATGACTTGTTAGTCAGTTTAATAGCAACAATGATAGAAGTCAGATGTAGTGTATTTAGGACACATGAAACCTATCTGTATATGGATGGATCTTCAATTAAATATCTGCAATTATTATTTCATTATTCCTTGTTGATATTTAAGCCTAAGAGAAGCACAGCATAGTGAAAATGGAGGTTTTCTATGCTTACACGGTCACTGTTGTGCACTGACCTTGCAGGTGCACACAGCTTCAGGGAAAAAGTTAGAGAATGTACTTTCTTTCCAGACTTCCCACATGACCCTAATGCTGAGTGAACACCACCAGTGGTCAGATGTAGCCCTTAAATGGGCAAGAATTTCCCACTTAAGGGCCTCAGCATGGGCAGGCGGTCTCCAAGCCATAGATAAAGGACCTAACCAAGCCAAAGGTTTGGGGATCCCCAACGATCACCCTCCCAACCTGATTAAATGCTCTTCCCATAATCCAATGCGCAGAGGTGGGGACAATAAGTTCACAAGAATTTGAATGGAGTTTTTTTTTTAAAATGCAAACAAAGTAGTTAGTTCCAACTGCTCTTTTGCTGCTGAATTTTCATAAGAACACAAATGGTTCACTCATGTTAATTAGCAGAAAATGAGCACTCCAGTGAAGGACTTAAGGAATCCTCCTTTTACACATTTATTGGATCCTGAGAGACAAGAACTTACTCTTCCATGAAGTTTCTCATTGAGTAAAGGTTCCTTGTGCTGGCTCCTCTTTACTTTCAGCCATTTAACCAAAGGTTTGATCGTCAGACCCTGAAAAACATTCCAAACAAGTCTTCATCTCTGATAGATAAAATAAAACATAGACCTGAAACACAATGTAAACTGTCAAAACTCTTGCAATTTGTTTGTATTCTACATCATGAGTGACACGGTGGCTCAGTGGTTAACACTGCTGCCTCGCAGCACCAGGGTCCCAGGTTTGATTCCAGCCTCAGGCGACTGTCTGCATGGCGTTTGCACATTCTCCCCGTGTCTGCGTGGGTTTCCTTCGCGTGCTCTGGTTTCCTCCCACAGTCCAAAGATGTGCAGGTTAGGTATGTTGGCCATGCTAAATTGCCCATAGTGTTCGGTGGATTAGTCAGAGGTGAAATGGGTCTGGGTGGGTTACTCTTCAGAGGGTCGGTGTGGACTGGTTGGGCCGAAGGGCCTGTTTCCACACTGTAGAGAATCTAATCTTAAAAAAAAATCATGAGGGAACTACTTCCACCATAGGGTTCAACTTTATCTCCAGATTGATCCTTTGGTTTTAGGAGAATAAGGGTCATTCAATGCACGATGAAGGGCTTTTGCCCAAAACATGGATTTTCCTGCTCCTCGGATGCTGCCTGACCTGCTGTGCTTTTCCAGTGCTACACTTAAGACATTCAATACATGGCCTGTGCTGATGAACAATATCAGCAGATAGATTCCTATTCACATTTATATCCTGAAAGGTGAAGTTTTTTTTCAAAGTGTAATCAGCACTAAAATGCAGGGAATGCAGCAGCTATTTTACACTCTGCTACATCCCCCCAAACAACAATTCTATAAAAGCCATGTACTGGTCTTTCGGGATGATGATTGAGGGTTAAATATTTGGCAAGACAACTGCTCCTCTGCTCTTCAAGTCATTACATGAGATTATAGAATTATACAGTACACAACAGGCCCTTCAGCCCATTGAGTTTGTAATGCCAAACCTATAATTCTGTCTTTATTAGTCCCACTTTCATGCACTAGACACAGACTTGAAGTCAAGAGTGTGGTGCTGGAAAAGCACAGAAGGTCAAGCAGCATCTGAGGTGCAGAAGAGTCGATATTTCAGGCAAAAACCCTTCATCAGGATTTCTTGACTCTAACCTCCAGCATCTGCAGTCCTCACTTTCGCCTCCACAGACTTGAACATTAGCATATCATTTACATCTCCTTAAGTAACAGAATGTTCTTAGTTTGTAGTGTTTCACTCAAAAGATAGAATACCTTATTGGCTTCACTGATCGAATTACGACAGCGGGTATGGACAACATAGTGTTAATTACCTGAAAGATGACAGTGAAATACACCACAATGATGGTTGTACTGATAAACAGTCGCCTCTCATGTATATGCTGGGAGTCCAGCAAAACCACCAGAGCAAAAGCTACAGCTCCACGCAGGCCTCCATATGACATCACCACCTGATCTATAATCTCCAGCTGCACCACACGGTAATGGTTCAGAATCCAGGTCTGAATTACAACACCTTTTAAAAATTGGAAGAGTGGGAATATTTTAGTTAAAGCTCAAATCTGTTAATGTTTAAAAAAAATGCATACAGCACCTTTTAAGTCAAAAGCACAGCATTGCTGCACAAACCAATACTTATTTTGTATCACGTGACATGTGGCAGGATTGGCATACAGATGCCAAAAGATGAACATTATTTTGTAAGCAATGCAACCTTTTATTGTTCCATGTTAGTATTTTGGTTCCTTACTGAAGGGGAGTTTTGTTTTTGGAAGTTCAATTCCATAAGTTATGGTAGCTCTGTAATAACTTATGTGTTTTCTATTTGGAAGTCTAGCCTGAGCCATTTCAGGCTGTCCATCCTTGGTTGCTGTCTACAGAAGAGAAGGTACCATTGGTGGCCAATCCACATCAGGAATCAAGAGATATCTTGTCTATTGTGGCCCGACTGCTTTCCTGTTTGAGAATGCAATCAAGCGTTTGATCAAAATCCCTCACAAACTGAAGCAAATAATTTCAGAAGCCTGTACATGTTTAGATATCCAATGTTAGACAAACACACTAACTTGTATTGTATTAGATTGGAATGTATGTTGTCATAAAAAGCATATAATAATTAATATTAAATCATAAATAAAACAGAATTCATTCATCTCTTAAAACTTTGAGTTGCAAAATAATCCACAACAAATCTATGAAACCACTGCAAACAAAATCACAAAAACACTATCCTGGTGGTAAAATGGACAGTGAATCTCAGGAAGGTTACATTGGCTTTGTATGGAGAGCAATGCAGATTTCCCAGAAAGCATTTGGGGCAGAAAAGGTCAATGTATGAGAACAGGTTGCATTCACTGGAATGTAGAAGATTGATGAATGATCAATTTGAGATATTTTTTGAAGGGTCACTGAACTCAAAACGTTAACTTGGCTTTTTCTCTTAGATGCTTCCAGTGTGGAGTTTTTCCAGCAATTTCAATTTTTGCTCGAGATATTCAAGAATGAGATCTGGTAGACAGAAACAATTTCCTCTGATGGGAACATTAAGAACAAGGGAATATAAACTAAAAACTAGGTTGAGGGAGTTCAGAGGGAACAACAGAAAGCACATCTTCACAAAAGCTAGCAAAACTCTCCAACAGCTGAGTGTCAAAGTGGTGATTGCTATATTTTGTTACGTCCAAGTATTAAATGACGGGAAGTTAAAATACAAATGTCACTTATAAAACAATAAAGGACCTCATTAAATAGAAAAACATGATTGAAGGATTAGGGTGTAGGTTTGCTCGCTGAGCTGTAGGTTTGATATCCAGACGTTTCATTACCTGGCTAGGTAACATCATCAGTGGCAACCTCCAAGTGAAGCGAAGCTGTTGTCTCCTGCTTTCTATTTATATCTTTGTCCTGGATGGGGTTCCTGGGGTTTGTGGTGATGTCATTTCCTGTTTGTTTTCTGAGGGGTTGATAGATGGTATCTAGATCTATGTGTTTGTTTATGGCATTGTGGTTGGAGTGCCAGGCCTCTAGGAATTCTCTGGCATGTCTTTGCTTAGCCTGTCCCAGGATAGATGTGTTGGCCCAGTCGAAATGGTGGTTTTTTTTCATCCGTGTGTAGGGAGAGAGGATCATGTCTTTTTGTGGCTAGCTGGTGTTCGTGTATCCTGGTGGCTAACTTTCTTCCTGTTTGTCCTACGTAGTGTTTGTGGCAGTCCTTGCATGGAATTTTGTAGATAATGTTGGTTTTGTCCATGGGTTGTACTGAGTCTTTTAAGTTTGTTAGTTTTTGTTTGTGGGTTTGTGCGCTACTAGGATTCCGAGGGGTCTTAGTAGTCTGGCTGTCATTTCTGAAACTTTTTTGATGTATGGTAAGATGGTTAGGGTTTCTGGCTGTGTTTGGTCTGCTTGTCGTGGTTTGTTCTTGAGGAATCTGCGCACTGTATTATTTGAGTATCCGTTCTTCTTGAATACATTGTATAGGTGGTTCTCCTCTGTTTTCCGAAGTTCGTCTGTGCTGCAGTGTGTGGTGGCTCATTGGAATAGTGCTCTGATACTGCTTCGTTTGTGTGTGTTGGGATGGTTGCTGGTGTAGTTAAGTATTTGGTCAGTATTTGTCGGTTTTCTGTATTCGCAGGTTTGTAGTTCTCCATTGTCCTTTCTTTCAACTGTGACGTCCAGGAATGTGAGTTTGTTGTCGGTTTCTTCTTCCTTGGTGAACTTTATGCCTGTGAGAGTGTTGTTGATGATGTTAAATGTCTCTATCTTGTTTCGTTTTGTGATGACAAAGGTGTCATCGACGTAGAAATGACAGCCAGACTACTAAGACCCTTCGGAATCCTAGTAGCACACAAACCCACTAACACTTTCAAACAAAAACTAAAACTTAAAAGACTCAGTACAACCCATGGACAAAACCAACATCATTTACAAAATTCCATGCAAGGACTGCCACAAACACTACGTAGGACAAACAGGAAGAAAGTTAGCCACCAGGATACATGAACACCAGCTAGCCACAAAAAGACACGACCCTCTCTCCCTCGTAGCCCTACACACAGATGAAAAAAACCACCATTTCGACTGGGACAACACATCTATCCTGGGACAGGCTAAGCAAAGACATGCCAGAGAATTCCTAGAGGCCTGGCACTCCAACCACAATGCCACAAACAAACACATAGATCAAGATGCCACCTATCAACCCCTCAGAAAACGAACACAAAAATGACATCACCACAAACCCCATCCAGGGGAAAGATATAAATAGAAAGCAAGAGACAACAGCTTCGTTTCACTTGGAGGTCGCCACTGATGATGTTACCTAGCCAGGTAAGGCCATAAGACCATAAGACATAGGAGTGGAAGTAAGGAAATTCAGCCCATCGAGTCCACTCCGCCATTCAATCATGGCTGATGGGCATTTCAACTCCACTTACCCGCATTCTCCCCGTAGCCCTTAATTCCTTGTGACATCAAGAATTTATCAATCTCTGCCTTGAAGACATTTGGCGTCCCGGCCTCCACTGCACTCTGCGGCAATGAATTCCACAGGCCCACCACTCTGGCTGAAGAAATGTCTCCGCATTTCTGTTCTGAATTTACCCCCTCTAATTCTAAGGCTGTGTCCACGGGCCTAGTCTCCTCACCTAACGGAAACAATTTCCTAACATCCACCCTTTCCAAGCCATGTATTATCTTGTAAGTTTCTATTAGATCTCCCCTTAATCTTCTAAACT
Organism: Chiloscyllium plagiosum; assembly: GCF_037043375.1. NCBI lineage: Eukaryota > Metazoa > Chordata > Chondrichthyes > Orectolobiformes > Hemiscylliidae > Chiloscyllium > Chiloscyllium plagiosum. The sequence goes on from NW_028270172.1 coordinate 24,545,982, forward strand.
CCAATGAATACAATCCCAGGATCCTCAGCCATTCCTGGTATGTTAGACCTACCATTCCAGGGATCATCCGTGTGAATCTCCGCTGGACACGCTCCAGTGCCAGTATGTCCTTCCTGAGGTGTGGGGACCAAAACTGGACACAGTACTCCAAATGGGGCCGAACCAGAGCTTTATAAAGTCTCAGTAGCACAACAGTGCTTTTATACGCCAACCCTCTTGAGATAAATGACAACATTGCATTCGCTTTCTTAATCATGGACTCAACCTGTATGTTTACTTTTAGAGAATCCTCAACTAGCACTCCCAGATCCCTTTGTACTTTGGCTTTATGAATTTTCTCACCGTTTAGAAAGTAGTCCATGCTTATATTCTTTTTTCCAAAGTGCAAGACCTCGCATTTGCTTACGTTGAATTTCATCAGCCATTTCCTGGACCACTCTCCCAAACTGTCTAGATCCTTCTGCAGCCTCCCCACTCCCTCAGTACTACCTGCCTGTCCACCTAACTTTGTATCATCGGCAAACTTCGCTAGAATGCCCCCAGTCCCTTCATCCAGATCATTAATATATAACGTGAACAACTGCGGCCCCAACACTGAACCCTGAGGGACACCGCTTGTCACCGGCTGCCATTCCAAAAAAGAACCTTTTATCCCAACTCTCTGCCTTCTGTCAGACAGCCAATCCTCAATCCATACCAGTAGCTCACCTCTAACACCATGGGCCCTCACCTTGCTCAGCAGCCTCCCATGTGGCACCTTATCGAAGGCCTTTTGGAAGTCTAGATAGACCACATCCACTGGGTTTCCCTGGTCTAACCTACTTGTCACCTCTTCAAAGAATTCCAACAGGTTTGTCAGGCACGACCTCCCCTTACTAAATCAATGTTGACTTGTTCTAATCAGACTCTGCTCTTCCAAGAATTTAGAAACCTCATCCTTAATGATGGACTCTAGAATTTTACCAACAACCGAGGTTAGGCTAATTGGCCTATAATTTTCCATCATTTGTCTTGATCTTTTCTTGAACAAGAGGGTTACAACAGCGATCTTCCAATCATCTGGGACTTTCCTTGACTCCAATGACTTTTGAAAGATCTCAACCAACACCTCCGCTATTTCCTCAGCCACCTCCCTCAGAACTCTAGGATGTAGCCCATCGGGGCCAGGAGATTTATCAATTTTAAGACCTTTTAGCTTTTCTAGCACTCTCTTTTGTAATGGCAACCATACTCAACTCAGCCCCCCGACTCCCTTTAATTGTTGGGATATTACTCATGTCTTCCACTGTGAAGACTGACGCAAAGTACTTGTTAAGTTCTTCTACTATTTCCTTATCTCCCATCACTAGGCTTCCAGCATCAGTTTGAAGTGGCCCAATGTCTACTTTTGCCTGTCATTTGTTTCTTATGTATTGAAAGAAACTTTTACTATCATTTCTAATATTACTGACTAGCCTACTTTCATATTTGATCCTCTCCTTCCTTATTTCTCTCTTCGTTATCCTCTGTTTGGTTTTGTAGCCTTCCCAATCTTCTGATTTCCCAGTGTGTTGGCCATTTTATAGGATCTCTCTTTTTCTTTAATACATTTCCTGACTTCCTTTGTCAGCCATGGCTGTCTAATCCCTCCCCAGATAATCTTTTTCTTGGGGATGAACCTTTGTACAGTGTCCTCAATTTTACCCACAAACTCCCGCCATTTTTGCTCTACTGTCTTCCCTGCTAGGCTCTGATTCCAGTCTATTTTCGTCAGTTCCTCTCTCATGCACTCATAGTTACCTTTATTTAACTGTAACACCATTACATCCGATTTTGCCTTCTCTCTTTCAAACTGCAGACTGAACTCTACCATATTATGATTGCTGCTTCCTAAGTATTCCCTTACTTTAAGATTTTTTATAAAGTCTGGTTCATTACATAGCACTAGGTCCAGAATAGCCTGCTCCCTTGTGGGCTCCATGACAAGCTGTTCTAAAAAGCCATCCTGTAAGCATTCCATGAATTCCCTTTCATGAAACGTCTGGATATCAAACCTACAGCTCAGCGAGCAAACCTACACCCTAAACCTCAACCTGAGCTACAAACCTTCACAAACCTTGCAAATATGATTGAAGGATTGAATGATAAATTTCCATCATACACTACAGCACTCACCGATAACTCTGTAGACAGAGATGAAGACAAGAGTGAGAAGGATAAAAGCTGTGTTCCATGTCCATATTCTTGTGTCCACTGCAGAGATTCCCAAAAACATGAAGATAATGGTCTCCGCTCCACTTGCCAGCATTTTCATTGCGTATCTGACAGTGGTGATTGACTGCTCACAGAGGTTGGCTTTTACATATTTCTGACAGCAGATGCCACAAAATGTAATGCTGACGGAAAGGAACCAAGACGTTTAAGGAAAGAGAACAGAAGCTAAACCTTAACAACACTGACGGAAATTAATCGCACCATTCATTAGTGGTCTTTAAACATGTCCCTGGGGAGTCCTGCAGGTATAGCTGCCCAATTACAGAGAGGAGTGTAGCTCTTCAGCCAGCTATTCCCAACAGGATTGTGAGACTGTACTGACTGCCAAGCAATCAATCAGTCTCTTACCACTCCATAGTCATTAAATGGATATTTCAACACCTAACAGATGAACAAAGACTGCCAGTCTATTCTACAGCCCATGCCAAAATTCCTACTTTGTAAAAGGAGTCTAAGAAGCCATGGAGCTCTCAGTTTCTCAGCTCTGAAGACTGCCAAGTGATCTCTAGAAGTAACTCATCAACTACCATACTGCCCGAAACTGTAGACATTTCAAGTTATAAAATAAAACACTCTAGTTCATGTCCTCAGCTGTGAATGGGCAATCGGTTGCGTACACAGAATGGGGAATGGACATCAGAGCCCAGTCACAAAGCCTCCCCACACCCTACGTACCTTCCCAAGCACTCCTAGAAGGTGCAACACTTGTCTATTTATCTCCCCACTCCTCACTATCCAAGGCTCCAGACAGGGTAAGCAGTGATTTACCTCCACTTTACTCACTCAATCTGGTCTCCTATACTCACTGCTCACAATGTGATCTCCTCTACGTCAGGGAGATGAAATGCAGACTGGGTGACCTCTTTACAGAATGCCTGTGTTCTGTCTGCAAAACTAACTGAGCTTCCAGTTGCCAGCCATTTCATGTTTCCTGGCCAATATTTCTCTCTCGGGCCTGCTTCGGTGCTCCAGCAAGAACATCTCATTTTCCTCCTGGGGACCCTGCAACCTTCACAACCCAGTGTTGAGTCCCATTAATTTTAAAGTCTGAATACCTTCTAAGTTGCTTAGCCACCCCTAGACCCTGTCGTGACATGGAACGTTTTCAGTACAGTTAACCTGATTACAGAGTCTGATTTGTCCCTGTTATCAGCTTCTCTGTTTCCCTGTCTTACTACTGACCATCCCTTTGTCTGTCTAACTTTGTTTCTTACTCTCTGGGCTCCATCTCCAATTATTCACTCACTCCTTCCCAAAGGCATCCCCCCTCCCCCCCACAACCTCTCCCTGTCATTAGCATGAATCCCACCTTTTCCAAAGTACTCAGTTCTGAAGAATGACAGACATAAAAACTCAGAACTGCTGGTGCTGTAAATCAGAAGCAAAACAAAAACAGATGTTGCTGGAAAAATTCAGCAGATCTGGCAGCATCTGTGAAGAGAAGGGAAATCAAAAAAGTGAATGTTCAGGTGGAGAGGAAGGGTCGCTGGACTCAAAACGTTGAATCTGATTTCTCTTCACAGATGTTGCCAGACCTGCTGAGTTTTTCCAGTAACTTCTCTCTTTGTTAAACCTGCTTTCTCTCCACAAATGTTGCCAAACCTATTCAGTTCCTCCAGCAGTTTGTTTTTAATTGACATTGAGTTTGTCCATCTATTCTGAACATTTAGTTTGCACATTCTCTGCCCACTCCCTCAATTCACAAACATGTAAAAGGGACACTCATCCAAATTTATCCATTTTTAGTGTGAATGAGCCACAAGAGTCAAATGTGATCCTGTGTTCAAATACAAAATAGGACTAGCTCAGTTTCCAATAAAGAGTAGTGATCAGCCATTGGACACTGTGACTAATTACAACTGCAACCCAGATGGAGATCAGTTAATTCTGAGATATAAACTAAACATAGTAAAACTGAGACTAGAAGATGTTAAGTCAGTAGGAAAGCCCCTCATTCCCCTTTCTCTGTGTGTCCAAGACATTGCCCATCCACAGCTGACACTAACTACAATTAAGTGAGGGAACAGCTGAATCAATGTTGAATAGATTTTTTTTAAAACTACTTACGCTAATATAGCAGAAAGTGAAAGCATTTCTGCAGTGAGGTAGGACAAGTATGAAATGACAAAGACAAATCCAGGTTCAATCACTCTCACATGCTTGGTAAATCTGGTTACCAGGGACAACAGGAATGCAAAGACGATGCCAACAGCAGTTCCACCCAAGCTCACAACAAAGAAAGAAACTGCAAAGAAAAGAAGTCCCATATTAGACATCAGATTTTACATTTTACACATCAAAATATGAACAAGGATGTCATCTGAACAGGAATTTACATGGCGCCTTTAATGAATTATAATATTCCAAGGTACATCACAGGAATATTAACAAAACACCTACCTAGATACTAGGGCAGATTGATTCTTGGTCAAAAGGAGGTGGATTTTTCAGGGAGGAAATTCCTAATGGTTATAGTCTAGCTGCTGAAGGCATGTCCACCAATGGTAGAATAGTTACGATCAGTTCAAAAGGGGGCAAGGCACATTCAGAGAATGGTAAGGGGTTAGAGATAGGAAGAAGCAATTTAAAAGCAAAAATTCAGGAGGTTATGATCGAAGCATTGCTTAATCAATTTGTCACATCATTTCATGGTCACAGGACAGATCAGTGAACAGAATATGATGCAAATGATGATACGGGCTGCAGGTTTTTAGCAAGGCTTAAGTTAATGGAAGATGGAAGCAGTGTATTGGAGTAGTCAGTCTGGAAGTAACAAAGGTATGTAAGACGGTTCCAGCAGAGGAGCTAAGGCTGGACCAGACATGGGTGACATTATAGAGGTGGAAATAGATCTCTTCCGTATTTTCAGGTTTGAATTGTGTTTCTTTCAAAAATGGTCGACCTTGTTGAAATCAAAATAGCCACTGTTACATAACTAGTTCCAGAAGCTTCTGAACCCTCCTGAATTGCATAGACAGACATTCTCGCTAAAGTTGACACAAAGGATCCAGACATAAGCCATTTCTTTCCAGCCAATTCTGGACAAAGGGAGACATCAAGACCCATTACGTGAAAGTAAGCACTAATGCTTTTACAGTTACCTCATGACCTCCAAATGGAAATTCTAATGGGGAGGGAAAGATACATTGTTAGATAAACAACCTTCCAATTAGCCCACTCAGATGAACTATCAGCATCTGAAATACCCACCCTTATTGCTTGACAAATATCAGAGTTTGTTAAATTGCTCAAGTGTACAATTCTAGAATTTGAAGTCAGTAACTGTTCAGCCTCCAGAGGGAAAGCAGAGCTCCAGGCTGAGTTGGCAGCCTGCCTCTCCATGTCAGTGTTCACATTGCTCGCTGGAAAGAAACCTAATGTGTTACCTGCAAAAAAGGGGAAAAAAAAACAACCAAGCCCAGCTCACCAAGGGAACGATCGTTGGACACTGAGCTCCAGGAAATTGTAACTCGAACTAATTTTTAATCTCTCAGATTTACTAAAACTTGCAATTTAAGGTCCATCTTCTCTACAATGGGGTCTTGATCAGATGGTCTAATGGGCTGAGGAGTGGCAGACGGAGTTTCATTTAGATAAATGCAAGGTGATGCATTTTGGAAAAGCAAATCAGAGCAGGACTTGTACACTTAAATGGTAAGGTTCTAGGGAGCATTGCTGAACAAAGATCTTGAAGTTCAGGATCATAGTTCCTTGAAAATCGAGTTGCATGTGGATAGGATAGTGAAGAATGTATTTGGTATGCTTTCCTTATTGGTCAGCACATTGAGTATAGGAGTTGGGAGGTCATTTTGCAGCTGTACAGGATATCGGTTAGGCCACTGTTGGAATATTGTGTGCAATTCTGGTCCCCTTCCTATTGGAAGAATGTTGTGAAACTTGAAAGGGCTCAAAAGATTTACAAGGATGTTGCCAGGGTTGGAGGATTTGAGCTACAGGGAGAGGCTGAACAGGCTGGGGCTGTTTTCCCTGGAGCGTCGGAGGCTCAGGGGTGACCTTACAGAGGTTTACAAAATTATGAGGGCCATGGATAATATAAAGAGACAAAGTCTTTTCCCTGAGGTTGGGGAGTCGATGAATAGAGGGCATAGGTTTAGGGTGGGGGGGGGAAAGATATAAAAGGGATCTAAGGGGCAACATTTTCAAGCTGAGGGTGGATGGAATGGAGCTGCCAGAGGAAGTGGTGGGGGCTGGTACAATTACAACATTTAGAAGGCATCTTGATAGGTGTATGAATAGGAAGGGCTTAAGAGGAATACAGGCCAAGTAAATGCAAAAAAATTACTAGATTAGGTTGGGATATTTGGTCAGCATGAACAAGTTGGACCGAAGGATCTGTTTCTGTGCTGTACATCTCTATGACTCGTTGTCTCTATTCTGCCTTCCTTAATTTCTTGAGAAGTCATGTATGTTTGGAATCGCAAAGTCATTCCCTGCCATTTTGAATGTTGTATTAATCAACGCTATCTTTGATTTCACCATTAAAAGAATTTTGCTGTGGGTTTATTTTAGAAATTAGAATCCAAAAGCCAGGGTTTTGTATTGCCCTTCCATCGGTGTCAATAAGGGATGGGAATAGAGAAAGGGAAAGCAGTAAGTGATACCTCACCATCTCCTGCTTAAGAGGGGAACAGGACTCAAACTATATTTATCCCACTTCCCCATTATTCATGACAAGATGGATATGTAATGAGAAGATCATCTCTGGATTAAATATTACTCCAAGTTTACAAGTATGCTTCAGCTTCAGACAGTTGTCAGGCAGAGTCAATGGGTAAGGAAAAAGAATTTTTGGATTAAACTAAATAAAGTGGCTTTGGCATCTCCAATATTTACTTTCAAAAGAGTGTCAGGTGTAGCTCACTGTTGCCCCAGTGGTATATGAGATTATGGGTCAGATTTTTGCAGAGTCAGGGAGATATACTTCAAACAAGTATTGTCAGAATCTAGATTTGGAGATGCCTCCTACATTTCTGGTACATCCAATTTTCATTGGTAATGGAAGGACGGTGGGCTGTCAGTTGCCAGGCACAAATTAGCTGAGCCATTTAAACTTAATTCGCAGGACAAGTTGATCTGATCTTTCTTCTAGGAACAGCCTCAGCCCACAAGATGTGTTCCACAGCTTTATCATTGAGGTATCAATGCTCATGAAGACCAGGATAAAAGGTATATAGAACTATTGAGTTATTTTAAATCCCTTGGCTATTAAAGTTTGGAGCAAAAATACCCCATTGCTTTTTACTCAGGCACAGGCAATGTCAAGTAGTAGTTTCTATAAATATTTGAAAAAAAGCTTGGAGTGCTATGATGATGCCATTATTATTGCTTGACTGCTTCCACAACCTGCCCATAACAGAGCAAGAGTCTTTAAGCTCCTAGTTTAATTAATAGCTCCAAGACATTATTTACAGGTTAGTTATTTTTGTTGTAAGTCTGTGAAGGATTTAAACTTACTGAAGGAGTTTTCATGAATTAGATTACTTCTAAAATAAAAACTTTGGATACAGCAGAGTTGAAGAAATCTATTCTTCAACATGAAAATTGACATGGATGTGGATTACAGGGACCAATACTTAACAAGACTGAAGACCAAGTCCCAGGAAACTGAGGCAGACCTTTTAAACTGCCTTCACAAATGAAAACCCATGTTGTTCAAGGCATTTTCCCCTCCTCCACACCCCAATCACCCCCCAAAAAAAATTTTTTTAAAATATCAGGGCTGCAAACCTAGACATTTCTCAACAAATCCAGATAAAAATCCAGCTTGGAGTTCAGACAACACAAGACTTGTACGTGGTCTAGTCCAAAGCTTTCAGTGCAGTCCTACAGGTGGTGCCAACATTTCTGTCCAACTGCAACTGAAACTGAAACAATGTTGGAGCACCACAGGGAGCGATTGATGGTATGACTGCAGTCCCAAGCATAACAAGTTTCCTTCCATACAAAAAGGCACTGATTTGGTCATTTTCCAACACATGCTTCAGACTAACACCTACAGTGCAGGTTTGATTGCCTTTCAGCCTGTGGTAGATTTAAAACCTTCTCCTCAAATCTGTCCCCAAGTATGGAAGGCAATGTCAAAGTGGCACTGAAAGAAAAGCTGACAATAAAACAGCATAGAACTAAGGAACAGTAGACATTGAGCCAAGGGCTTTGGCAAATGGGATTAGGTCAGATTGGGATATCTGGTCAGCATGGACGAGTTGGATCAAAGGGTCTGTTTCCATGCTGCACAACTCTATGACTTGCCTTCAGGCTGATCATTCACTAACATCAAAAAGGATATTTAGAGAAAACCAGTTGCTGTTTGGCAGGTTTGGGGGGCGAGACACGAGATGGAGAGAGTAGATGTAGCGTTGTGCTTTTGTACTTCTCACTTTTGCGCAGAGGTGCTGTCATACCTATGCCTTTGAAATAATCCAGGCCTTCAATGTTTTCTCCTCCAATTGCAACAAATGAACTAAAGACATTGTACAGCACCTTAAAAAAAAGAAAAAGTATTATCAAAAGCAACCCATGCTGCAGAAAGATTACTTTACCGAAGCTTTTTGTTTGGATACAAGAAGCTCCCTACATTCAGACATCTTAGGTTTTTGTAATATCTTAAATACTGAATGACATTCTTGCCTGCACACACAAGTACAAAGCAGACATCCAATTCAAATATGTAACATTCTTGGGCCATCTCTCTTTTATACAACAGTTGACACCAGCATGTTTGCAAAACTAAATTCCTTAGTTGAGTGGATAAAGTTAGAAGTTTCTTTAAAATAAAAAGAGTCTTCAGGTAAAGTTATAAGAGGAGCACAAGAACACGTGCAAGACATGCAACTTCATGTGAGCATCTTACCAGGAAATTAGATCATGTCTAACTCAGTATTGTAACCCCATCCATTCACTTTTATTCTATTATCCTGAAACTTTCAATATCCTGGCTGCACCACCACCTGAAACTTGCCATTGACACTTCAACAGCTTTCTGGAGCAAGGGGAAAAGAGGAGACCACAGTGAAACTACCTTAATGTAGGATGCCCATTATTTCCCATCTTGTAACTCCCTCATACCACTCTCCCAACAATCCTGATTAACTATTGGACCCAAACGGACAGAACAAGCATCACTCCTCATTCCCCAGCTGACACCCAAAGTGTTCCAATATCTGCCCTATTAACAATGAGTGAGGACTATGCAGTTTGTCAGATTAACTATTTCAGCTGAGCTCCACTTGTTAACTGAAGTAATTTTTACTCCCAATTACACAGCCATGAGCACAAAACCCAGCCTAGCATTTCTTTACACTGCATTGTCAGAGGTGAAGGTACCAGATGAAATATTAAAACCAATACATTCTGACTAATTCCAGTTTAAGTGAACATAATTAACCCCACGCCACTCAGACAGTAAAAGAAATGCATCGTCATTTACCTTAGCTAACAGTCTTAACCCTAAAACAATAACAACACATCAGATGTATTTAATTGGTTATGGAGGGCTTTGAGATACTCTAGTGTCATGAAAGGTGCTACAACAATAGATTCTTTTCCCTTCTATTTGCAGGACCTTGGTGTGAGTGAACTGGTTGTCATACAACCTACACAACAGGGGGTTATACTATAAAAGTAATTCAGCATTTGGAAGCACTTCAGAATGTAATGATAAATTACAGCTTTCTCTACATTAACAGTTTTCAATGAATGTAGATAACGCCAGCATTATCCAGATGTGTAAAGTATGAAAAATGTACCTATTTCATCTGTTCAGCCATTTAATGAAAAATATAACTTAATTGAGAGTAGAATCACTCATTATGACAATTCCTACTCAACACATAGATGACCAACGTGGAATCAGTCGAGGAGGCCAATTAGTCCCATTCCTCTTCACTGTGCCCACATGCCTAACAGATTGTCTTCAAGTATCTATCCAATTCCCTTTAAAAACATTGATTATCACCTCTATCATCCTTGCAGATAAGTTTCTGTTATCAATGTGATAAAATAGGTTCTGCTCAATTAAACTCTTGCCCAGAAGTGCAAATCTGTCCCTTTATTGTACCATCAGTTGGAGGAGGTGGCTTTCCTTTGACTATCCTATCTGAAAGGAAGCTGATATTGTACACCTATCCTTTGTTCAATAGTATCCAAGCTTCTCCAACCTAATGTTATAACTAAATCTTATGGGAGCTGTGCCTAAATTGGGAACAAATGTTCTCAAAAATGCATGACAGGAGTGCGGAGGATGTTTAAGGAACACTTGCTGATAGTGCCAATAGGATTGTCCCACAGAGGCAAGGACGGGATGGTTGGGTGAAGGAAACTTGGGTGAAAAGGGATGTAGAACATCTTGTCAAGAGGAATAAGGAAGCTTAAGTTTGAGGAGACAAGGATCAGACAGGGCTCTAGAGGGTTACAAGGTAGCCAGGGAGGAACTGAAGAATGGATTTAGGAGAGCTAGAAGGAGGCATGAAAATGTTTGAGGGTAGGATTAAGGCATTCTACACTTATAGATTAGATTTTAGATTAGATTACATTACAGTGTGGAAACAGGCCCTTCAGCCCAACAAGTCCACACCGACCCGCTGAAGCGCAACCCATCCATACCCCTACATTTACCCCTTACCTAACACTACGGGCAATTTAGCATGGCCAATTCGCCTGACCTGCACATCTTTGGACTGTGGGAGGAAACCGGAGCACCCGGAGGAAACCCACGCAGACACGGGGAGAACGTGCAAACTCCACACAGACAGTCGCCTGAGGTGGGAGTTGAACCCGGGTCTCTGGCGCTGTGAGGCAGCAGTGCTAACCACTGTGCCACCATGCCTCCCACAAAGGCGAGAAACAAGCGGATGGCCAGAGTGACAGCAGGGCCAATCAGGAATAGTGGAGGGAACTTACATGTCAGTCTTACATCCAAATTAGAGTCAGATGTACAGCATGGAAACAGACCCTTCGGTCCAACCCGTCCATGCCGACCAGATATCCCAACCCAATCTAGTCCCACCTGCCAGCACATGGCCCATATCCCTCCAAACCCTTCCTATTCATATACCCATCCAAATGCCTCTTAAATGTTGCAATTGTACCAGTCTCCACCACTTCCTCTGGCAGCTCATTCCATACACTTACCACCCTCTGCATGAATAAGTTGCTCCTTAGGTCTCTTTTATATCTTTCCCCTCTCACCCTAAACCTATGCCCTCTAGTTCTGGACTCTCCCAACCCCAAGGAAAATACTTTGTCTATTTATCCTATCCATGCCCGTAATAATTTTGTAAACCTCTAAGGTCACCTCTCAGCCTCCGACGCTCTAGGGAAAACAGCCCCAGTCTGTTCAGATCCTCCAACACTGGCAACATCCTTGTAAATCTTTTCTGAACCCTTTCAAGTTTCACAACATTTTTCCGATAGGAAGGAAAACAGAATTGCACGCAATATTCCAACAGTGGCCTAATCAATGTCCTGTACAGCCGCAACATGACCTCCCAAATTCTGTACTCAATACTCTGACCAATAAAGGAAAGTATACCAAACACCTTCTTCACTGTCCTATCTCCCTGCGACTCCACTTTCAAGGAGCTATGAACCTGCACTCCAAGGTCTCTTTGTTCAGCAACACTCCCTAGGGCCTTACCATTAAGTGTACAAGTCCTGCTAAGATTTGCTTTCCCAAAATGCAGCACCTTGCATTTATCGGAATAAAACTCCATCTGCCACTTCTCAGCCCATTGGCCCATTCTGGTCCAGATCCTGTTGTAATCTGAGGTAACCCTCTTCGCTGTTCACTACACCTCCAATTTTGGTGTCATCTGCAAACTTACTAACTTTACCTTTTATGCTCGCATCCAAATCATTTATGTAAATGACAAAAAGTAGAGGGCCCAGCACCGATCCTTGTGGCACTCCACTGGTCACAGGCCTCCAGTCTGAAAAACAACCCTCCACCTCCACCCTCTGTCTTCTACCTTGCTAATCAATCTCCCATGGGGAACCTTGTCGAACGCCTTACTGAAGTCCATATAGATCACATCTACTGCTCTGCCCTCAATCTTCTTTGTTAAGTCTTCAAAAAACTCAATCAAGTTTGAGAGACATGATTTCCCACTCATGTTGACATGATAGTCATGTTGACTATCCCAAATAAGTCCTTGCCTTTCCAAATACATGTATATCCTGTCCCTCAGGATTCCCTCCAATAACTTGCCCAGAGGTCAGGCTCACTGGTCTATACTTCCCTGGCTTGTCTTTACCACCCTTAAACAATGGCACCACATTTGCCAACCTCCAGTCTTCCAGCACCTCACCTGTGACTATCAATGATACAAATATCTCAGCAAGAGGCCCAGCAATCACTTCTCTAGCTTCCCACACAGTTCTCGAGTACACCTGATCAGGTCCTGGGGATTTATCCACTTTTAACCGTTAAGACATCCAGCCCTTCCTCCTCTGTAATCTGGACATTTTGCAAGATGTCACCATCTATTTCCTTGCAGTCTATATCTTCCATACCCTTTTCCACAGTAAATACTGATGCAAAATATTCATTCAGTATCTCCCCCATTTTCTGTGGCTCCACACAAAGACCACCTTGCTGATCTTTGAGGGGCCCTATTCTCTCCCTAGTTACCCTTTTGTCCTTAATAGATTTGTAAAAACCCTTTGGATTCTCCTGAATTCTATTTGCCAACACTATCTCATATCCCCTTTTTACCCTCCTGATTTCCCTCGTAAGTTTACTCCTACTTTCTTTATACTCTTCTGAGGATTCACTCGATCTATCTTGTCTATACCTGACATATGCTTCCTTCTTTTTCTTAACCAAACCCTCAATTTCTTTAGTCATCCAACATTCCCTATACCTGCCAGCCTTCCCTTTCACCCTGACAGGAATATACTTTCTCTGGATTCTTGTTATCTCATTTCTGAAGGCTTCCCATCTTATTGGCAAAGATTCTGAGAGACAGGATTTATGATTATTTGGAAAACCATAGTTTGATTAGAGATAGTTAGCATGGTTTTGAGGGAGGCAGATCATGCCTCACAAGCCTTACTGAATTGAGGATGTGACAAAACACTGATTTAGGTAGAGCAGGGTATGTGGTATACATGGATTTTAGTGTGGTACAGTGTGGTAGTAGATGGAAAGTATTCAGCCTGGAGCTTGGTGACCAGTGGTGTTCCGCAGGGATCGGCTCTGGGACCTCTGCTCTTTGTGATTTTTATAAATGACTTGGATGACGATGTGGATGGGTGAGGCTAGTAAGTTTGCTGATGACACGAAGGTTGGTGAAGTCGTGGATAGTGTAGAGGGCTGTTCTAGGTTGTAGCGAGACATTGACAGGATGCACAACTGGGCTGATAGGTGGCAGATGGAGTTCAATCTCGAAAAGCATGAAGTGATTTACTCTGGAAGGGCGAATTCAAATACAGAATAAAAAAAGGTTAAAGGCAGGATTCTTGGCAGTGTGGAACAACAGAGGGATCTTGGAGTCCATGTCCATAGATCCCTTAAAGTTGCCACTCAAGTTGATCGGGTTAAGGCGGCATATGGTGTGATGGCTTTCATTAGCAGGGGGATTGAGTTTAAAAGCCATAAGGTTATGCTGCAGTTCTATAGAGCCCTGGCTAGACCACAGTTGGAATATTGTGTTCAGTTCTAGTCGCCTCATTATAGAAAGGATGTGGAAGCTTTAGAGGGTGCAGAGATTTACCAGGATGCTGTCTAGACTGGAGAGCAGGTCCTAAGGAAGGTTGAGTGAGCTAAGGCTTTTCTCATTGGAGCGAAGGAGGGTGAGAAGTGACTTGGAGGTGTACAAGATGATGAGACACAGAGTGAATAGTCAGAAACTTTTTCCCAGGGCAGAAATGACTGTCACGAGGGGTTACAATTTTAAGGTGATTGGAGGAAAGTTTATGGACATGCCAGTGGTAGGTTCTTTACACAGTGTGGTGGGTGCATGGAATGCACTGCTAGCAGTGGTAGTAGAGTCGAATACATTAGGGACATTTAAGCAACTTTTGGATAGGCACATGGATGATAGCAAAATGAAGGGTATGTAGGTTAGATAAGGATAAAAGATTGGCATCAACATCAAGGGCCGATAGATCTGTACTGTGCTGTTCTAGGAGTTATGTTCATTTGGTAAATCTCCTGAAGCTTCTGAAGTATCCTCACACCTCTTTCCAGAATTGCATGTGTGATGACGCTACTCTTAACAAGGTTATGTTGTCCTTAGGTTTTTTTTCCCCCACAGCAGTGATAAAGGGTGTCTAGTTTGGATGGGTTTTAGGGCCAACTTGATCATAGCTAGGAGATACTGCCTCAGGGAAAAGGCTTTCAAGTTTTAAAAAAAAAACACTCTGATAATGAAAGAGGAGTGGCCAGTTCTCCCCGTTCAGCTTTATTCTGGCTTGGATGGCGCTGGTTTTAGCAGTCTGGCTGCTCAGAGCAAGCAGTCAGTTGTTTTGAAGTTGCTGGACTCAAAGCAGCAGGCCCATGTTATCCTCCCTCTCTGACATCTCTCCTGTAAGACCCTGGGTTTGATTTTACATTTTTTATCCAAGCAGGGTTTATGGGGATTGTTGCAAGAATTTGGAACAGTATTATTAAATTGGGATAGTTTGTTGGGTTTTTGGGATAGGTTGTTATTCTGTTCTGTATTCAGTGCGAACCACAGAGCCACCGTGCGAAGCCAGACTTGCTCCAACTCTGAACATCTTGGCAAATCTCTTCTGCACCTGCTCTAGTGCAACTGCATCCTTCCTATATAGTGTGGTGACCAGAACTGCACAACAAACTCCAGCTATGGAGCACAAGTGGTTCAGTGGCTAGCTCTGTTGCCTCACAGATCGAGGGACGAGAGTTTGATTCCAGCCTCAGGCAAATGTCTACGTGGAGATTGCACATTCTCCCCATGTCTGCGTGGGTTTCCTCCGAGTGCTCCGGTTTCCTCCCACAGTCTAAAGATGTGCAGGTTAGGTGTATTGGCCATGCTAAATTGCCTATAGTGTTCAGGGCAGTATAGGTTAGGTGCATTAGTCAGGGGAAATGTAAAGTGATAGGGTAGGGGAATAGGTCTGGGTGAGGTACTTTTTGAAGGGTTCAGTGTGGACTTGTTGGGCCAAATGGTCTAGTTTCCTTATACTGTGGAAACAATGATTTTAACTAATCTATCTACTGCTCCATCATAACCTCCTTACTTGTGTATTCAGTGCCTTGCCTAATATAGGTAAGTATCCCATATGCCTTATCTACCTATCCTTTGATCTTCAGGGATATATGGACTTGCACCACAAGGTCCCTCCACTCCCCTGTAGTTCCTAGGGTGCTAGCATTCAACTTACTTGCTTGCCTGATCAGTCCTCCCAAATTATATCACCTCACCTTTCTTGGAATTAAATTCCAATTGTCATATTCAGCACATCTGATCAGCCTGTCGATACTGTCCTGTAATGGAAGGCTTCCCCTTGTTGTTTATCACACCACCAATTTTCATGCCATCTGCAGTCTTACTGATCATACTTCCTACATTCATATCCAGATCATTAATGCATATAATCAACAGCAAGGGACTCAGCACCAAACCCTATAGCACACCAATAACTTTCACTCAAAACATTCCTTGACCATCACTGCTCCCTGTCATTTAGATCAATTTTAGATCCAGTTTGCTAAATTGTCCTGGAGACCATAGGCTGTTCAGTTCTTCACTAGTCTGCCTGAAAGACCTTGTCAAAAGCCTTCTTGAAGTTCATGTCGACTACATCAATCGCATTACTCACATCTACTCACTTCCTTAAAAGAAATTCAAATCAAATTTGTTCGACATGATCTCCCTCTCAAAGTGAAAGTCTATGCAGCAAAGATACTTATATTGAGTGGATGAGTAACAAGAAGACTGAAACTTCAGTTGTAATTGTTGGGCGTTGGGGTGCATTTTAAGTTCAGTGACTCGTCTCTGAAACAGCTGAAAACTACACAAAAACCAATTGTCAGCCAGAATAATAAACATATTGTACACCAGTGATTTGGCTCCACACAAATCTCCTGTCACAGGTTTGGATACAGAAAAAAAACAAAATAGATCTAGCTCAAGATCCTGATGGGCTAAGATGTATCATCCAAATTGAAAATGAACACATCGGCACAAATCTGAATTTGGTCCCTTCATTTACAATTAGAAAAGGAGAATGACCAAGGAGTTAAACGTGCTGCTAAACCTACCACAGTGACAGCATCGTTCAGTAGAGATTCTCCAAACACAATGATGAACAACACTTCGTTTACATGGACCTCTTCAAACACAGCCAACACAGCCACTGGGTCAACTGCTGCAATCAGACTGCCAAACAGAAGGAATTCCAATAGACCAGCCTGTAGGGGTCCTGCAAACAAAGTTGAGACCACAAGGAATTTTAACTTTCAGTTGTGACTAGGGTAACAATAACAACTTGCATTTGAGCGGCACATAGTTAATGTTGCAAAACATCCCAAGATGCTTCACAGAAATATTAGCAGTAAACAATCGTCACTAAACTACCCAAAGAGATATTACAAACGATAGGCTTTAGAGAGCCCCTTAAAAAAGATGAGAGAGATCTGGAAAGGGTTAGGAACAGAATTCATGGACACCTAGTAGTACAAAACAGCACCAGTGACAGGAAAAAGAAAAATCGAGGGTGTGTCAGAGGATCTTGGGGCTGGACATGGTTAGGCAAACGGAAGGGTGAAGTTATAAAGGGATTCAAAATAATAAAAAAGGATGGGATGTTCAATTAGTGACTTGATTGCAAATGGGCACCCATACAACATCATAATGGGTCCCTGCGGTTTCTAGTCAGTGCAAATGTTGTCTAAAGTGACTGGAGTGGTGAAAAAATTCAATTTGATTTTATCTTAGAAGAAAGCATCCTGCAGGTGGAGGAGGGAGGTTGTATGGACAATGCAGTAAGTGTGCATCCTAACCTGACCCAAGCCCATCTGCAGTAAGATTTTCCAGATAAAATAGATCTAGCTCAAGATCCTGATGGGCCAAGATGTATCATCCAAATTGAAAGTGAACGTTGAAAATTAGTTCGGAAAGTGAGGAGGAGGAAAACAAAAGAACAGAATTATAATCTTACGAGATGGATAGTGACAGGGAGCCTCGAGAAAGACGCAACGAAAACAAAAAAAAAAGTCTCTTCATGGTCAGACACTCTCCAAAACCTTAGTGGTAAGTCAATGGTGGGCATAATTCTGACAAAGCAAAAAAGGTAAATACTTCATACCTTTTGAAGCCCATCTGCTCCATTCTTACACTAACCAGTAAGTGAGCATTGGTTCAGCACAGAACGACCAGTGAAAGCTGGAGGATTTGGACACAAGAGGGCAAAAGAGTTTGGCAGGGAAACAGTGTGTTATGTATGAATTAGAAGGTAGGAAGTGGGCAGCTGCCAAAACCAGGAGATCAGGGGAGGGAGAAAAGACTGCTAGTGAACTTTCTCCAGACACTAAAGAGCTGCCAAGCCTCTAAGACCAAGTGAATCAGGAAGAAAACGCAATGCATGTGTGCAGGTGTATTATATTGTTACACACAAATGCAAAAGCAAAAGTTAAGATACTTCCCAGCAAGGAATAATTGTACAAGGTAAAGACTCTGAAAGAGTTAATGTTGAAATTGCAGCTGAGGACCCTTGGTAGTAAATTGGCTCTCCATTTCATCTGTAAAATGACCCAACTGGCTACACGTACTGCAGAATAAAATAAGGTTAGGCAAGTTTCTTTTGCAACTGCTCAACTTCACGACAAACAGATCCCTCATTAACCACTAAAAAGTGTATCTACATATAATATACTAGGACCTGTACAGTAATTCTAAACATTGATCTAGCTCCTCAGTAGAGACTAAAGGCTCAGATTGGATAGTGAAGTGTTAGAATTATTTCATGAATGTGATTATTCTAACTTAGCAATAATGACATCTTAATTACAAACACAAGGATCACTGGCGAAGCGTACCCCTCAGTTTTCAGAACATTGAATCAATGTCAGAAGTCACATGACACCAGGTTATAATCCAACAGGTTTATTTGAAATTACCAAGCTTTCAGAGTGCTGCTCCTTCATCATGTTCCTGTGTGAAAAGAGCAGCACTCCAAAGGCTTGGTGATTTCAAATAAACCTGTTGGACTATAGCCTGGTGTCACGTGACTTCCAACTTTGTCCACCCCAGTCAGACACTGGCACCTCCACGTCATTGATTCAATGTGCATGCTAAAGCTAAACTTCCACATGTGAAAAATCAGTTCATCCTGGATTTAAATCAAAGAATTAGCAAAACTGGTACAATCCAAGCCTTTACTATCAACAGTAATGTTACTCATACACATTTCCTCTAGCCAATCAATTAGAAATCCTATCAATCAGTATTAAATGTTGAGGGAAAGAAGTCAAGAAGTTAAAAAAAACATTTAGAGTTATATTATACTCCAGAGAGCAATGACCACTACTTTTTTTAAAAAGATTAGATTACTTACAGTGTGGAAACATGTCCCTCGGCCCAACAAGTCCACACTGACCCTCCGAAGCGCAACCCACCCAGACCCATTCCCCTACATTTCACCCCTTCACCTAACACTACGGGCAATTTAGCATGGCCAATTCACCTAACCTGCACATTTTTGGACTGTGGGAGGAAACCAGAGCACCCAGAGGAAACCCACACAGACACGGGGAGAATGTGCAAACACCACACAGTCAGTCAGTCGCCTGGTTATTATAGTCTGGCCATACTTCCATTCGATAATACAAAGCCACACTCCTTACCCATAATACCCGTTTTGAAGATACCATAGAGGGAGAGACCAGTGGTAGCAGCATTCCATACTGTTCCAATGACGGCATACATTAAAATGGTTCCAAGATTCCCAAAGAAATGCCGATTGGGCATGAAATATCCGGCATCCAGTACAATGGGTGGCAGCAAGTAAAAGAAGAAGACATTTGGTGTTAAAGTGAAGGAGGCAGTGTGATCGGCGGCCCAGACAATTCCTCCCAGGATGAGGCCCAGTACAATCAGCAGGGCACTTTCCGGTACCACCGAGGTGACTTTCTCAGACAGATGGAAAACTAAAAAGAAACAAAACAGCAAATCAATAACTGGGATGACATGAATGGTGTGTGGATTGCAAGACTCAAAAAAAAAGTGTTACTTGACTAAATTAAGTAGATGTGATAATAAAAACAGCTGCATTCATAAGTCAGTCACTCCTCCATTTAAAAGATCCCAGGTGGCATATGTAGAAGAAACACCAGCCTAGACACATGATGATGAAGCATCTACATTGCAGTTCAAACAAAGTACAAAATATTTGTAATATTAAAGAAGTCAATGTAGATTTGGAGTATTGGCACTTGCAGTAGCAACAAACTTAGTTACATTTTTCATGAGCAAGCAGGCTTGGAATGTATAGTAAAGAATATTGTTGTGTTTTCACTAAGAGCACGTGATTGGAAGTTGAACTCCATCACTGCATTGTGACCATACAGTAAAATGCAGCTTCCTGATAGGTGAGTATAATAAAAGTCGACCACAATTAATCAAGTAATACATACAATTCAGAACTACATAGGTGTTTTTCTAATTACATTCAAAAGCATTATTGCCACTTATATTTCTACATGGATGCTACAATTAGTCAACCTTTGGGAACAGAACAAAAAGAAACAAATGTAATCCCAACTGGCCTTAGGCCAAAACTAAAACACAGAGCATGGAAGATGATCCAATTCATTCCATGATGCTCTTTGCAAGTACCCAGAATTGCAAATTCTCCTCCTTCACACCATTTCATTAACATTGTGAAGCATTCAGAATACAAGATATTAAAAAGCTAACAACTTGCACGCATATAAATTTGCTAACCTGAAGACTCAACCAACAGTTACTTATGTTTAGTTTGTGTAATCAATGTTATATTTTCAGTACAGGAAGCTTTATTTTCTCTGTGCAAACTTTTCCAATCGGAATGAAGCAGGAGATTCCCAGGTTCACCCCAGTTACTGACTCCACAAAAGCCATCTGTGGTCATTTGGGAACACAAAGCTCCTGAACAAATTTCCTCCCCTCTGCCATTGTTCAAAGATCACAAAAGGAATCAAAATATTCTTCTGACCAAATGGCCCCATTGACAACCTATTTATTGTTCTGTGGCATGACTTAAATCTCAGGAGAACACAAGTTCGATTTTTATTGCTAGTTATAAATTAGTACCAAGCTTCCATAAAAGAGCAGCACTGTACGATACGTTTCTGCTAGTGGCCAGGACGGCGCTCAAACGTTTCCGGATTTTCCAAAGCTACCAGTCTTCTGATAGAACTACTCTTTGCTCTTGAAATAAAGCACTTGACTACAGAATGGAGAAGAGTTAGATGTTGGTGAAAGAGATTATCACAACAGTTATGAAGATCTGTCAACTAAAATACTAAGGTATGCCATTTATAAAACCACTGATTGTACAAGTGTGTATATCTAACACTTTTTAAAGAAAGCACCTTTCAAACCAGAGGTGGATGCAACATTGCTACCTACCTAGCCTACACATTCCTGGATGCAATGGGCAATTCAGCATGGCCAATCCACCTAACCTGCCCATCTTCACACTGTGGGAAGAAACCAGAGCAGCAGAAGGAAACCCACACAGACATAGGGAGAATGTGCAAACTCCACATAGACAGACAGTCACCCAATTGTGGAATTGAACCCATGTCCCTGGTGCTGTGAGACAGCAGTGCTAGCCACTGAGCTACCCCAAATCTTCCCAACAACTATACATCACACTTCCTTAACCGTACAAACACTATTGGGCTGACATGCACAAGTGTGAAATGATTAACAGGTATAAGTGCAAGCTTGTTCCTAATTTCCATGAGACATTTTTGGTGCCCAAAATACTTGGACTAATCCCTGAGCTCAGATGTCTTAATATAGGAGATAGGACATTAAAGGTTGCAATCTTTCACACTCAGCATCATTTTACTATTACCCCTATGCTGCAAAAATGGAGCTTCTGACAGACATTATCAAATTCAGCAACATTCACCAGCTTTACTTCACCAACGGTCATGCACCACGGATGTTGCCCAACATGCAGTTGTCTAAACTGCTATCTCACCTTTGAGCTGTTCCCTCCCCCACTTCCAAGGGAATGAACCCATCCACAGAAATACATCTAAGATTACGAAATTCAGATTTATGTTTATACAACTCTGAAATCTGCAGAGTCAGAGGAAGCTTTTGTTAAATATTACTGAATAAAATAGTTTGCGTGCAGAATTTTATGGAACACAAAAATTTGCACAATGTTTTTATGCTGCGAGGTGTATTTTTGGCACCAATGTCATTCTCTTTTTGACAAAGTTAGAATGAAACTACAAAACAAAATACTTTACCAGATTCCAAGGACACTACTGATGCTTTCCCCTCAGAAGTACAGCCATATTTCACAGAACCATTTGGCCCAGAGGGAGAGGAACAGGAAGCCTTTAAAAGCCAGCAGAGAACAACTAAAATAGCAGTAAGAGGAGAGAAGTTGAAATGAGGGTAAGATGAATCGGAATGAAAAAAAAATATTGCAAGCGTTTTCTTTTGATGTATAGAAAAGGTAAGTGAGAAGCAAGAGAGAGGACAATGGAACGCTGGGGTTGAAAAAGGACCTCAGCAATGTCTGAACGGTGGAACAGACTCAATGGGGTGAATGGCCTAATTCTACCCCTACAACTTATTTCTGTTGCTACTCCAATTACTTTCCACTATCCAAAGATGTGCAGGTTAGTCAGATTGGCCATGCTACGCTGACTGTAGTGTCTAGAGATGTGCAAGCTACGTGGGATAGTCATGGTAAATGAGGCTTACAGGAACAGGATAGTGTGCTGCATCTGGGTGGAATGCTCAAGAGGATCAGTGTAGGCTCAATGGGCTAAACATCTTCTTTCCACTTTGTAGGGATTCTATGATTCTATGAACATTGAGACTGGAGTTGGTTAACAATGTAAAATTCACAACACACTAGTTCCAGGCAATGAGCATCTCCAAAAGGATAGTGCCAATGAATGTCAATGGTTAGATTCTATCATTGCTGAATATCCCATTAAAAATCAATACCCTACAGGCTTATGATTGACTTAACTGGATCAGTCACTTAAATACTGTGACTACAAGTACAGGTCAGAGGCTAAAGAATTCTGCAGAGATTACTTACCTCCCAAAAACATGCAAACCATAAGTTAGGATCGTGATGGACTACTCTCCACTTGACTACAGTCCAAAATCACTCAGTTAGTGTGACATTATCCAGGACAAGGAAGCTCACTTGAATGGCACCACATTCTGCACTTTTAACATTCTCTTCCTTTATCACCAATGCATAGTGCCAATAGTTTATACCATCTACAAAAAGTGCACTGCAACTCACCAATGTTCCTTTGATAGAACCTTCCAAATAAACAACCTCCATCGAGAAGAACATGGGCAGGTGCATGGGAACACTGCCAGCTGGAAGTTCCCTAGTTTTGACTTGGAACAGCAACACTGTTGCTTCACTGCCATTCAGATAAAATCCTGATGCTCCCTTCCAGACAGCACTGTGGGTCTAGTTACACACTCAGGACGTCTTTTGGCCAAGACGCTGACTCACCATTGCCATTCAGGTGCCATTTAGGGATAGGCAATTAATGCCAACTTAGCCAGTGGCACCCAGCTTCTATGAAGTGTTTTCATTTTAAATTGGGAGACTTATTTTGGTACTGAATAATTGCTTATTCCTTCAGGAAACTAAACACCATTTAGCTTCAGATGGTCATATTTTTTCAACATCTGTAAAGTGCCAATAAGTGTGCTGCTAGAAAAGCACAGCTGGTCAGGCAGCATCCGAGAAGCAGAAGAGTCGACGTTTTGAGCATAAGCTCTTCATCAGGAACGTGGGGGCCCACATTCCTGATGAAAAGCTTATGCTCGAAACATTGACTCTCCTGCTCCTCAGATGCTACCTGACCAGCTGTGCTTTTCTAGCAGCACACTTATTGACTCTGATTTCCAGCATCTGCAGTTCTCACTTTCTCCCAACATCTGTGCAATGTCAACCTGTGGAATGGAGTCCACAAAAATAGTAGGGCATTGAATCTGTAGCATACAACAACTCCAAACAGTTTGGCCAAAAGGTCAATTTTCTGCTAAGAAACATAGGACTGCCTATATAAGCTGAGGTTTACAGTGAACTTTAAATGAAAATATTGGATAGAAATCTACTTTGCAACATTGAAGAAAGCCAATTCCATGAAATCTCAAACTTAGAGTAACTCCCTCAGATGCCCATTCTTCATCTTTGTGCTTGCATAATTACTGTTGGGTGAATCCACTATAAAGTGGCACCACCCTTTGAAGTACAATCCCACCCTCCAACAAGATTTAACAGAAATCAAATCTGAAGCAATAATCTTGGCTTTGTCCTTGATCCTGTTTAATCCTATTTTAAGTGAAATTTCAGCACTCCTACTACCACCCAGCTAACAACAGTGAATTCATTAAATCAGCCAAACCCACCCAGTCTTAATCACAGTGCTGAACATTAATACTGCATCAGACTCAGCAAACTGCAAGACAAGCACTTGTAAGATAAACAAAGCTGGTTTAACAAAATTGCAACTTATTGTGTGGCTTAGTTTTATGATAGCCACAGCTTGAATGTCCAACTCATCATAGCTTAACAAAAAAAGTGCTTGAGATTGACCTTTTTCTACAAAGATTTACAGTTCAGCACAACATAATTACTCTTTGAGTGCCAATGGGGTGTCTTGACCATCATAGAATCTGAATACTGGGGATTGTCAAACTAAATATTGCCATTGCATAAATAATGTGAATGAACTGCCTCAACCTCAAGGAACACAGCTTGCTTGTGGAAGCATAGGCAAATCCAAACCTTGCATCTGGTCAAAACTGTCCCTTTCAACAACCCAACATAGACTGCAGTCTCTTCAGGTGACGAGTATGTCTGCAAAGGAATACCCAGATGCTAAACTAATCCAGTGCACAGCACAAAGATTTGTTTACAGTCAGGTTTGGAAATGCCTGCTCCTAGTCCTTACGGAATACAGTGAGAGGGTAGGTAAATGGAGCTGAGTCCATGAAAAGTTCAGCCATGATCTTATTGAATTTAAATTTGAATTGAATTTATTGTCACGTGTACCGAGGCATGGTGAAAAGCTTTGGCTTGCGAGCAATACGGGCAGATCACAGAGTTAAATAGCATAGATAAGTAAATAATAGGTAAACAGCAGCAAAAACAAAAACACAAAGACACAGGCGAGTGTTAAGAGTTTGAGAGTCCATTCAGTATTTTAAATAACAGCAGGGTAGAAACTGTTTCAAAACCGGCTGGTGCGTGTGTTCAGGCTTCTGTACCTTCTCCTCGATGGTAGAGGTTGTAGAAAAACATTGCCAGGTGGGATGGATCTTTGAGAATGCTGGCAGCCTTTCCTTAACAGTGGGCCTGGTAGATGGACTCTATAGATGGGAGGTTGGACTTTGTGTTTGTCCGGACAGAGTTCGCCACTCTCTAACGGTCTCCGATCTTGAATGGTACAGTGGCCATACCAGGTAGTGACACATCCACACAGAATCCTCTTGATGGCGCACCTATAAAAGTTGGCAAGGATTTCACCGTCATGCCAAATTTCCTCAGCTGCCTGAGGAAGAGGAGACATTGTTGGGCCTTTGTAACCAGTGCGTCCATATGAAGAGGAATCCAGATGGCCTACTCCTGCTCCTAGTTCTTATGTTTCCTAGATACAGAACAGATTTTGGGAATCAGGCTGGTGTAGTGATTGGAACCAGTTGGACCCCATTGACTAAGACGACCTTGATTAGCCCAGGTTAACAACCCCAATCAGGAAAGCCTTAACTGAACAATATAAAATTACAATCTCCTCAGTTGAATAATGACTCAGCAGGGTGGCCACAACCAGTCTACTGTGCACTAGTAAATAAAGGGTGACTCGGTAATGGGACCTGGCCTCAGAGCAGTTATTTCAATTAGTTTGGGGGAGTGGGGGGAAACAGGAAGATAGATGATCTTTGGAACTGCTTATGCTCATCACACACAACATCTCCCTAAACTTCCCTACCTCTGTAAAGGTAATTTTAAAATTGCTCTTGACCAGTTCTAATTACTCCTTTTGTTTGTTCAGTGTTCGTTTTGGGCTTAACTGAAAGAGAAAATTGACATGATGTTTTATGGTATTAAATTGGGTTGTGCAAATACAATCTATAAAAAAGAGGCATCATAAAAGGGTTACAGGTCCAAATGTATGCACTGGTGTTGAAATAAATAAAAATGACTGAGTTCACATTTACAATGTTGAGATTGATGTTGTGTCAAAACCCTTAAAATCAGCAGTGGCACTGCAAATAACCGAGCTCCCTCTGTTCATCAGGAGGCTGTTATTCGCATGATAAATCCACACACTTGAGGAAGTATAAATAGCTGTGCAATCGAAAAGTGTGGCTCAGAAGCTGGAAACGTGCCACCCTGCTTCTGCACTTTTTCTCTACAAAAAAAATATTGCCAAAATATTAAAAGCACTTAAAATATATCTGATGCTATGCAAATTTTAAAAAGAACAATATATTAAAAACGTCAGAGAAGGAATCTTCCCATAATACCTTTTATGACCAGAATGCTCTCCAAAGTTCTTTGGCTCTGATGAATTACTTTTGAGAAGTTTTGAACTATTGTAATGTAGAAAGGATAACATGCTGTTTGTGCACACCAACGTGCACTGCAACAAGGAACATTTAATCCATTTTCTAATTATGTTGATTAAAAGGGGAAAATACTGGTCAAGAGACTGAGAACTGCCCTGCTGCCCGAGTAGTACTATAGAATCTCTGTGCACTGCAGGGAAGCTGAGTCCTTGGTTTAACATGACCTGAAAGATGGCACTTCCAACAGTCCCCCTGAACTACACTGTGATCAGTACGCGAGATCCAAGTAAATAGGAGAAATAGGTCAGTGATCAAGTGCTCCAGTCTCTAGATAGGATTTGAACCCACAACCTGCTCACTTGGAGGTAAGAGTACTACACAGACTATAGCTGACAGTCAAAAATATTGTAACACCACGATCAAGAAAAAAAAAGTAAAGACAGTCGGGAAAAAAAGATGTTAGGTGGCATGGACACAGTTTCAGTTCTACAATCCTGTTGGAGAAATGGAAAATAGCAACACTGATTTTGAAATTAATAGCCTCAAGAAGAATGTGGATTTTGGAGGAAAAAAAATCTGCAAATTACAGGAACGAACCATGGCAGAAAGCCCTTGAAAAGGAATCGATAGACACATAGATTTAGGAGAAGAATGCAAACCTTGTCTTGGTTTGGATCTGAAGAAAGTGCAGGTGTAAAAGTCAGATTGCAACAAAGAGCAAAGTCAAGTGGAGTCATTCAAAATGGATGAGCTAATCATAAGATAAGATAAAAAGAGATGGCATCGAAAAACCGCAGTACAGTCCAACTATTGGCAAACTTCAAAAGTCTTTTTTGCGTGTCTGGTAGTGCAAATATGGAGGATCCCGCTAAAGATCCAGCGACTGGTGAGTGCTGAAACATAGAAAACATTTCAAAATGACAACATGACAGTTTCTTGCTTCCAGGGAAGGTTAATGGTCAGTACAAGGAGTGTCTTCATCCAGAAACTGAGGCCTCAAGTTCCAATCTAACTAAATGAATTTGCTTACAGACATTGCAGGAATCCATTAACTACCAAGTTATCAACATATATATTTACAGACTATTAGAGTTAGGAAGCTATAAATTGGGTATTGCCAGTGGCAAAATTTTTGATTTTGGCATTAATGTATGAAGGATAGTTAAAAATTTAATTCAATGCAAATACTTATTTAGACATAGCTATGAATTTGATTCACAGCCTGGCAGAATAACACTTGATAAACACAGCTTGGAGCACTGATGTTATCCCTGCATATTGCAAACTGATGTTTAATGTGGCTTTACTTCCCACTAAAATCAAGAATATTACAATATAGAAGTTGCATTGTGTCTGTACTAAATTATCTTTTTTTCATGGAAGAAAATTTCTGTGCCTTCAGCAGCTGTGTGACGTGCACAATATCCTGAGCAAAGTTTGCTGAACACCTTCTCCTGTCCAAATGAGCTTGGGGAACACCACTTGAGTGTAGGCACTGACAAAGCCTCACGCAAGGCATGTGCTGAGCACAGGGATCCTAGGCCAGCCCACAGCAGAATCCCACAGCACAGCCAAGCCTTAGCCAAGCGGCTAAAACATTCTTCAGGATCGGAGCTGGTATGCAGTTGGAGTTGCTGCCAGTATGCAGACTCAAGACAGCCAAGAGGTCCGACAAGGACCGACTTGAGTAAGAAAACTCAGGCCGGTACCCAGGAAAGTGCACCCCCTCACCCCACCCCACCCCCAGAAAATCCCCCTACATGTGGGTTGGAACAATTAAATTGCTTAGCTACATCAAAATCAGAATCAATTAAAATTAATGTTTGGTTAAATGGTCACCCAGTTCCCATGGAGGTCAACACTGGTGCAGCTGTATCTATGGTTGCAGAACCCATCTTTAACAAGATTCATTCCAGTTTCCAACCCTTAAGTTTGCACGAGACCTCAACCAGACAGAGCATACACTGGAGAAGTGTTGCAAATTAAGGATACGACTTTGGTTCCGGTCTATGAGAAGCAGTTGGTACAATTACCACTGATGGGCCCAAGCTTATTGGGGTGAAATTGGTTGAGAGAAAGTTTTGCCTAGATTAGCTCAACACTTTTTAACTGGAAAATGGCTGCATCAGTGAAATCTTAGTGAAATACCCAGAAGTTTTGCAGGAAGGGCTTGGGACTATCAGAAGGGCCAAAGCCATTTTACATGTTGACCAGGAAGCAATTCCAAGATGTTGCAATTTGCCTTGTGAGCAAAAAAGTAGAGACAGAAATCAGGAGGCTGGAGAGTGAAGGAATCATCAAACCAGTGTAGTTTGCCAAATGGGCAGCACTGGTTGTATAGTGTGTGAAGCCTGACAGCTCAGTTTGCCTTTGTGGGATTTTAAGAAAATGGTAAACTGCTTCTCAGCTGGATAAAAACCCAATCCCTCACAGAGGCCTTGTACACAAAGTTGGTGGGGGAAGAGGTTGTCCTTTACAAAGCTGGACATGAGCCATACCTACCTGCAATTGCGACTGGATAAAGAATTCCAGGAGTACGTTACAAATAATCCCCATAAGGGTTTCTATCAATCCACAAGACTGCCATCTGGAGTGTCACCAGCCTGTGCCCTTTTCCAGTGGGCCATGGAGAACATTTTACAAGAGTTACCACAGGTTGCCATTCATCTGGATGATGTACTAATAACTGGGAAGACCAAAAAAAAGAGCACTTTGAGTACTTGGACATAGCGCTTAAACATTTCTCCCAAATGGGTGTATGCCTCAGATGAGCAAAGTGTGTGTTCCAGGTGCACCAAGTGAGCTAGTCACATTACAGAGTCAGTATAACTGGGTTACACCTGTTGAAAGACAAAGTGAGGGTGATCAAAGGAACCCCAGCCCTCACATCTGTAGCAGAACTTGGGTTAGTGAATTATTACAGATAATTCATACATTACCTAGCCTCCATCCTGGCAACCTTACACCTGCCATTGATAAAAGAACGAGCCTTGGAAATGGTCGCACAGCAAAGTAGTAGCCTTTAGGGAAGTGAAAAGCAGCTCTCATTACCTAAGGTGTTGGCCCACCACGATCCAAAGTGAGAGGCAGTGCTGACATACGATGCCTCCCCGTATGGGTATCGGGTTAGTGTTGGCTCACTGGTGGCTCAGTGAAGAGAACATGTGGTTTGCAGATATCGGCTAATGCTGAACACAATTATGTCCAGATGGAAGGAAGGTTTGAAGGAAGGTTTGAAGGTCATCTTTGGTGTCAGGATGTTCCATCAGTACCTTTGTGAACAGAAACTTAGACAATAGACAATAGGTGCAGGAGTAGGCCATTCTGCCCTTCGAGTCTGCACCACCATTCAATATGATCATGGCTGATCATCCTTAAATCAGTATCCTGTTCCTGCCTTAACTCCATAACCCTTGATTCCACTATCTTTGAGAGCTCTATCCAACTCTTTAAATGAATCCAGAGACTGGGCCTCCACTGCCCTCTGGGGCAAAGCATTCCACACAGCCACCACTCTCTGGGTGAAGAAGTTTCTCCTTATCTCTGTCCTAAATGGTCTACCCCATATTTTTAAGCTGTGTCCTCTGGTTCGGCACTCCCCCATCAGCGGAAACATGTTTCCTGCCTCCAGAGTGTCCAATCCTTTAATAATCTTATATGTCTCAATCAGATCCCCTCTCCGTCTTCTAAACTCAAGGGTATACAAGCTCAGTCGCTCCAGTCTTTCAGTGTAAGGTAATCCCGCCATTCCAGGAATTGACCTCGTGAACCTACGCTGCACTCCCTCAATAGCCAGAATGTCTTTCCTCAAATTTGGAGACCAGAACTGCACACAGTACTCCAGGTGTGGTCTCACCAGGGCCCTGTACAGCTGCAGAAGCACCTCTTTGCTTCTATACTCAATCCCTCTTGTTATGAAGGCCAGCATGCTATTAGCCTTCTTCACTACCTGCTGTACCTGCATGCTTGCCTTCATTGACTGGTGTACAAGAACACCCAGATCTCTCTGTACTGCCCCTTTACCAAAATTGATTCCATTTAGGTAGTAATCTGCCTTCCTGTTCTTGCCACCAAAGTGGATAACCATACATTTATCCACATTAAACTGCATCTGCCATACATCTGACCACTCGCCTAACTTGTCCAGGTCACCCTGTAATCTCCTAACATCCTCATCACATTTCACCCTGCCACCCAGCTTAATATCATCAGCAAATTTGCTAATGTTATTACTAATACCATCTTCTATATCATTAACATATATTGTAAAAAGCTGCGGTCCCAGTACTGATCCCTGCGGTACCCCACTGGTCACTGCCTGCCATTCCGAAATGGAGCCGTTTATCACTACTTTGTTTCCTATCAGCCAACCAACTTTCAATCCAAGTTAGTACTTTGCCCCCAATACCATGCGCCCTGATTTTGATCACTAACCTCCTGTGTGGGACTTTATCAAAAGCTTTCTGAAAGTCCAGGTACACTACATCTACTGGATCTCCCTCGTCCATCTTCAGAGTTACATCCTCAAAAAATTCCAGAAGATTAGTCAAGCATGATTTCCCCTTCATCAATCCATGCTAACTCTGACCTATCCGGTTACTTCTATCCAGATGTGTCGTAATTTCATCCTTTATAATAGACTCCAGCATCTTTCCCACCACTGAGGTCAGACTAACTGGTCTATAATTTCCTGCTTTCTCTCTCTCTCACCTTTCTTAAAAAGTGGTACAACATTAGCCACCCTCCAATCCGCAGGAACTGATCCCAAATCTATCGAACTCTGGAAAATAATCACCAACGCATCCACGATTTCTCTAACCACCTCCTTCGGTACCCTGGGATATAGACCATCAAGCCCTGGGGACTTATCAACCTTCAGACCTAACAGTCTCTCCAACACCAATTCCTGGCAAATATAAATTCCCTTAAGTGCAGGTCCTTCAGCCACTGTTACCTCTGGGAGATTGCTTGTGTCTTCCCCAGTGAACACAGATCTGAAGTACCAATTCAATTCTTCCTCCATTTCTTTGTTCCCCATAATATATTCCCCTGTTTCTGTCTTCAAGGGCCCAATTTTAGTCTTAACCATTTTTTTGCCTTTCACATACCTAAAAAAACTTTTACTATCCTCCTTTATATTATTGGTCAGTTTATCTTCGTACCTCAATTTTCTCTGCGTATTTCCTTCTTCGTAATCCTCTGTTGTTCTTTAAAAGTTTCCCAGTCCTCCGTTTTCCCACTTATCTTTGCTATGTTATACTTTTTCTCTTTTAACTTTATATGTTTCTTAACTTCCCTTCTTAGCCACGGCCACCCATGCCTCCTCCTCGGATCTTTCTTCCTTTTTGGAATGAACTGATCCTGCAACTTCTGCATTATACACAGAAATATCTGCCATTGTTCCTCCACTGTCATCCCTGCTAAGGTATTGCACCATTGAACTTTGGCCAGCTCCTCCCTCATAGCTCCATAGTTCCCTTTATTCAACAGAAATATTGTCACTTCCGATTGTACCCTCTCCCTCTCAAATTGCAGATTGAAGCTTATTGTATTACAATTTGTAATAGAAACCCCTGCCAGGGATACTGAAGGACAACAAAGGCTGTGCCACCCATTGCTGCTGGTAGCATTCGACAGCGAACCCTTATTCTCATTGTGTACAATCCAGGAAGCCAAGTGGCTAATATCGATGCCCTAAGCCATCTCCCACTGGCAGATACTCCATCAATGGTGCCTCCTCTGGAAGAGTTTGTTTTGGTTATAAACTTCCTGAACACCTTTCCAGTCACTGCTGACAATATCGGACTGTAGACACAAAAAGATTCCAGTTCTAATGAAACTAACAATGACTGGTGGCAATGGGGGAAACAGAGAACCATCGCAACCAGGATTGAAACCTTTCTGGACCCAGAGACACTAGATCACCGTACAGGACGGCATATTACTGTGGGGAGCAAGGGTGATTTCCCCAAGTAAAGGTCACTGCCTGATACTGGCCAAACTCCACCATGGTCATCCAGGAGTTTCCAAGTTGAAGATGCTAGCAACAAGTTATGTCTGGTGGCTGCAGTTGGATGCCAACATAACTGCATTGGTGGGTCAGTGCCCAGAGTGCCAATATGGACAGAAATTGCCACCAAAGACCTCACACTCGTGGGAATGGGTCAGCCTTGGAAATGGTCGCATAGCCAAGAAGTAGCCTTCTTGGGTAAACTCTGGACTCGATTACATGTCGGCTACTCTGGTGCTTTCATGGGCTCCATGTTCCGGGTCATTGTGGATGCCCATTCAAAGTGGTTGGGCAAACAAAGTCCATTCGGCAAACTCGGGGATAATAATTGAGAAGCTGCAATTATAGCTCACAATACGCGGACTCCCAAAAGTACTGGTCAGGGACAACCGGACATCATTCACCAGCAGGAAATTTGAGCACAGCTCCATACCATCCATCATCCAATGAAACGGCGGGAAGTGCAGTCCAAACGTTGAAGACAGGCTTACAGAAGCAGCCTAAAGTGTCAATCGATAACAAAGTGCCTCAATTCCTGTTCGATTAGAGGACAACCCCACACACAACAACAGTGATAGTTCCAGCAGAGTCACTGATGGGGAGAAGACTCCACACTGGGTTAAACCTAAATATTCCCAGATCATGGAGGGGCGTACAAAACAGCAGCAGGAATACCTCCTCTAATCAAGAGACAAACTTTAATTTGGGGGATCAAGTTTGCTGCCGGAACCATGGAAATGGCCCTGTGTGGGCATGAGGAGAGGTGGATGAGAGATCAGTTCCGGTGACTTAGAGTTTGGATATGTGATACAGTCCTGAACAAATCACCCAAAAGCCGTTACCTCGCAAACTGGGCAGGAGCAAAAAACTTACCTGGTCCCTCAGAACAGCCAGAAGGCCCAGTAGAAACTATAGGTTCTCCGCCTTCTGTCTGGCATCAAGGAAACTTCAGAGTGAGAGATGGATGCAGCCTCGATACCATTGCCACCAGAAGGAGGAGGAAACATGCTCAAGATGCTCCAGATGCAAGAGATGGGCTACGGTCTATATGCCGCTCATGTCAAAGTCCGAATCAGAGGAGCAGGACCTGGGGCTAAAGTATCGCAGAAAAAGCTACAGACGAAATACCAGGTCTACATTTCTGGGGGGGTGGGGGGGAAAGCAGGTTTTAAGTGGACCACTAAACAGGGTTTAGTGGATCTTGTTGACATTAAGGTTCTTGATTGACCCAGATTAACAACCCCAATCAGGATGCTTTGGCCGATCAATATAAACAGGGAACACATCATGGGTACTGGGAAAATATAAGTATTATCGCTGTTAGGGCTAGAATGGGGGAAAATAAAGAGAAAAAAAAAGATTAAAAACAAAACAGGGGATTTAGAATCTCCTCTCTTCAGGGGACTGACTCTGAGCTGGCTAGCCACAGCCAGAGTATTGTACACAAGTAAATAAAGGGTGACTTGGTGACCGAATACTGGTATCTGTGCAGTTAATTCAACATCCTTACTCTACCAATGCTCTCAAGCCAGGTGACCAACCATGGTTCAAAGTTTGCATGTCATGATTAATTAGATTTACTGGCCAAGTGAAGTGCCAACCTGGTGAAACTACACCACAGGGATTACACAAATACTAAACTAGGGAAGCAGCATCATGTAGACAGATCGAAATGGATTTCTTCAAAGTTCTGCAATCCAGTCATATCCAGGTAGGAATGGTGGAGGACAATGAGCAACTAAGCTCCCAAATCTGCTTTGCAAAATAAAAGGCTGAATTGTTCACAGCTACCAGAATGGATGATACATCTCATTGGGGCCTGCTGGAAGCAATCACAGAAACCAATTGTCATTAGGCCACTTGATTCATGGGACATGGGAGCATCGAATATAAGAAAGCTTGGGGTACGTCATGTATCAGACAGTTTTGCTATAGACTTTTAGTCCCGAACTAGCAATATCATGAGCCAAGCTCTGTTCAACAAATTGCCACCACATTAGCTGCAAACTGAAGAAAGGAGTCCTGGATAAAGCAATCAAGCCATTCTTACCAATAAACTGCTCAGCAACGCATAGCTTGGGTTATATCGAGACCACCCAGCTCCAGATCGCATTGCAGCTACACTGGGCAAACACATGTTTTCCAGAGTTTAGGAGAATGCCCTTTGGCATCAAAGCGGCATTTGACATAAAGGCGGCCTAGGAAAAAGCAAATACTGTACATGGGAATGCAGTGTAAAACCACCACTAGTTGGAGATATATCTAGACAAAAGGTTAATCTGGTTGTTGTAATCAAATCAAAAGAGGATTTCCTCAAAACAGTATTGTAGGTTGAACTAACATTAGCTGCTTCAAATTAAGTTCCCTCTGTTTAATGAAAAAGTAACATGTGGAAATACCTATAGATGAATGTTCAGTTCCAATTGCAATTTTTCTGGTTATGACGTTTTCCATACTCACATCCAGAAAGATCTTGGCAACATTCAAATAGGACCTGCTAAGTGGCATTGTGGCTACACAATTGCCAGGAAATTTCTCAATAGAAAAACCTAATCACCTGCCAATGACATGGCCATCATTAAACCCTGTACTATTAACATAAAATATTGGTATCACCGACTAGCATTGGTCTGAGTTAGGGTATTCTGCACCAAATGGTTCACCCCCTGCCCCATACCAAAAAGCCTTTCCATAATAAACCACTGCGTCCATGTACTGTCGGATTACCCACAATGCTATTAGGGAAGGAGTTCCAGGGTTTTGACCCAGCATTAAAAAAGGAACAAATGCAGTAGAATGGGCAGTTCCAACATCAACCAGGAAACTACAGTCTGTTTCATTAGAAACCAGACACCAGCACCAGCATATGGCTGCAGCTACGAGATGAATTTCAGGAATTCACTGTGTGGGACCACCACTTGAGATCTCTCTCAATTCCACCTTTGCTTCATAGTCATTGTGTCCAAACCCTCCATCTCAGTCCAAAACTACACCTGGACCACATGGATGACATCAGTTCAAGATGCTATCTCACCAGCACCATTGAGGGCAACTTGGGATAGGTAAATTCAGGTCATTACCAGAACCACCCACATTGACAATTAATCATTTTTCTTCTATCAAATTGCTCTGGAATTTTATCCCTAAACTAATCTATTTAGTGGTCTGCCAAGACACGTAAACCCACTTGAGACCAACCTTTCCCATTATCTTAGAAGATTCAAATGTGAAATTTCATTTGATAAAGCTCCTCTGAAATAGCAAGGATATTTTATGTTAATAAAAGTTCTAGCTATGAATTTTCACATCTTTAAAAATAAAGATGATGAAAACTGAAAAGGTGGCTAGTTCCAGGTTGTAGAATTTCACCAAAGATTTGATGTAAATATTAAGCCAGACATTAAAAAACTGATTTATAGAAATCAGAGAATCCCTACAGTGTGGAAGCTGGCCATTCAGTCCATCGAGTCTGTACTGCCCTTCTGAAGAGACCCCCACTCAGACACCCCCCCCCCCCCCCACCGTATCCCTGCAACACTACATTTCCCATGGCTAATCCACCTAGGTTGCTCATCCCTGGACACAGTGACAATTTCCCACGGTCAATCCACCTCACCTGCACATCTTTGGACTGTGGGAGGAAACCGGAGGAAACTCACACAGACACAGAACGTACACACTCCACGCAGACAGTTGCCAAAGGCTGGAATCGAACCCGGGTCCCTGGTGCTGTGAGGCAGCAGAGCTAACCACTGAGCCACCATGCTGCCCATTTAGCATGGCCAATGCACCCAACCTGCAAATCTTTGGACGGTGGGAGGAAACTGGGGCACCTGGAGGATACTCCATACAGATTTCTACTGGTTTTAATCAAGATTTTGGACCTTAAAATGAAAAAAAAAAGTGGTAGATTGGTGGTTTTTAAACCACTAAATATCCTTTAAAATGTTCAGATTAAAAAAAAACAGAAATGTTGAAGTACTCAATACCGCTGGCAATAACCACCGGAGAGAAAAGCAGAATTAAATGTTGAATGACATTGTACTGGGACTAGCTACAGTATTTTGGGGTCCTTTAAGTACGCTTGAGATGAAACCACATAATATCAAGCTAGCTGATGAACAGCTTTCACATTCACCCAATGTCATGATCTTTGAAACTTCTTATCTGTGATCACAACAATAAATTTGCAATGCCTGGGATAAAGGGAAAGCCAAGTTTGCATTTTGCAGAAGGTGAATTTGTTTGAATCTTCAAGTGTCAAAGTTAAGTTGAAAACAAAGTGCACAGATAAAAGGACGACAGACTTGGGCATTTTTATAGCTCTTTTGTGACCTTGGGGTCTTCCAACACTCTTTATGGCCAATAAATTGTATAGGGAGAATACTATTGTTGTGATCTGTTAAATCCAGCAGCAATTTGCTAAGGTCCCACAGACAGGAACATATGATCATATAAACTGTTCTGGTGATATTTAGGAGATAAATATTTAGCCAGGTACCAGGAAGTGTTCTGCCACTTTTTTCAAAATACTACCATGGAATAGAGGGCAAATGTTGTTTCACTTTGGCGTGTTATTCAAAAGACAGCTTATCTGTGCAAATACAGCTTTCTCACAACACTGTCGACAGCATTAGCATAGACTGTGTATGTAATTACCTGAAGAGTCACTTAAGGTCAGAAGTTTCTGACTCAGGCTGGGAGAGTGCAAATACATTCATGACTGTTTTAAAAAAAATAACAGCAGCCTTCAAAACTTTAATTTGCTTTGTACTGATGAATATGAATTGCAAACTAAAAACCAATATTGTATATTTCTGCAATGAATGAATATCAAGGTGCCTTGGAGAAGACATTTGCAGTGGGGGTGGGGGTGGGGGTGGAGGTGGGGGTGGGGGAGAGGAAATCTGTCACATTCTCACTAACTTATGGAGTGATGAATAAGCAGATTGACATCAGAATCAAAAGGATCTCTCAGAAAGATACTATCCAAACACAAACACCAGGTTGGCCTCAAGTTCATCTTGCACTTGGCTAACATTAATTTTTAAATAATTACCTCCATGAAAGTGGGCAGACAAAAAAGTGGTATAATCTCTCCGAAAAATCTCTCTCTTCATTAGACTCGATTTTCCAACAAGTCTCAGCATTGCCAAGACGACAAATGAACTCAAGAGAAGGAGATCACACCCCCATCTACATCAATGGAGCTGAGGTGAAGAGGGTGGAATGTGACAAGTTCCTCGGAGTGACGATAACTGACCACCTGTCCTGGACTTCCCAAGAATGTGAGGGTCAAGAAGATGCAACAACGCCTCCTCTTCCACAGGCAGCTCAGGAAATTCAGCATGTCCATAAAAGGGCCCTCACCAGCTACTACAGGTGCACTGCTGAAAACACACTGTCTGGGTACAATTGCCCTGCCCAGGATTGTAATAAACTGCAGAAGGTTGTGTGCATAGCTCAGGCCATCATGGAACCCAACGTTCCATCCACGGACTCCATTTGCATGGCTTATTGCTGCAGAAAGGGCTGCCAACATCAAAGACCCATTGCACTCTGGTAATGCTCTTCTACAACCGGTCCTGTCAGGTAGAAGATACAGAAGCTCGAACCCACGCACCAACAGGTTCAAGAATAGCTTCTTCCCTGCTATTATTGGACTGATTAATGAAATCTCTCATGTCCAATCACTCTGATCTTGTTAATGTTGATCTTGCCTGGCACGCACCCTGTGCAACATAAGCTGTATGCCTCTGAGGTTTATTTTTCACTTTATGAGCTGTATGTCTTTGCTTACTATGACCTGCCTGTACTACTCATGAACAAAACTATTCACTGTACACATGACAATAAGTAAATCAAAACAAACCAAGTATTTTATATGGCAAGTAGATAACTCAGTGGCTTAATTTCTCTCTCGTTATTGAGCAGCTTAGGCAAAGTCTGCAGTGGTGCCAAAAGTCACTGAAACTGCGAGAGTGAGTAAGGCAACAGATTGCTGGAGAAACTTGGCAGGTGGCAGGATCTGTGAGGAGAAACCAGTTAATGTTTCAGGTCTTCAGAACAAGGTCACTGGACTCAAAACGTTAAAGGTTTTCTCTTCACATCAGGTCTGCTGAACGCCTCAACAATTTCTGTTGTCTTTGCTTCAGATTCCCGCAG
Organism: Chiloscyllium plagiosum; assembly: GCF_037043375.1. NCBI lineage: Eukaryota > Metazoa > Chordata > Chondrichthyes > Orectolobiformes > Hemiscylliidae > Chiloscyllium > Chiloscyllium plagiosum. Next base: position 24,584,175 of record NW_028270172.1, read on the forward strand.
TTCTTTGTTTTATTTATTGTTTTACAATATTGCGAGATCCTGCACAGCAATGAGCAAAATGTTAATTGGCATTTATTTGGACTTTCTTTTCATTCAGGCTGTCACCAAGGTGGGAAAGCATTTGTCAACATAACTCCACATTACAGACAACAAAAGGCCTTGTGATGTTGATGGTATGGGCATCCTAAGTGCTGAATACCTCAAAATGAAGGAGAGCTCACACTGATGGGATGAGTAGTTCCACTGCTTCCATCAAAAAGCTTGGTAAAACATCCTGAGAGGAAAACACAAAGAAATCAGAGGCAACCATATGATTTTGTCAAATAGTCGAAAGTTACACAAAGCTTTGATGTCTTTTGGTGTCGGCTTCAGTTACACTGACCCAGATGAAGCATACCATTAACGTTCCTGTTTTAAATCAAGATTCCACTGTAAGTGACAGTTCCCAATATAACAAAGCCAGGCAAGTTGCCAGGCCTACTCAGAGCTGTACTTAAGTAAATTTTGGATCCAAATTTCCAATCGTTCAACATATTGTAGGTGGGAGGTGATGAGCGGGCTCAGGAATTCATTTCCTCCCACATCTAGGTTCTGGTGACCTCCCTCTCCTCACAAGAGGAAGAGAATTTACATTTCCAGCGTATTTTTGTGACAGTCCTCTTGTTGGCAGACTACCTCATTGGGCTTGGGCATGCCCAAAGGATGCAATACATACAATAAATCTGTGAGGATTATGAGTTAGCTGGAAAGCAGGGGGAAGAGCCTGAAGCTCTGTTCACAGATTCCTGCTGCCCTGACATGAGACCCTTAACCTCAATCATCATACCTTGGACGCACTTCCTGTGAGCTGGCCAGCAGCACCTCAATACCCAGGAACTTGGCACCTGCTAGCTATACGTGCAGCATAGAGGGAGGCGATGGCCTGGAGTATTATCACCAGACTATTAATCCAGAGACCTAGCTACATGTTCTGGGGACCCAGGTTCAAATCACACCATGGCAGATGGAATTGGAATCAAATAAAAATCTTGAATTAATATTCTAATGATGACGATGAAACCATTGCCGATTGTCGGGAAAAACCCATCTGCTTCACTAATGCCCTTTAGGGAAGGGCATCTGTCAGTCAATCATTTTTACCCAGTTTGGCCTACATTCGATTCCACACCCACAGCAATATGGTCAACTCTTGACTACCCCCAGGCTTGGCAATAGATGCTGGCCTGGCCAGCGATGCCCATATCCTCTGAATGAAAAAAAAAACTACTGCCCAAGAATTGGCCTCTTTAGCCATCCGGAAATCTGTGCCATATAAAAGGAACCTTGTCTTAAATTAAATTTATTGTATGTCTCTCCTCTTTCATAGAATGAAGGCTACTGATAATGATATTGATTTCCCTTTGTTTGGATCTCCCTCACAAACCTTCACTCCATCTACCATATCAAAATGCATCATTTTGAAGGTCTGCATTAGGTTATCACTCAGCCCCAGCCTATTCAGTTTAAGTATTATGTTTGGATTGCAGTCACTTGTAATGTAGGAAGTATGGCAGCCAATTTAGACTCCGCAAACACCGAGAAACAGTAGAGTCATGGGGAGCAGATAATCGCTCTTGATGTTCATTGGAGTGGTCGATGTTTGGACAGGGAGAACACCTCTACTCTACTTAAATAGCTATGGGGATGTTTACATCCACCAGATCAGGCTGACAGGGCCTTCATTGAATACCTTATCCACAAGATGGCTTCAGATTTTGCATCACTCCCTCAGTACTGCATTGAAGTACCAACTTAATCTCCTGGGACTGAGACCTGATCCCAGAATCTAAATGATTCAGGAGCCATTAATCCATGGGTGAGACTATGTAAGCAGATGGAGAGCTTCTGTTCAAGAAGGGAAGGGAAAAGAAGGGAAAGAAGGGAAAGAAGGGAAAGAAGGGAAAGAAGGGAAAGAAGGGAAAGAAGGGAAAGAAGGGAAAGAAGGGAAAGAAGGGAAAGAAGGGAAAGAAGGGAAAGAAGGGAAAGAAGGGAAAGAAGGGAAAGAAGGGAAGGACAACATAAGCAATTCACTCATCAAATCAAAATAAGAACAAACTAAAAAGGTTTTGCTAAGTACAGCCACAAATGGCTGGCCGTGCCTCAGTGGAAATTACTCAAGAGAGTGTTAAGTCTGCTTTTAATGTAATTTGCTATGTTGGCACATTATGCTGACTAGGCCATTTAGAAATTTTAAACAATTACTATTGGCTTCAGCTACCACCAGATACCATCTTCACCTCCAAATCAGATGCCGTGAGGTAAAATCTCTTTCAGTGATTTGTATACAATTCCAGCTACTGGATCCAGTCCAGTACTGAATGAGTGCTACACCATTTTCCAAAGGGACATTACACGGAGTCCACATCTGCCCCATTAGGTCGTCACAAAAATCTCAGGGCACTATTTGGAAGAGCAAGGAAGCTTCTCTCCAATGTCCTGACTAATATTTATCCCACAAACAAAAATATAACAAAATTATCACAATGGGAGCTCACTATTTGCAAATGCAGGCACAAGTCCTCTGTTACAACACCGAGGGTACCTGAAAATAGTTATTTGGCTGAAAACCCGGTAGGTCCTGTGCTCATGAAGGGCTCCATTTAAACGCAAGTCTTACTTTTCTTTAACACAGTGCCTAGTTTCAGACTTAAACATTTTACTTGGGCTTTACAGATTGCTGAAATAGAATACTGTATAATTTACAAAATATAATTTCTGCATGCACCTCATCTCTCAAAATGCCAAGGCCCAGTGTATACAATATTCACAAATCGATTGATATTCATTCGGATTAATCATGAGCCAAGATTATTCAAAGTACAGTTACTATCAAATTGGGATGTAATGGAGGTAAACAATTGTAATTCTATTTCCAAATCTCCAGTTTCAGAACCGATGGCAAGGCACGATGCAGGAATGGTTGCAAAACAAAACATTGTGCTCCCTTGGGAACCGGGAATGTTTGTAAAGGAAACAAGTACAATCCACTGCTATTCATTCTACCAGAGTTAACCAATTAATTTGCAACCCTGATTATAAAGATGTGCCCTATGTTCAACATTAGGAATGGTACATTCATTTAGTAAATCACAGACTCAAATGAAAATATTGGAAACACCTTGCAGGAAACAAAGAAACCTGGAAGGGGTTTCCTCCCATGAAAGAAAGAAACTTGCATGTATTTTAGTGCCTTTCTCCTCGGGATGTCCCAAGAGCTTTACAGCCACTGTTTAAAGTTACTACTGCAGAAAATGCAGCAGCCAACATGCACACTGCAAGCTCCCATGTTGTTCCTGGTGAAATCAAATATTAGTCAGGGCACTACTATACCATGAATATTGATTTGGGATCTTTTAAATCCAAGATTAGAATGCTGCTGGAAAAGCACAGCAGGTCAGGCAGCATCCGAAGAGCAGGGAAAAAAAACGACGTTTTGGGCAAAAGCCCTTCATCTTTTAAATCCAGCAGACAAGGCCTCAGTTTGACATCTCACCCAAAGATCAGTATCACATAGACAATACAGCATTCCCTCAGTGATGCTGAAGCAGCATGGATTTCTTTTTCCATGTCTTTAGTATAAGATCTCCTTTATGAGAAATGTCCAATTAATCTGTTCAGTGCTGCTCATTTTCCTAATACCTCAATAGGCTTGAGTACTCAGAGTGCAACAGTAGGTAACATTAGACCTATAGCTCCCAGATTCTCCACTAGAGGGACTTCTTCACCTTCTGTCAGGATTAATTGGAGACTAATTGATAAAAGTTGATTAGTCAACAACACCAATATCATTGTATTATGCAAGCATGGCAGAAGACAAACTATATAGACCATAGCCCTTTCCCTTCAAGAAAGCAACAGGTTTGAGATTGAAAAACTATCCACCACACAATGCATCCTGTCCCTCCTTTAAATATTGATACAACATGGTTGTGGAGTGCACTAAAAACCCAACTCAGCAGCACTTCAAATTCACAAATTACAGGAGGAAATCGTTTGGCCTATCATGTCTGCACTGCTACCTAAGTCACAACCACAGCTTAGACAATTCATTCAAAGCCATTAGTATCAAAATCCTGTAACTGAACAGCAAAGCAGTGTACCACATAACGTGGACTAGCAGATCAAAGCAATGTGTCACCAGCATTTTCTCAAGGGCACTTTGGGTTGGACAACAACCATTAGCAATATTTGGGCCTTAAAAAAATAAATACGATCTTGCTAAAATAAAAGACACATGTTAATGCTTTTCAACTTGCACTCACCTGGGCAATTCACAAAAATTAATATTGTAAAGACTAAACACATATCTAAATGAGAAGCAAGCGCTGATTAATTGGTAGAAATGTTGCATACTTCAATGCAACAATCCAGGATATGGATTTTGTTTTAAAACTGGAGTAAAAAACTAAACAATTAACTTGTATAACCCACAATACTACTTTGGGTAGAATATTTCGCTTCATCACCAGAAGTATTCCAGTGGTCTAATAGCACATCACTGCCACCAAGTGGCAAGTTATGACTTTACAACCACCAATCTTCCACAGAATTCTCAAAATCACAATTTTTCCCCACACTTGCACACATACATAAACAAGTTTGTGCTGTGAATTTGCACTTGCAGAATTACATTTTACTTTGCTCAAAAACTGCATGGCTCCATGTAAGATTCTGTAAATCTGTTTTTAAGAATAGAATCAGTCTGACCATTGTGGCACAGACAGCCTCAGAGAGAGTTAACACCTTCAATACATTATCTGGGCCAACACGACACCAATTGTTAAAGTGCATTTGAGAATGTAACTTTTAAAAAAGTTTTACGATTTACGTACGAAAGAACTGATACCAGCATGGTCATTCTAAAAGATGAGAGACTTGAACAATCCATGTCTTTTAAATTTATAATTTCAGTTACATCACACTGTAAACTTTTACTATAAATTCTGTGTCTTACGATCTTATTCTCCTGATGAAGGAGCAGCGTTCTGAAAGCCAGTGCTTCCAAATAAACCTGTTGGACTATAACCTGGTGTTGCATGATTTTTAACTTCTAACCCCATCTCAACAGAAGCAGCCCAACAGACACTAAACTACCAAGAGTTTCAGAAGAAAGATTTGGTCAGCATTGGGTGTTCTCCCATGCCTAGACAGGCAGCTCAAAAGCAACATTGGTCAATCATTAGATGTTTGAAGATAACCATCAGGTGCATTATTTTGGCTGATGGGGTCACGAGGAGAACAAAGCAATACTTATTTCACTCTCGCTAAGAGAGGGACAGCCAAGAAGATGGGAGGAAGCTTGAACCAGCATAAACCACTTTGGCCAAATGGCTTGTCTTTCTGTTGTATATCCTAGCACATCAAACATGGAGGCCAATGTTTACTCCTTTTTTAAGACAAAATTGTCTCAAAAAGCTCAAGACATTTTCCACAAAACTGTTGGAAAAAAAAAGTGACTGGTTAACAATCTTAACTTTGAGAGAATAGGACATGAGAAGAAACAGCATGATACATGTCATAGAATGGTATAGTGCATGAGGCCATTCAGTCTATTTAGTCTATCTGACTCTCCAAGAATAATTCAACTCATCCTACTCCCATCTTCTTGTCCCTTAGCTTTGCAAATTCGCTTTTCTGTTGCTTCCCAAATTTCTTTTTAAAAAGTCAATGACTGAATCGATTTCTAACAATGCTATGGCAATGAATTCCAGATTCCACACAGCACACAAAATAAGTTGTTGTTAGTAGTGCCTTTGATGCTTTTGTTATTCTCCTTAAATTGATGTCTTGACCCTTGGTCCAAATTGATTAGTTCCTCTCTCTCTATTGTTTACAGCCCCATATGATTTTGGACAACTTTGCCAAAAGTGACTGGTTTAGAAATTTCTACTTGCCCACTGCTTAAGAATGTGGCTTTGGGTCAGATCTGATAATGAGGCATTGCACAACTTCCTGTGATGCATACAATATCACATGGTCTTATTCTTTCTTGCAGTATTGTGGCAAGATGAATTCACAAGAAGAAGGTTCCTCAATCAAGTCAAATGTTTTCCTTACCTCTCAAAGTTCTAAAATACTTTCGCAGCACGAGACCAAGAATATTAAAATCAATGGAGCCTTTCAATTGCTCCCATAATTTGCAAAAGAACCAGTTTGTTCTTTTATAGCCATGGTTTGTAACAACTTAAATAACTTAAAACCACATAAGAGGGAGTCATTCTCCTTAATTTCACCTTTAATTTGGTTTTTAAAATAATTGTTTTGCTTTCCAACACCATTGTGCACTAAATATGCTAATAATTTTGACATTGAACTGGCAAATAAGCAAACTCTGCAAGCTGAGCAGATTTGAATAGAGAACTGGTAGCAGAGAATCCTATTTTTTGAGAATGACGCTCCACAGAGTGTGGAACAGTGCAAACAAAGTTGCAAATTAGTGTTAAAATAAACACCCCAAACCAATCTACTCAAGTGGTTAGCATGTGTGTTTTGGTATTCACTAATAAGTGTGAGGAGATCAAAAGCTAAATGACGTTACAAAATTAAAAGAAAAATTCAGGGAAGTATAGAAAAGCAAGTATTAGAGGAAAGGTTAGGGTCAAGGTCAGCACAAAAAAAAATGACAGTCTTCTGTTTATAACTGCAAGTTTAAATGGTAGTCTCCTACATAGAGACACAACATTGAGGCATTGAGGCTCAGTCATCCTGGGGACCCTACAAGACACAGTGAATGTGACTATGCTCCAGGTATCTACATAGGTGCAGGAGATGACAAGTTCAAGATCCGAGTTTCTGAATGATTAAAAAAATAACTGAGTGTTGTAGTTTACCAACATAGTTGAGAACCAGGTGATTTGCATGTTTCAGAGGTGGTCACCCTGCAGTTTAAGACAAAAAAAAGAGTGCTCAAGCGGAGAGGGAACAGACAAATACTAGGCAGATGGTGTAGAAACCTCTGGATTATAACCAGCATTGAATTTCCAGCACAGTTATTGGTTTAGGATTCACAACCAAAGTTAAGTTCATGTCATCATTTTTAAGATATCACTTTTTTTTGGGAGGTGATTGGTTGGGGTCGGGAGGGAATGGACGTTGGGCTACTATGAACTGAAGTACTGGAAGGATTTGCAAGCCAAGTGTGAGTGAGACAGACAGACAGACAGACAGACAGACAGACAGGGACAGAGACAGAGACATCTCTGCCTGACAGTATTTGGGTAGTTAAAGGGATATAGTTTAGGTTGTATGGTAGTGGATCAGAAACTATCTTCTTTGTCTGTTGCTAAAAGTTAAGTGCACTACATGAGAACAAGTTATTTTCTTGAAGAAAAATGTGAAAAAATGGTTATTCAGAGCAAAAGCAAATCAGGAAATCTTGGTGGTCTCAAAAAGGATTTTACATTTTTGCAATAGATTGTGAAACAGTGGGGCACAATTATCAGCATACTCTGCCCTGTTAGGTCATGACTTGGAGGTGCTAGTGTTGGACTGGGGTGGACAAAGTTAAAAATCACCAGGTTATAGTCCAACAAGTTTATTTGGAAGCACCAGCTTTCAAAGCACTGCTTCTTCCCTGAGGAAGAAACAGCAATTCGAAAGCTAGTGCTTCCAAGTAAATCTGTTGGCCTATATACTGGTGTTGTGTGATTTTTAACATTTAAGTCATGACACTGTGCTTGACTCAATTATAAAGTGGATGGAGGAGGAAGATCAGTGAAAACAACCATATAGGATTTAGTAGAATGAGGAAAGTGCAAATGTGACTCCAGAATAGTACTGTGCTGAGATCAAGAATGGTTCTAAACAGATTCAAATTATTGCGAGGGAACAGCCAGTAGATGTGGTTTATATCATTATAATGAATAAACGAGATGATGATATCCTACAGATTTGTATTCTGGTACTATAAAGTTAGCAAGTACAGAAACAGAATGGCATTTCAGGTCAAAACATGGTTGGAATGAGAATGTTGGAGGGAGGACTTTAGATTCCTGGGATAATGGGAACTGGTTCTCAGAGAAGGTGGAATCTGTACAGGGGAGTGGGGGTAGGGTGCAAATCAATTGGGCAATACCAATATCATATAAAAAGAGAGTTTGTCAATGCTTTTCAGGAGGATTTACACTAATTTGTCAGAGGATAGAAACTAGAAAGTCAATTCAGAAGGACGGAAGGAAAAAAGTGGAAATGAAACGGTGGAAGATTTGCAAGCATTCAAAAGCAAGGAGAAACAATGAAGTCAGAAAAGAGCTTGACAAAGAATGGAATTTCCCAGTACTGAACAATTTACATTTAAGTGTAAGTCAAGTAATTTATAGGCACATGAATGGAGGACACAAATAGACAAATACGACATCATGGCTGTTTGGGAAGAAAAGGCAATTTAACGTTCCTAGTTTGAGCTTCTGGATCAGACCAACACTCTGGACAGCAATAATCAGTCAAGGAAAGAAGGACAACGGAGGCGAGGTGACTTATTAGAAGAATGATGGTCTACATAGAAAAAAAAATCACAAGAACAAACTTCATCATGCTAGGAGTGTGTGCATTCTGACCCAGAGGGAGATAGAAGAGGAAGTATGCATGCAAATTTCTCAACAGTGTAAAAATACCTGAACGGTGGTAATTTAGGAGATTTCTACAAGCCCAATATTAACAGATAAAATAAAATATGGAACCTGCAGAATTCTTCAATGCATTCTGAAAAGCATTTCCAGCCAATACACAAAAGCCCAACATAGAAAAAGGTAATTCTAGTTTTAGGGAAGTTATCCGAACAGGTTAGAAGGAGAGCATTTTTGTGGTCATCATCAAAACAAGAAAGAGATGGGCCAGGAGTAAAAGTTGCTCAAATCATTAGATCAGACACGTATAAAGAAGAACTTTAAAATGTTTGCTTGTTCTAGTGTGCTCAGCCCAGACAGGCATGTCTTCAAACAGCATTAGTCTACAGACAGGTATCTTCCATTTCCACCATCCATGTAGACAACATTGAAGGTAATTACAAATCACTGCATGAAAAAGAAAACAGGTTTTTCCTCACAAACCACCTTGTCCAAAATTTTTAACATCAGTCTCTCTCTGTCAGTCATCATCGAGAGTGTGGTATTGGAAAAGCACAGCAGGTCAGACAACATCTAAGGAGCAGGAAATTTGACGTTTCGGGCATAAACCCTTCATCAGGAATTCCTAATGAAGGGCTTATGCCCACAATGTTGAATCTCCTGCTCCTCAGATGCTGTCTGACCTGCTGTGCTTTTCCAGCACCACACTCTACTCTCATCTCCAGCATCTGCAGTCCTCGCTTTCTCCCAGTCATTGCTCACATAACTAATGGAACGATTTTCCTTTGTTTTTCACTTGAATCACTATCACAACTCCCATCATCTCTTTTGTTCAAAAGGAGGACAAATTCCACCAACCTTGTATGCAAAATGTCTTATTCCTGGAAACGTTCTGGTAAATCTCCCTTGCACCCCGTCAAGCACACAATCATATCCTTTCCAAGTGATGACTGCAATGAAGCAATGGACCAGTTATGGCCAAGTTGGATACAGTCAGATGTACAGCATGGAAACAGACCATTCAGTCCAACCCATCCACGCCGGCCAGATATCCCAAACCAATCTTTTCCCACCTGCCAGCACATGGCCCATATCCCTCCAAACCCTTCCTATTCATATACCCATCCAAATGCCTCTTAAATGTTGCAATTGTACCAACCTCCACCACATCCTCTGGCAGCTCATTCCATACACGTACCACACTCTGCGTGAAAAAGTTGCCCCATAGGTCTCTTTTATATCTTTCCCCTCTCACCCTAAATCTATGCCCTCTAGTTCTGGACTCCCCCATCCCAGGGAAAAGACTTTGCCTAGTTACCTTATCTATGCCCCTCATAATTTTGTAAACCTCTATAAAGTCACCCCTCAGCCTCCAACGCTCCAAGGGAAACAGCCCCAGCCTGTTCAGCCTCTCCCTATAGCTCAAATTCTCCAATATCCTGGCAGCAGCCTTGTAAATCTTTTCTGAACCCTTTCAAGTTTCACAACATTTTTCCGAACTTCAAAAAAAAATAAAGATTCAGCATAATTTTCATGCTCTTGTATTCAAAGAACCATATTGTGCCATCCTAATGCCAAAGTTACTTGCATCAGGCTGCTGAAAAATGGAGGCAAGGCACCATAAATTTAAATTACATAATAATATAGGAGTTAGTTCACTCAGCCCGACAAGTATACTCTGTTGCCGTTCAGCATGACCATGGCTGATTTGATCATTTTAAGAGTGTAGGATGAAGTAAATCAGGATCCAGAAACATGGGAATCCTCAGCTCCATTAGTTTGTTCAGTACCACCACTCTGGCACTAATGATTTTCTTAAGTATTTTGTACCCTCCCACTTCCAATTTCAAGCTATTTCTGAGATGTCACTTGTATTCTTTACAGTTAACACTAATGCAAAATACCTGTTCAATTCATTCCTATTTTCTGTCAATTCCCCAGACTTGCTTTTAATTAGGAGCAAAACTAACTTTGTTTTTATATTTCTAGCCAGCTTTCTCTTGAATTCTAAAGCTTACTTCCTTTTTATTAAATATTCTGAGCAGTGTTCTAAACTGCCACCACCTTGGCATAATTCCACCTATTTTCTTTGTTTGTTGCTATCTTTAAATTTTTAGTTTAATTGATCCTCCTTTTGAATTTTCTTTCTTAATGTACATACTCAGTATATTCTGAAATATCCCTCTAAATGACATTGCATCCCTATGTGACTATCCCTTCATTTATTAGTTCACTTTAGCAAACTTGGCTTTCATACCCTCATGTTTGTCCTTATTTAAGATTGAAATACTAATCTAGGATCCTGTTTGCTCTCCTTCAAACTGAATGTAAAATACATTATAAAGAGTGCCTGTCCTAGGAACACAATTTTATCTGTGGCATGATACCAAACCCAGTATATAGGCCTATAGTTTGGTTGCCTCCAGTATATATTGTTCCGAAAAACTGTCCTGAAAACATTTGATGAACTCATCTAGGCTATCTTTTGTCCACAATTTTCCATCATATATGCAGAATAAAATTCACTGATTATCAGTTTTTTTTTGACAAGCTGCCATTATTTCTTCCTTCATACCCCATTCTACCTTATGCCTACTGTTTTGAAGCCTAAACATCACTTCCATGATTGATATTTGACTTTTATACTTTTCACAACCGAGGGGGATAATTTGGATAGAGATGGGAAAGGATCAGTTTAGTCAAGAGACACCCGTCCTCTTTAAACCAGCTGCCATTCCTAAAATGTCAGATATCAATTCTGTAATGACTATCAGATTGTAGGATTTGCTTCTACTCATATTCCCAGGTTCATCTGTTTTACTTCAAACACTACACACACATACAATTATAAAAACTAAAGGCTGTGTATTATATCTATAACCTGGAACCTTATCTATTGAGTTACCATTGGATTTGTACTGTTCATTTGTTCCCATCATGGTGTTCCTTATTTCCCATATTAATAGCTTTCTCTCTTTCCTAGCTCCCAACTCTTATTTACACATCTTCTCAAATTTGATTCCTTGCTCTAACCATTTTAATTTAAAACCCACTCTACTTTTTAGTTTTAGTACACTAAGACATCATGGCTTAGGTATGAATCATCATGGCATTCAGCCTTTACCTTCCTCAGTTCTGATGTCAGTGCCCAGTGAGCCAGAACTCCTGATTCTGTACCAGTCTTTCAGCCATGCATTAATTTTTCTAATCTTATTTGCCCTATACCAATTTTCACAAAATTTGGAGATGCCGGTGTTCGACTGGGGTGTACAAAGTTAAAAATCACAATACCGGGTTATAGTCCAACAGGTTTAATTGGAAGCACTAGCTTCCGGCTTCCAGGTGGTTGTCCCCTGATGAAATATTGAATACAATATAGCACATGACCTTAACAGATTCCTAGCTGCTAAGGTCACATGCTCTAATGCATTCAGTTCTGGAGGATTGGTTTATACAGCTTTGCAATGAAAAATTATCAATGCATTAAGGAGTTTGAAAGGCCATCAATAAATGTTTACATGATTGTAAGGGAACTGTGAACTTTGTTTGAATTACAGTTTTGTGACTGTTTAATAGGACAATGATGCTCTGAAGTTATTTTTGAATCAAGCTAACACTGAAAATAAGCATCCCAAAAAAGCAGGAAGACTTTTTAAATTTAAAAACAAAACACTGGAGAAACTCAACAGGCCAGGCAGCATCAGCAGAGAGAAAGCAGAATAATCATCATGGATCCAATGAAGTTCAGTTTGAACAATTAGCTATTTTAATGATTTTGGTAGCTCTTCAAGTACTTCCCAGTTTTATTATAGGACAAATTAGTTCTGTCCATAGTGAACTGTAAGTGCGTGGGTTGGTGGATGCTTCAGGGAAATAATGACAAGTCATGGGTGATCGAGCTGGGGAGCAAGGCTAATGGTTCCTGACAATCACAAATAGAACAGGCTGATGTCCCAGTGGACAGTCACAAACCTTCCAACCTGCCAGCCTCAATACCTACCCATAACATGTTTCATGCGGTGACTTCAGCCCAACCTCAACTTCCTATAGAGAAAAAAAAATTACATGCAAGTGCAGGAGTTGAGAATGCTTATAGAGGAAATGGCCCTGACTCATGATTCATGACTTCAACACAAATGGAGTTCTTGAATCAGATTTTTATGAAGCCCATATGTTTTACAAATCACTCACTCACTACATACTGAACTATCAACATGCCCTTTGTTCCTGATCAATATACACACCATACCTTCTGGTGGATGTAGGGTTTCAGAGTCTGAGTTGTTGTGATGGCAGTATTACAGGTCTACCAACAGTGCCAAAGTTTACAAATGAATAACAATTCATAAGAACCAGCACCCTTATTCTAGTAAGCAGCTAAAAACAAAACAATGAAAAAAGCGTAAGCTAATCTTGATATTGACCAGGAAGAATATTGCCCTTGTGCGTCCTTGAGTCTAGGGTGTTGCATACTTCACACTGCACTTTGACAAAGTGAGTGATTAACTGAGTCTGCTGCTCATTCAGTTTAAAAAGCCACACATTCCACAGAGCTCTAACGTCTACATGTTAATTATAATTACACACCAGTGGAAAAATACCAAATAGCTTACATTAATTCATGACTCTTAAGAAATAGTTGAAGCTAATTACCATAAAATGATGACGCAAATGTGTTTAAAAGCTACATTATCCAGCATAAAAGCTGTACAAAATCCTTTCTGTACTCCATCCCCAAACATGCAAAATATCAATTTCACACCCTCCCAATCCTTACCCACTTATCCCACCTTTATCAGATAGGTCTCTATTCACGCTGAAATCAACTTCACGCTGACAGATTATTTCATTATTGCAGATCATACACAAATCTATTGATCACTGAAAACAACAGCCGTAGTAATTTCCCATCTGTTAAAAGGAAAGTACTTAGTCATGCAGCATCTTTTATAACCCCAAGGATGTCTTGAAGAGTCTTTCAGCCAATGAAATACTGCCAAGGATAGAATGTGGAAAATGCAGCAGTCAAATGTTGCTTGTGGCGGTCTACGAAATGGTGGTCCAAGGCAGTGACCAGATAATCTGTTCATTATATTGGCTCAAGGAATGAATATTGGCCATTACACAGAATTTTACAGCTCCTTTTTGCCATAGGATATTTTAACGATAGCCAAGAGAGAGGGGATTAGGCCTCACTTTAACATCTCATTTGTTATCTCACAACCTGAAGCTAATTGCAAGACCACACACATCACATGCTAATATTGGCCAATTCAGACCAGCCACCAATCCTGAACTTCCCAGTCTGCAGTTATGTCAGTCATGGCTGTAGTAGCATTCTTGACAATGTTAGGAAGTTAGGAGAAAGTGAGGACTGCAGATGCTGGAAATCAGAGCTGAAAAATGTGTTGCTGGAAAAGCGCAGCAGGTCAGGCAGCATCCAAGGAGCAGGAGAAATCGACATTTCGGGCATGAGCCCTTCTTCAGGAATGAGGAGAGTGTGTGCCAAGCAGGCTAAGATAAAAAGGTAGGGAGGAGGGACTTGGGGAGGGGCGTTGGAAATGTGATAGGTGGAAGGAGGTTAAGGTGAGGGTGATAGGCCAGAGTGGAGGTGGGGACGGAGAGGTCAGGAAGAAGATTGCAGGTTAGGAAGGTGGTGCTGAGTTCGAGGGTTGGGACTGAGACAAGGTGGGGGGAGGGGAAATGAGGAAACTGGAGAAATCTGAGTTCATCCCTTGTGATTGGAAGGTTCCTAGGCGGAAGATGAGACGCTCTTCCTCCAGCCGTCGTGTTGCTATGGTCTGGCAATGGAGGAGTCCAAGGACCTGCATGTCCTTAGTGGAGTGGGAGGGGGGAGTTGAAGCGTTAAGCCATGGGGTGGTTGGGTTGGTTGGTCCGGGTGTCCCAGAGGTGTTCTGAAACGTTCTGCAAGTAGGCGGCCTGTCTCCCCAATATAGAGGAGGCCACATCGGGTGCAGCGGATGCAGTAAATGATGTGTGTGGAGGCGCAGATGAATTTGTGGTGGATATGGAAAAAGATCCCTTGGGGCCTTGGAGGGAAGTAAGGGGGGAGGTGTGGGCGCAAGTTTTGCATTTCTTGCGGTTGCAGGGGAAGGTGCCGGGAGTGGAGGTAGGGTTGGTGGGGGTGTGTGGACCTGACAAGGGAGTCACGGAGGGAGTGGTCTTTTTGGAACGCTGATAGGGGAGGGGAGGGAAATATATCCCTGGTGGTGGGGTCCATTTGGAGGTGGTGGAAGTGACGACGGATGATACGATGTATATGGAGGTTGGTGGGGTGGTAGGTGAGGACCAGTGGGGTTCTGTCCTGATAGCGATTGGAGGGGCAGGGCTCAAGGGCGGAGGAGCAGAAAGTGGTGGAGATGCAGTGGAGAGCGTCGTCGATCACGTCTGGGGGGATATTGTGGTCTTTGAAGAAGTTGTATAATTGTTCCTGACAATCCAACCTGAGTGGACGACACAGCTAGAATTGCCCATTTTTCAGATGAGGTAACTTAAGTCCATCTGGAGTGTAAACAACTGTCATTATCTAAAGGCAATGGGTGTGCTGTCTGAGAAGACAGGACAGTGCAGAGTCAAAATCAACTAGGAGAAAGTGAGGACTGCAGATGCTGGAAATCAGAGCTGAAAACTGTTGCTGGAAAAGCACAGCAGGTCAGGCAGCTTCCAAGGAGGAGAATCGACGTTTTGGGCATAAGCCCTTCTTCAGGAATGAGGAGGGTGTGCCAAGCAGGCTAAGATAAAAAGGTAGGGAGAAGCGACTTGGGGGAGGGGCGTTGGGAATGTGATAGGTGGAAGGAGGTCAAGGTGAGGGTGATAGGCCGGAGAGGTGGTGGGGGCGGAGAGGTCAGGAAGAAGATTGCAGGTCAAGAAGGCAGTGCTGAGTCTGAGGGTTGGGACTGAGACAAGGTGGGGGGGGAGGGGGGGGGGGGGGGGAGGGGAAATGAGAAAGCTGGAGAAATCTGCATTCATCCCTTGTGGTTGGAAGGTTCCTAGGCAGAACCCGAGGCGCTCTTCCTCCAGCCGTCGTGTTGCCATGGTCTGGTGATGGAGGAGGCCAAGGACCTGCATGTCCTTGATGGAGTGGGAGGGGGAGTTAGTGTTCAGCCACAGGGCGGTTGGGTTGGTTGGTGCGGGTGTCCCGGAAAGACCAGTCCCTCTACGACTCCCTAATCAGGTCCACACCCCTCACCAACCCAACCTCCACTCCCAGCACCTTCCCCTGCAACCGCAAGAAATGTAAAACTTGTGTCCACACCTCCCCCCTCACTTCCCTCCAAGGCCCCAATAGATCCTTCCATATCCGTCACAAATTCACCTGCACCTCCACACACTTCATTTACTGCATCCGCTGCACCAGATGTGGCCTCCTCTACATTGGGGAGACAGGCCGCCAACTTGCGGAACGTTTCAGAGAACACCTCTGGGACACCCGCACCAACCAACCCAACCGCCCTGTGGCTGAACACTAACTCCCCCTCCCACTCCACCAAGGACATGCAGGTCCTTGGCCTCCTCCATCACCAGACCATGGCAACACGACGGCTGGAGGAAGAGCGCCTCATCTTCCGCCTAGGAACCCTCCAACCACAAGGGATGAATGCAGATTTCTCCAGCTTCATTTCCCCTCCCCCCACCTTATCTCAGTCCCAACCCTCGGACTCAGCACCGCCTTCCTAACCTGCAATCTTCTTCCTGACCTCTCCGCCCCCCACCACCTCTCCGGCCTACCACCCTCACCTTAACCTCCTTCCACCTATCTCATTCCCAACACCCCTCCCCCAAGTCCCTCCTCCCTACCTTTTACCTTAGCCTGCTTGGCACACCCTCCTCATTCCTGAAGGGCTTATGCCCGAAATGTCGATTCCCCTGCTCCTTAGATGCTGCCTGACCTGCTGCGCTTTTTCAGCAACATATTTTTCAGTGCAGAGTCAAAGGTCAACTGAATCAATACTCTGACAATAGGTTCTGTGCTTGTATATACAAAGGAGTCACATGATGTAAAATCACATAGGACAGAGACTGGATGGAGAAGTCTTCTGATCAGCTCTGTCTGATCACATATGTATGTGATGTTTTGGCAATACACGTTAATTGTTCAAACCAGCCTTGTGCACACTCCATATATGTCTGCAGATATTTCTACTGACATCAGTAATACTAGGAAGGCTTAGGATCCTGCTGAGGGCCAATATGTAGGCTTGTAGGATGATCAGAGGGAGAAGGGTTTGTTTTGTGTTTCGCATTGAGCATCCTTTTCAGGTTCACAAATAAAACTAAAACAAAAAAGGAAATTACATCCCATAGTCTTCAATTACAGGTAGCAATCTTCCATTACTTCAGAATTTCAAAAAATAATTCTTCCCCATGCACCTGCCCCTTTGCCCATGATTCAAATAACAGCTTAGAAGCATACTGCAGCAAGATTTCTAATGAATGGACGCATTCCTTCTTTTATCAAAAAGAATGGTGTTTTAGGTAACAAGTCAGATATGAAAACTTGTGGTTACACACCCAAGAACTCAACTTACAAAAGACATGCTTAGGTGTGTTTCCCACAGTTACGATCAATAATTTGCAATGGAAAGGAAGAGAAATACTTTAAACTGGTAAAGTTTGACCATAAGTGAAAGCATAGTTTAGTATTTCAGAGTAATTGATCTAAAAAGATAAAATCATGTGTCCCCACAACAGTCCTACTACCCCCCCCCCCAACATCACAATCTTGAAATGCAATGAAGTGTAGCGACATTTAAGCTTTCATTTATCTGGTGATGTGTAGACAAGAAAAGGCATATACCAGGCAGTCCAAATGTACACTAAGATTAGAATAGTGGTGAAAAAGCACAGGTCAGGCAGCATTCGGTGAGCAAGAAAATCAATGTTTTGGGCAGGAACCCTTCCTGCTCAAAACATAGATTTTCCTACTCTTTGGATGCTGCCTGACCTGCTGTGTCTTTTCACCACCACTCTAATCTTGAGCATCTGCAGTCCTCACTTTTGCCCAAAAGTACACTAACTTTTTTTTTTACAGTAGAGTTCCTCCCAAGCAAAGCTACAGTTGACTGGAAGAACCAAACAAACATTACCTTTCTTGATGCTTGGATTTCACACAAGATGGCAATGCAGAAGAATTTGAAAATAAACTAATTTTTCTTGTAAAAAGAGATAGAGTTTACGTAATAGTTTGTTGCAAGATAGAGATCAGACACAGCTCAGAACCATAACAATGAGACTAATTTCTGGTGTAAGATAAATCCTCACCACTACTCATATTGCTTGAGTTACCAGCTGCATTTGTCCGAGAGATTGGAGATCTTGAAGACCAGTTCAGTCCAGTGTGGTTGAGGAAAATAACTTACTGTTCCAACTAGAAAATGCTCGTCTTCACGAAGATACAATTTTGACCACGAACTAAAGTTACACTAATACATGATGTAGAGGAGCGGGTGTTAAACTGGAGTGGACAAAGTTAAAAAAAAATCACGCAACACTAGATTTAGTCTAACAGGTTTATTTGGAAGTACTACCTTTCGGGGCACTGCTCCTTCATCAGGTAGCTGTGGAATGGGATCATAAGAGACAGAATTTATAGCAAAAGGTTACAGTGTCATGCAACTGAAATGATATATTGAACAAACCTTGATTGCTGTGTTTTAGAATGGGTTACAGGTTTTGGTTCATTAATATGTAAACCCCAGAACATAATACATGATGGGTATTATTACAGGGATTACCAGGAAGACCCAGATGGGAGATCCTAAGCTGCTCTCCCACAGAGTCTGTATGACATCGTCATATTGCATCATGCTTTAAACAATCTTCAGCATTAGCCCTTTCAGACCCTTCTACAACAAATTCACAAAACTCCGAAATAACATGACATGAATACTTAAACTTAAATACAACTTAAAGTATTATGCTGTTTCAAGATTCCTCAATTTATCCATCTAGTGGGGTCACACAAAGCAAACAATTTTACTGACCATTTGCTGTTTGTGATATCATTCTGCAAACAAGTCATCTCAATTTGCCTCAACAAGTCATCGCAAGTGATTCTATTTGAAATGCAAGCATTCAATACTATCTTGAAATTTGGATTTTGTTTGTTTGTACAATGTGGATCACTGGACAAGACCTTCACAGCTTTTAAAATTTTAAGCCCAAGTCCAGCGCCTATTGCTCATCCTTAGTTGTCATAGCCTTGGAAGTGGTGTTGGTTAGCTCAGGTGGCTAGACAGCTTGTTTGCAATGCAAAGTAACACCAACATCATGGGATCAAATCTGTCGCTGGCTGAAGTTATGCTGAAGGACTCTTTTTTTGGAACCTCACCCCTCACCAGAGGTATGTGACCCTCAGGTTAACCCACCACCAGTCCACTCTCGGATGAGAGAGAAGCCCAAATGTTTCAGGAGGACAATGGTAACTTTACCTTTGAGCCTTCGATATCAACATCCAAGCTCACTTTCACATGTAATCATCTCTCAAAGACAGCCAGTGATTCCAGGAAAATAGATAAAAGAGTAAAATAGAAAAATGAAGGTATTGTGCAAAATAACTTCACGTTAATAGTGACCTTATTGCAATGCATAGATATACTACATTGAAGTTAAAACTTGATATTGCAGCAGTCGGAATCACATGAAAGGAAATCAATTATCAGTTGACTTTTAAAATGGATCAATATTTCTCTCTGGAGCTATAAATCAAGCAAGCCATGCATATTCCACAGCAAGTTCAATAAGGATACTTAATACTGTAAAATAATATTTTTAAAAAACTAACCTCATTTACTCATGCCTCCTAAAAAAAGGGTTTGGTTGTTGCTTCAATAATTTCCTAAGATCCACAATACAAAATCATTTGTTCTCTCACTTGAGGTAATCATTACCTATTTGATAGGAAATATGTTATTGATAACCTATCTATAAATGTCAGTGTATTATAACAATGTATAACATGCATTGATAATAGACCTCTATTTGGCAGATATAAGTTTTCCTTCAGGTCTCTAAAATTGAAGTATACAAGTGCAGGATTTGTTTAGGTTTATGCTGTCTGGAAAAAGGCAAGACTTTGTTTAAAGCGCTTTTAACAAAACAGGAAAAAACAACCACTAAACATTCAACTACAATTAATTGCTATTAAGCACAATGACTTGCACAAGAAAAATGGGTGGTTTTTTCTGAGAGATTTAAATTTTCACAAATATTTCATCCAGTTTTAATGTGTGAAATGTAACACTGGCCATTAGATTTTGATAGGAGAAAGTGAGGGCTGCAAATGCTGGAGATCAGAGCTGAAAGTGTGTTGCTGGAAAAGCGCAGCAGGTCAGGCAGCATCCAAGGAACAGGAGAATCGACATTTCGGGCATAAGCCCTTCTTTAGGCTTATGCTCGAAACATCGATTCTCCTGTTCCTTGGATGCTACCTGACCTGCTGCGCTTTTCCAGCAACACACTTTCAGATTAGATTTTGATATCCAAATATCGAATGCTTCAAAACAAAAAGTTAGGAGATAGAGGAGTTTTAAAATAAGAAGTGAAATGGAAACAATCATTAAATCGATTCACCACACTTTTCAAAAAGCAAAAGAAAAAAAGGGTGGATTTCAAGATAAGACCTCTAAGAGATCAACACAATTTTCATAATTAGCCTGACCCAGGAGTATCTTCTTTCTGTTGAGAGGGAAACGGAGTAATTTATACTTTGATGTTGAGAATTTTCCTGCAGTCACTTTAAACAGAAATTGCAACATGTGCATTTTAAAATTTATTATTTTAATATTTATTATTAACATGCTAAATATTGCTACATCAATAGATCAAAGCAAAGTTCTGTGGCCTATATCATACCCAGTTGAGTGACGGTGGTCACCAGAACGTCCATCTCCTCAGCCTTGGTGTTTAAGGGACAATGCTGAAGTAATTTCAAGGCAAACTCTTTTTCATTTTACCTTCTCCAGAAGTTCCTACCAAACTGGAACATCAACGTTTTGTACAGTTCGTCACACTGAGTAGATCCATGCACTCTACATAGAAGACATTAAATAACTCCAGAAAGACACCAATTTGTGGAGACCTAGGACAACAGCTTGCCAAGAGCAAACCAATACCATTGTGCCACCCTGTCACACAGTGGTTAGCACTGCTGCCTCACAGCACCATGGACTTGGCTTTGATTCTAGCCTCTGATGACTTTCTCCTCATATCTGTAGGGGTTCCCTCTGGGTGCTGCAGGTTCCTCTCAGTCCTAAGATGTGCATGTTAGATGGATAGGCTATGCTAAATTGCCCAGTGCCCAGGGTTATTTAGGTTACATGCACTAGACATGGGAAATGCAGGGTTACATGTTTAGGATAGGGGTTTGAATCTGGATGATCTTTGGAAAGGTCAGTGTGTACTCGATGGGCTGAATGGCCTACTTCCGCACTAGGGATTCTATGATTCACCAACTACAGAAGTTCAAATAGTCCAATCAACACATTTTTGGGACAACTTGTGCTGTCTTGCCAATATGTAACAAAGAATGTGGGCGTTGGAAATTATACGGGAACCTCCACAAAATCTGTAGGATCAAGTGTCAAACATTTAGCCAGTCATTCCAAAACATTATTAGTTGACACACTGTTGAAACCATATCTAGTGTCTGGGCTTAAACTCACTCAGTTCCCATGATGCAATGTCCCTTCATGAAGTAAACTCACCTCATCTATAAAAACTGACAGATGAGCAAATTAACTGAATTCCAACAACTGTTTACCTATAATGAAAAAAGGATGGCAGAATGTTATTTCCTATTCCTTTAATTGATTGTTGTCACCATCACAGCTGGTCGAAACTCAGACAGCGATGAAACCAACTATAGACGGGAGGTGGAAGATCTGGAAAAATGGTGCACTGAGAACAACTTAGTTCTCGATGCCGGCAAAACCAAGGAACTCATTGACTTTTGGCAGGATGTTATTCATGCCCCCCTACACATTAACAGCACAGAGGTGGAATGATTGGTATGTATCAAGCTCCTGGGAGTGGTCATCCACAACAAGCTCTCTTGGACTCATGTGGATGCACTGGTTACAAAGACTCAACAACTTCTCTACTTCCTCAGGCAGCTGAGGAAACTTGGCATGACAGTGAATACTCGTGCCAACTTTTATAGGTGCGCCATCGAGAGCATTCTGTCTGGAGGTATCACTACCTGGTATGGCAACTGTATCATTCAAGATCAAAGACAGTTACAGAGAGTGGTGAACTTGGCCCAGACAATCACAAAGGCCAGCTTCCCATCTATATAATCCATTTACCAGGCCCACTGGCAAGGAAAAGCCGCCAGTATTCTTAAAAGATCCATTTCAGCCTGGCAATGTTTCTCTACAACCTCTACCGTCGGGGAGAAGATACAAAAGCCTGAACACACGCACCAGCCGGTTTCGTAACAGTTTCTACCTTACTGTTAGAATACTCAATGGACTCAAATTCTTAACATTCACCTGTACATGTGTTTATGTTTTTGCTGTTGTATATCCATTATTTACTATCTATGCTATGCAACTATGTGATCTGCCTGTATTGCTTGCAAGACAAAACTTTTCACTGTGCCTCTGTACATGTGACAATAAATTCAATTCAATTCATCCATCTAAATCATGGTTGACTTTTCCCACCACATCATTTTCCTGCACTACCTGGTGTACCAGATCTGCCCCTTAATAGCTGTAAACTGCAGGGCTATGAGCCAGTGCACATAGATGGGATTAGAAAGGGCATTTAGGTGTTTTTGGTGAGGTATGGACAAGATGAGCCAAGGGGCCCCCTTCTGTGCAGTATTTCTATAGCTGTACTATCTGCAAAGATATTTTGAACATTTAGAAAGTCACTTTGCCTTGACTATCAATAACTGCACCTCTACAGCCCTCTGGTGCAGAGAATGCCAAAAGATTCACCATCTTCATCTCAGTCCTAAAATAATAATCCCAGACTGTACCCTTGGTTCCAGACATCACAGGGGAAAGCCTTCTGCCTAGTCAGTGCAGCCTGGTTGAGAACTAATCAAAACAAAAAAAAGAATATGTTTGACTGACTTCACGTTTCCCTCTTTATTCACCCAATTGCTGCTGTGGGACACAGTACATCATGAGTGACTGGTCAAACTGCCTGCTGCCACCTGGAGGTTGGAGCTCTGGATCAAAGTCTCAGGGCACTACTCACGCTAGGTGCAGGCATCCATGAAAGCTGACCTTTAAAAAAGTATTTTTCTTGCCAAAAATGAAAATACATACAACGATATTGTGTAGGTTTCTATGCAGTCAATTTGTAGTAACTTTGTCTGGATATTTTGGTTAAATTTTCCAAGTTGATAATCACCACAGATTCAAAAGGGCAGGTATTCAATGGGTTGGTTATTGCAAAGTAGAGAGGAATTTGCCAAAACAATGTGATAATTCTGATGTTTCATAATACATGCTACACCAACACCTTGACATTTAAAGGCTCCTCCTGGTGTTTGATTCCCTAGCGTCATTAATGCTGGCTCATCTCTAACTTCTGACTCAATCTTCTGTGCAATCTGCTGTTCTTTCAAATCGGAGCCTTCATCATATTGCTTTAGCGCCAGTAAACTACTTAGACTCACGATGAGGAATTCCCTCTTTAAACCTCACCCCAAAGGCATTTCTTGAAAAATCAATCTCTGTCCATACTTTACATGACTTTCCAGAACATCGTGGTGCCAAGTTTTATCAGAAAAGACTCTTAGGAACCCTTTACTGTATTGAAGCTGCTATACAAATACAAAGTGTTTGTACAATTGTTGTCACCTCACACAAATATGAACTCGTCTTTCTTGGAACTCCGAGCAAATGTCTAATGTTCCTCATCAGGTGATGATCAGCTCAACCTCACCTTTTTGAAAGAACATTCCAGATTTTTATCTTCCTCAAAACACTCAAGTTTGTTTTGACTCCCATATTCTGGACAACCCGACAAGAGAAAGCAGTTTTGTCATCAACTCTAACATATCCTTTTAAGCACATCTTAATGATTTATTTCAAATCATCCCTCAACCTTATTCACATCAAAAGGACTACAAGCTGAATCTATGCAACGTAGCCTCAGAATTTAACTGGCAATAAAATTTTTCCATAAATGCTTCCTTTCTGAAACAGAGATGTTGATTTTTATGTGCATTTCCTCACATATTTGCCACATTGCATCTTAATTTCATTTAATGGTCACAGTGATTGATGAACATTTGATGGTCAGGAAGTACAATGTTCCCTAATTACTGCAATGTATTTTTAATAGGATCTTTATCTTTTCAAAACCCCTTGCATGGTTTGCCACTTTGCTGTGGAGGAGAGGCTGGAGTATTGTGCAGACACTGTCAGGAGTGGGGAGAAACAAGACAAAAATGCAATTTAAAAAAAAAAGTCCTCAGCAATAATTCAGGTGGAAGATTTCACACAAATATCACAGCTACAGTTGTAGATGGATCCCAAGTCAGAGTTTTCCTTCCCTCTGGAACTGGATCTACCTTCTGTCAAGAAAGTGTGTCTGCTGATGTGCAACTGCATTCCCATGTTAAAAGATTCTCCACATTTACCCAAGAGAAATTCAGCACCACACACAAATGGTATACAGAGGAACCTCGATTGTCCGAAGGGCACAGGCAGGAAGTATTTCATTCAGTTAATCGAATGCTGGATAACAGTTAGCCAACCAACGGGATCTTGTGATCTTGTTCAGATAATCTGAAATTTGGTTAATCGAATGCCAATCGAATTTTCTCTGTTGTTGGAGATGCAGCCCCAAAGATTGTGCTAATCAGCCATGCAAGGGGCCACAAACCCAAGACCAGTCACATGGAATTTCCAAGGTGGATAATCATACTCATTAGCGAGTGATTGCTGATGACAATGACCCTTTCAAAGTAATATTGTCATTGAGAAACAGTAGAATGCAGTCTAGATTGTGGCCATTCTTTACAGCTGAGAGAGCGCATTGAATAGACACACAAACACATACAATTATTTACAAGATCATTTTTTCAAAACTGCTCAAAAAGACACATATTGGAATTAGAGATGCAAGCCAGACTGAAAAGCCACAATTGCACTTAAGGAACATGAACGGTTTCCAAAACAGTGCTGGGGAAAAAAAAAAATCCACAGGTTTTCTGCTAAATCTCGATGGATGCTGTAATCCTGCTGTCCTTCCATGGCATTTCTGATGGCTGATGATGTTCAGAATCCAACTTACTCTAAATGTAGCACAAATTACTAAAACCTTGATTAGTATCTATCAATCAACCTACTAATGACTTCTGACCAGCATGAATTGAAGTCCTATGAAAGGCTTTCAATTTAACAATTCAAATATTAAAAACATTGGGTCAGCCTGACGCCCAACCTCAAATCTTAAACCATTCACTCCATTAAGTATGGTCAATGAGAAGAGACCTGCACACCATCTGTGCTGTCACAGATCAGAATGTAGTAAAGTTGCTGTTATCATCAACTGCAAACTTGACAAGTTTACATTTGGTTTTATTATCCAGGTTTGGAGCATCAATTCAAATCAAGGGCCAGATCCTATAGCATTCCAAGTAATTCCTTATCTTCCCTTCTCCAATAAAGAATTGTTCAAGAACTCAATGTTATTTTATTTAACTTCCTTATCTGGTTCCACATTCTGCCAAAAGATTTTGTCTGTTGAATACTGCAGAATATAATAAAGTTGCATCTGAAGGGAATCAGCTTTGTCAAATTGTAAGATTCAATATAATAAAAAGTGTATTGAGGAAAGAAAAGTCATGTAAAGTTAACACAAGTGAGTTGTTTGTCTTGCACTCATTTAAAATCAATACTCAAATACATTAATCATTGACTTATGAGCAATCCATTTTATTATACTCCATTAATTATTTTTATCCAATATACAAGATAAATCTATTCTTTTAACCAAAACAAACTCAGATAATTGTGTTATTGAATATCAAAGAACTTATAATTGCGTGCGTGCAATTATTAAGCTTATCTTTAGCAAGTCACAAAGTATGTGAAACATACACAATACTACTTCATTGCATTGGGAATAAAATATTACTACTGCAATTAATGTTCAGCAATGTTAACTAGATGAAGGTGTGGCCTACTGCTCCATATGGAAGGAAGGAAGCAGCAACTAAAGTTACAATGTTTACAATTCATAACAATTTCATTGGTTGTACAGAACTTTAAAGATGTCGGAGGCTAGAATCTGTATTATACAAACTGAAAGCACAACAAAGATAGATTTAAGTCAATTTACTAGGGATCTGCATAAACAGCTGAAGGGAAATCAATTTGTCAAGGTTATAGAAAGGGTAGAAATGAAAGTGCAATTCTGTTAGCTAGAGAGCCAGCATACAAATGGGCCAAATGGCTTCCTACTGTCCTGTACTCATTCCAAATCATAAAAAAGCACATTATGAATGTGAATAATTTCTTTTTCTTGTATTTGTAAAAAAAAAGTGTTTTTGTTGAATACGTGACATTTGAAAAATATCTTAAACCAATTAGTTACTTCAAATTGGAGTCACTGTAGAAATACAATGGTCAATTTGCAGACAGCAAGATCCTACAGAAGAAATAGAAAGGAGATAAAGTCAAAACTGTGTTTTGGAGAGAGGCAAGTATTGCATTGCAAACATAAAAATTCCCCTCGCTCTTCAAAAACTGCCATAGAATCTCTATATCCCAACAGAGGGTCAATAGGTTTCAACTAAAAGACAGCACCTTGAATTGAACCATATGGAGTGCTTCAAACTAAATTATGTTTGCACGTCTCTGGAGCAGAGCACGAATCCAGTTTTCTCACTGGGGTAAGATTGCTACTACAGAGCCCAGCCTATAACATTGAAGTGTAACGTCATTGAGTTTTGTTCTAATCATGGATGCAAGTAACCCAGCTGAGTTTCACCCACATTCAGAATCAAAACAGACTTGCTAGAACTTATTCCCAAAACTTATGCAAAAGAATAATTTTTGATGTCCAAGGTAACAATCAGAAGGCTGTGGACACCCACAACACTACTGTGCAAAGGTTGGTGCTTTGTGAAGTATGAAGTTTGTCATCCAATAAAAATTATTTAGCCATCAAGTATTTACATACTATTTAGAGTCAGAGATGTACAGCATGGAAACAGACCCTTCGGTCCAACCCGTCCATGCCGATCAGATATCCCAACCCAATCTAGTCCCACCTGCCAGCACCCAGCCCATATCCCTCCAAACCCTTCCTATTCATATACCCATCCAAATGCCTCTTAAATGTTGCAATTGTACCAGTCTCCACCACTTTCTCTGGCAGCTCATTCCATATATGTATCATCCTCTGCGTGAAAAAGTTGCCCCTTAGGTCTCTTTTATATCTTTCCCCTCTCACCCTAAACCTATGCCCTCTAGTTCTGGACTTCCTGACCCCAGGGAAAAGACTTTGCCTATTTATCCTATCCATGCCCCTCAATTTTGTAAATCTCCATAAGGTCACCCTCAGCCTCCGACACTCCAGGTAAAACAGCCCCAGCCTATTCAGCCTCTCCCTTTGGCTCAAATGACTTTAATCTCAATCCTGTTCAAGCACAATCATTTCCACCTTCAGACAAACAATCTGATTGCAGAAAGCATCCCTTGTATTATTTCATGACAAGCTTGGTACAAGCAAAAATTATAAATTGCTTTGTTTCAGACCAGAGTCTGCGTATGGGACACTGAGAAATGTCATGACATCATGACTTTCTTTGGATGTCTGTCATAGAACAAGTGTCAGCTCAATAAAAGTGTTCTTTTCCCCTCATGTTTCAAATGAAAAGACTGGACTTGAATATTTATTGTTCCCTTTGCTGCAATTCAAGGTTTTTTTTTAATTGTAGGAAGGATGCAGGTTTATTAAGGCACTGGACTCTCAATTACAGAAAATAATTATTTGCAGGAATTCCATAAAGGATTCAGTTAGTACACAAATAGTGTGAATTGTACCCTAAACAAGGGTTAACTTAGAATCCTTGCTGTACATTGCTCAAAAGTAAACTTGGATGTCATGTTTAAAGGGCCATTGATTCAGAGAATATCACATTATTGCACCACTTCCCTTTCAATGAATCTCGCTGGAAATATGAACATGTAGGATGAAAGAATGATTTGACATCAGCCCAAAGATGGAAAGTGAGGTCTGCAGATGCTGGAGATCAGAGCTGAAAATGTGTTGCTGGAAAAGCGCAGCAGGTCAGGCAGCATCCAAGGAGCAGGAGAATCGACGCTTTGGGCATAAGCCCTTCTTCAGGAATCACAGCCCTTCCTGAAGAAGGGCTCATGCCTGAAATGTCAATTCTCCTGCTCCTTGGATGCTGCCTGACCTGCTGCGCTTTTCCAGCAACACATTTTGGGCAGCACGGTGGCACAGTGGTTAGCACTGCTGCCTCACAGCGCCAGAGACCCGGGTTCAATTCCCGCCTCAGGCGACTGTGTGGAGTTTGCACATTCTCCCAGTGTCTGCGTGGGTTTCCTCCGGGTGCTCCGGTTTCCTCCCACAGTCCAAAGATGTGCAGGTCAGGTGAATTGGCCATGCTAAATTGCCTGTAGTGTTAGGTAAGGGGTAGATGTAGGAGTATGGGTGGGTTGCGCTTCGGCGGGGCGGTGTGGACTTGTTGGGCCGAAGGGCCTGTTTCCACACTAAGTAATCTAATCAAATCTAATTTTCAGATCAGCCCAAAGATGTAAAGTATAGGCTTGTTAGGTCATCAGAGGGGCATCCAGAGCATAGGACCAACCCCAGAGGGTCTTCATGTAAAAAAGAAAATTTCTTGCTTGGTAATTCAAGTAGTATTCACTAAAAACTTGTGAATTTGTCAGTCTCCTTGAAAAATAACTCAAAAAAACTTTGTCTCCACCATACCCACACCTTTACTTCCTTGCAAAGATTATCCTAAAAAAAAAAAGACACTATGCTTGTTCCTACACTTAGCATTAGAATTCTATGTCTGCATTCATCGAATCCTTATCGTGTTGAAGGTGGCCATTCGGCCCATTGAGTCCACATCAGTCGTCCCACCCAGATCTGTTCCTCTACCCTATCCTGCTAAACCTGCATATCCCATGGCTAATCCACCTAGACTGCACAACTTTGGACCGGCATTGCATGAGCCCAATTTGCCAGTGATCATAAAGTCACTAAAACCAATCCCAAAATCCCCAGCTTACTAAGCTTGGTCAGGTCATTGAGACATGGGGCCAACGTTAAGCCACAGCACTAACACTTCCTATCTTCTGCCAGTTTCCACTGGGAGAAATAGCTTACTCCTTAAACTCTTGGATGAAAGGCAACCAGATAATAACAGATTTCCATGGAAGTAAACTGCAGCTTTCAAAAGACTAAAATCAAAACGTTCCTCAAAAAGTACCACACCAAGCACAGCCATCGCACTAAAACCAAATCATTGAAAAGATGTTGTTCCTTTCATGTCCATTAGTGCTAAATATGAGTGCAATACGATTGCTTAAGTACTTAAAGATGTTCCAGATCACCGTCCATAGATCCCTCCAAGGCTCAGTTCATAAAAGACAATTGTAAGAGTGTTAAAGACAAGAAAAGGGTCAGGGCTCATACTGTTCTTTATTCAGTTAGCTGATTTCAGGATGGAGAAGTGGTCCTACACAGATGACATAGACCCACTGCAGAATGTATACATTTTCTTTAAAATGACAATTATTAATTACTTCCAATCAACCTCTTCAGGACAGAACATTCAACATTACAAATGATTTTTGTTTGGATCCTTTGAACGTTAAGTGAAACACAATGGTAAAATCTCTCACTCTCACTCTCTCTGCAACCCCCCCTCTATTTTCCTCTTTCCTTTCATTTCTCTTGATGCACCCAGTTGGATGAATGTTTTAGATTAGATTTTTTTTTAGATTACATTACAGTGTGGGAACAGGCCCTTCGGCCCAACAAGTCCACACCGACCCGCCGAAGCGCAACCCACCCATACCCCTACATTTGCCCCTCACCTAACACTCGGGGCAATTTAGCATGGCCAACTCACCTGACCTGCACATCTTTGGACTGTGGGAGGAAACCGGAGCACCCGGAGGAAACCCACGCAGACACGGGGAGAACGTGCAAATTCCACACAGACCGTTGCCTGAGGCGGGAGTTGAACCCGGGTCTCCGGCGCTGTGAGGCAGCAGTGCTAACCACTGTGCCACCGTGGCGCCCAAATAAAATATATATCATGGTGACCAGCTGAGGCAGGCCCAATGAATGGTGAGCACTGTTTAAAACAACCTCTTAAAATAATTAATCGACCATTATAATTCTTGGACTGTCATGACATTGTAACTAAATGGAGTAACTAAATTGTGAACTGCATCAAAACCAGTCACTAAACCTATCTGCATATGCATTCCTCAACTTTCAAATAATTCAAACTGAAAGATGACTAAAAAAAGCTCAAGAGATACTTAATACACCAGAGACCTTTACTATGAGACAATAATAAATAAAATGTTTCTGCAAAAATTGATAGCAGATAATTGTATCAATCTATCCTTCCTTAGGAAATTAGTCATATCAGGATGGGAAGCTTCAAAAAAGAAGTTTAACGTGAGGCATGTGTATGAGTTGAGGGGCAGAACAGATGAGATAGAGAGTCAGTGCACAGCAGGTCAGGCAGCATCTGAGGAGTAGGAGAATCGACGTTTCGGGCAGGAGCCCATCATCAGGAAGGGCATGAGCCCTTCCTGATGAAGGGCTCATGCCTGAAAATGTCAATGCTCTTGCTCCTTGGATGCTGCCTGAGCTGCTGTGCTTTTCCAGCACCACACCCTCAACTCTGATCTCCAGCATCTGCAGTCCTCACTTTGTTCCAGATAGAGAGTTAGACAGACTAGATCAGGGTCAAATTAATGGAGACTGGAGCTGTGTTGCAAAGTTTATGCCTGTGTTCAACAAAATGCTAACTTCAGCAAAATGTTCAACCAGTTCTACCATAGCAACTGCTTCAGAACCTGAGGAAGGGTGACTGGACCAGAAATACTAACTCTGATTTCTCTCCACAGGTGCTGCCAGATCTAATGAGCTTTCCCAACAATTTGTTTCTGGTTTACAACATCTGCAGCTTTGTTTTTAGATAGTTTAACAGACTTCCATGAGATAGGAAAACAAGCCTGCAAACTTCAAAAAAAAAAGGAAAAAGGGATGCTCTCCCTCTACTGATCATTTCCAAAAACCCTCCCATCCAGCCACCACCTTGCTTTCCTGGGACACAGAATCCAAAGAGAGCTAATTTTGGGAAAAAAGTGAAGTTGCCCTACTTTTCCCGGACCACAGAGACTGTTCTCTCATTTATAGACACGATTGGTGGTAGTTCAACTGGAGGGTCACTACACTCCAGTTAGCAACAGCTGTTGGCATTACTCTGCTTCACAAACCAGCCGTCCAGCCAACTGAGCTAACCGACACCCGAAAAAAAAATGCGAACTCCAAAGGGAGGGTTGAAAGAGAGATCAAACATATGTAAGACCCCAATTGCTCACCAATTTTAGCTAAACTGGCCACTAAGATCCAGACTGCAATGATGTACGTGTCCTTGACATGTGGCCAATTAAGTTGAACGATCTGGTAATCCTTGCTGGTCGAGTTGTCAACTGAGCCGGACCGGATCTCTCCAATGAGCGGACCCGGATCCCTCTGCGGGATCTGGTTAGCAGTTCCTTCTGCTGCTGAGCAGCACAGAAAGACTGAGAGGGACAACAAGACAGGACAGCAAAGGCTGCTCCTGCCCGCATGCTGGCTCCGATCCATCCCCATATTCCTCGATCAAATCCCAGAGGGAGACTGTTCCGAGTGCTCAGGCAAACACCTAATCGCTCTATTTATCAAGCGGGGCCAATTAAAAAGGAGGTGGGGCCACCGTCTCATCCCAGACAGGATTACATTCCCTACACCTATAATCACAGCAAGACTTCGCCCCCTCACCAGGTACCTCAAATGAAGTCCTATCCCACTTTCAAAAATCTTCCAGCAAGTGCCAGCGTTCCCTCCTCCCTCGACCAGGATTGCACCGCTGTATTTGCGTAAAATTATTGCTGTCTGCTCCACGCGAGAAAAGGTTAAGGATGTTATTTACTGGCTGCAGGAGAGATCAGAGATGGATCATTGTTGGTAATCCAGTCAAAAAAAAAGGTCTTTGAAGGGAGATCTCACCTTACTAGAAATCCCCAGTAAACAGTGAGAGGGGTGGACACCTCGCCAGCAACGAAGTGGTTAAATCTGTTTTAACTCCGCGTACTGGAAATATGAACTCGGTTTGTCTCTCCAACGATGCTGCCAAATCGGCAGCATTTGGTTTTTCGCTCGGATTTCCAGCATCCTCAATATTTCGATTCAGTTATGGGAATTAGAAAACACCACTGCTGGACTTGTCCTTTAAGGCAAATTGCACGTTTCTTGTGCAGTCCAAAAGTGCAGGACCTGTTTAAGAGACAAGAACATTTCGCCACTGAAGAGCAACCAACGAGACATTTAACCACATACTCCAATAAATGATTGTTTACCGGATTGAAAGCAAGTTTTTGTCTTTTTGAAGAAGTTGCAGAGATCACTTTTAATTAAAAAAACTGATTTAACAATGCATACAGGTTATGATGTAACTTCATTAAGGGAGATAGAACTTCAAGTTACGCGCTCAATTGAAGTATGACAAGACGCTAGTCTGTGATAAGTAAAATGTATTGGCGACCTGCATTAAAATAGCAAGTGTAGTTTGGTGGCCTGTCAAAAAATTAGATTTTTTAAGACATCTTCATTTATTTAGTTAGTTAATTGAGCATTAGGATACGTACATGTCGAGAAGTTACCCATTCAAAAAAAAACTTTTAAATAAAGTAAGCGGTCCCATAACAAAAAGGGATGCATTTATGAAAACTTTGCCGTGTATGTGGGGGGTAGGGTAATACGTTAAATGTGGTACAGCTACTGTCAGACATTCTTTTGGGAAGTTTTTATTGTTGTTACGTCTGGGGATGCAGTTACAGTCCACTGTTAAAAAGGTCAATAATTTAAAAAAATCAGTTAACCATTTAAACAGCGATCGACATTAATTTTTTTTTTAAAAGTCATGCAATGTGGGTGGCCAGTATTTCTTGCCCATCCTTAATTGCACTTGAACAGATACAAAAATGGGCCGGAAAGGCAGAGGACAGTTAAAAGAATCAGGCGAAAGGGAGGACTGCAGATGCTAGAGATCAGAGTCGAGAGAGTGTTGCTGGAAAAACACAGCAGGTCAGGCAGCATCCAAGGAGCAGGTGCAGCGACTTCGGACAAAAGCCCTTCATCACGATTAAACAATCAGCCATGGGTTTGGAGTCACATGGAGGCCAGAATAAGCAAGGTTGGCAGATTTCCCTAAAAAAAAGTGTAATAGTAATTAATTATAATTTCAGTCACCATTACTGAGAGAAACTTTCAACTCTAGACATTAATTTAATTTTAATTCCACCAACTACAATTGGTGAGGGGGGGAGAATTTGAGCACATCTCCAGAGCCTCTAGTCACTAGTTCAATCTAATTGCCCCCACCATCCCCCCAGGGCAAACATAGTATTTGGGCAACAGTTTGATTTGATCAGCCACTGTTAGAATTCCAGTAGCTCCTCATGTTCTTTGTATGGAAGTAGTGACTACATCTACCCTAGCCTTTTCAAGCAATTGAGGGTGGTCCAAACTTTGTGGAAGCTTGAACCTGGGACTTGACTGTAGGTTGCACAGTTGGGGACATTTGCAGTCAGGCAGGCACCAAATGGACAGTTGTCAGGTTATTGGACATCAAGCTCTTAATCTACCTTCAACAAGTTCCCTGACAGAACAGAGCTAAACTAGAGAACCAATGGGAGATATTCCACCTCCAAGTCAAAACCAAAGTCATTGCAATCAGTGTCCATCAAGCTGCAGTACACGGTTGACGTTTGCATATGTGCAAACTCAGGATGTACTCCAGAGTATCATCAGCACCTTTACGGAGGCAATATAAGAGGATGGGTCTCACGGTGAACATCCGCAAGTCAAAAGGTTCCTCACTAACCTGGTCCAGCATTACAGAGCAAACCCTTGATGCTCAAGGTCCACAAGGAGGCCTTAGAGAACTCTCTGGCCATTTCCAATATCTCCAGAGTGTCCTGTGGACCAAAGCAGTTATTGAAGAAGAGATCCAACACTAGCTCCAGGGTGCTTGCACAGCCTTTCACTGCCTGAACAAAAGGGTGTTCAATGACAACAATCAGATCTGACACCAAGCTCATGGTATACAGAGTTGTGTCGATTCCCACCCTCCTATATGGCTGTGAGATATGGACAGTCTACAGTAGACACCTTAAGGCACTGTAGCAGTACCACTAAAGCTGCCTGCAAAAAATCCTGCGAATCTGCTGGGACATGCCAGTGAACTTGAACAGGCCAACATCCCCAGTATCGAGGCACTGACCTTCCCCTTGATTGGTTGTAATGGGCTAGGCACAGTGTCTGCAGAACCAACCAAGTGCTCTACTCCCAGCTTCAAAACAGGTGAGCCCTGGCAGACAGAGGAAACACTTCAGGAATACCCTCAAGGCCGCAGCATTCCCACAGACACCTGGGAATCATTGGCCCAAGATCTTTCAAAGTGGAGGAAGAGCAGAGCAATCGGGAAGGCATCGAGCATGAAGACTTGGTCGGAAAAACATGGAAGCCAAGCGACAACAGCATAAAAAGGAGCTTTGACAAAGGGTCAGTTCGACTCGAAACGTCAGCTCTTTTCTCTCCTTTCAGATGCTGCCAGACCTGCTGAGATTTTCTAGCATTTTCTCTTTTGGTTTCAGATTCCAACATCCGCAGTAATTTGCTTTTAACAGCATAAAAGGATCTCTCTGCCACACCAACATCCCACCATGACCAGATCCTGCTCCAAGCATGTCAGATTCTGCAGAAGCCACATCAGTCTGTACAGCCAAGTATGGACGCATCCTGAGGAGTGGGAGCCAGTCACCCTCATCGGAGGGGCTGGCGATGATTTTAATAATGGACATCAAGTGTATTTCAATAGTAACTCTGGGCTTTCAGACGCATGTGAGGATCTTTTGAAGTCCTCTTAACTGTCAGCTCATGATGCCCTTTGGAGGAAGATGTTCTCCCAGTGGACACCTGGGCGGATCTGTGGGCTAGCACAAAAAGCCACTCAAATGGGTGGTGGTTTCTGTATCTCAGAAGTAATCCTCATGAGTTGCGAGAGTTTGAAAAAACAATGATGCTCTATTCTTGCTGGAACAAATCATTCCTTTCAGAACCGCTGCATCTCCTAAATCTTTTTATAAGAATGTTGTGAAACTTGAAAGGGTTCTGAAAAGATGTACAAGGATGTTGCCAGGGTTGGAGGGTTTGTGCAATAGGGAGAGGCTGAATAGGTTGTAGTTGTTTTCCCTGGGGTGGGGGAGTCCAGAACTAGAGGGCATAGGTTTAGGGTGAGAGGGGAAAGATATGAAAAGGGACCTAAGAGGTGGTGCATGTATGGAATGAGCTGCCAGAGGAAGTGGTGGAGGCTGATACAATTGCAACATTTAAAAGGCATCTAATGGATATATGAATAGAAAGGGTTTAGAGGGACATGGGCCAGATGCTGGCAAATGGGACTGGATTAGTTTAGGATACTTGGTCAGCATGGACGAGTTGGTGCTGTTTCCATGCTATACATCTCTCCCACTCTATAGCCAAAGTGCTTTTTGCAAAGTTTTTATATATATTGTAGAAACATTCACCAATTTGGACTGCAAGTTCTTGTAAACAATGATAATGACCAGATAGTCAATTTTGGCAATACTGGTTAAAGGATAAATATTATTCAGACCATTGTGAGAACTTTCACGTCCATGATTTTAAGTGGTCAACAACCACAGGTAATGAACTCTTTCTTCAGATTCACAAGCTCAGATTCAAGAGAGACATCAGAACAGAGCTCATAATCCAGGCTGACACTTGCATGCAGTATGGAGAATGCTGCATGATTGAAGCTCAATCTCCCATCCTTGGAATCAAAACACATTATCAAAAGATTCTGCTGGATCTATGATCAACCGGTCTTGACAAATCACTCATTCATTGACCATGCTGATGCCCATTGCAAATTCAAAATTCTTATCCACATATTCATGTTCATCCCTGGCCTGGACTCTTCCTTATTCACAGGAGAAAGTGAGGACTGCAGATATTAGAGATCAGAGTCAAAAAGCACCTTCCAAGGAGCAAGAGAGTTGACATTAAGTATAAGCCCTTTATCAGAAATGTGGGAGGGGGCCCCAAGAGGACTGAGAGATAAATGGGAGAGGGGTGGGGTTAGGGAAAAGGTAGCTGGGAATGCTTTAGGTAGATGGAGGTGGGGGTTGTGATAGTGATAAGTCAGAGAGGAGGGTGGAAGGGATAGTTGGGAAGGAAGATGGACGGGTAGGACAGTTCAAGAGAACAGTGCCGAATTGGCAGGTTGGATCTGGGATAATGTGGGGGGAGGGGAGATGAGGAAACTGGTGAAACCGACAGATTCCATGTGGTTGGAGGATCCCAAGGTGGAAGATGAGGTGTTCTTCCTCCAGTTGGCAGTGGAGATGTCCCAGGACTTGCACATCCTTGGCAGGATGGGTGGGGAAGTTGAAGTGATGATGAGCCCAGGGCAGTGGAGTTGTTTAGTGCTTATGTCCAGGAGATGTTCTCTGATACATTCCACAAGTTGGCATCCTGTCTCCCCAATGTAGAAGACACCACATCAAGAGTAATGGACATAGATGAGGTGTTTGGATGTGCAGAAAAATTTCTGCTGGATGTGGAAGACTCCTCTGGAGCCTTGGATGGAGGTAAGGCAGGAGGTGTGGGTGCAGGTTTTACACCTCTTGTGGTGGCAAGGGAAGGTGTTGGGAGTGGAGGGTTGGTTGGCGGGGTGTGTGGACCTAACGAGGGAGTTGCAAAGGGAATGGTCTTTGTGGAAAACTGAAAAGGGTTGGAGGGAAATGTATTTTTGATGGTGGGGATTGATTATAGGTGGCAGAAGTGGTGGAGGATGATTTGCTGTATCCAGAGAT
This sequence comes from Chiloscyllium plagiosum, assembly GCF_037043375.1. NCBI lineage: Eukaryota > Metazoa > Chordata > Chondrichthyes > Orectolobiformes > Hemiscylliidae > Chiloscyllium > Chiloscyllium plagiosum. The sequence continues at coordinate 24,620,935 of NW_028270172.1, forward strand.
TGGTGGAGTGGAAGGTGAGGAGGATTCTATCCTTGTTGTGGTTGGAGGAGTGGGGTTCAAGGATGCAAGTGCAGGAAGTGGAGGAGACGCACTGGGAGGGCATTGTTGACCATGTGAGTAAGTGGAAATTGCAGTCATTGAAACAGGAAGCCATCTGGGATTTCATGGATATGAATTGATCCTCCTGGGAGCAGATGCAGTGGAGGCAGAGGAATTGGGAGTAAGGGATAGCGTTTTTACGGGAGAGGGAGTGAGAGGTGTAGTCCAGGTAGCTGTTGTAGCTCCCCAACAACCAATCCTCCACTCCAGACACCTTCCCTTGCCACTGCAAAAGGTGTAAAACCTGCGTCCACACCTCCTGCCCCACCTCCATCCAAGGCTCTAAAAGATTCTTCAATGTCCTGCAGAGATTTTCCTGCAAATCCAAAAACCTCATCTACTGTGTCCGTTGCTCCCAATGTGGTCTCCTCTACATTGGGGAGACAGGACATCAACACGTGGAACGTTGCAGAGAACATCTCCAGGGCACACTCACTAAACCACCCCACTCCTCTTGTGGCCAACCACTTCAATTCCCCCTGCCACTCCACCAGAGACATACAAGTCTTGGGCCTCCTCCACCACCAAATCCTATCCACCAGATGACTGGAGAAAGAACTCATCTTCCACCTTGGGATCCTCCAACCACACAGAATCAATGTCAGTTTCACCAGTTTCCTCATCTCCCCTCCTTCCACGTTATCCAAATCCAACTCTCCAATTCAGCACTGCCCTCTTGAACTGTCCTACCTGCCCATCTTCCTTCCCACCTATACGCTCCACTTTGACTCTTCCTTATCTCAGGGTCATCTCCAATAACATGCACTTCTGGCTCTTGGTGCATTCCAATTTCCACATTGCAATTTCCCTCCTTTTCTCCCCTCCCAATTTCTTTGGAGAAGTATTTAGTCACCTGTCCAAATACATCATTGAGTCAGAGCCAGATTTTGTCTGCCAATCCAATGAAATTTCTTGGAATGTGTTACTATCTTGTAAAAAAAAGGGTACTAGGTAATAAAGTTGGCATCTTTCAGAAGATAAACAGAGACCTTATTTTCCCTTCAAAGTGGATATAAAGACCCCACGATATTATTTCAGGGAATAACAAGGTGGTTCTTCCCCTGGTCCCAGACAATATTATTTCCCAACCAATAATCACCAAAATAGATTAACTGGTCACTACCAGATGACTGTTAATTGACCTTGCTAAGCACAAATCTGCTGGCTCATTTCTGTACATTAGAAATGTTGCTATGATTGAGAAATAAGTTATGATAGGTGCTATATATTCTTGCATTGTTATTGTTGGTCAGGGTGCAATGACTTGCGGATCTAAAACCATAACATTGGTCATGAGGAGTCATAAAGATAAACTATTACCCTTCATGTAACTGGTGTAATTCTGACAAATGTTTAAAACTCCCAAGGTAAAAAAGATCCTATGTATAATACTTCAAAAGAACAAAGCTCCCCCCAAAAAAGAGAATGTTTAAATCCATTTAACTAAAGAAAGTGGAATATAAGAAGAGCGAATAAAGTTTGCTCTTTAAAAGCATTCTGTTGATGGATTTCTTTTAGGTGTGGTGTTCTCTTTTGGTCATGTTTTAGCTGAATTCATGCAAAGCTCAATTTTTCCACCACTTAAGAGATGGGAGAACATCAACTTTGACCAGGGAGTTTATAGCACAAAAGGCCATTCTATACTTGTGTGCTGGTTCATTTACAGGAATCTCACTGTTCTCCATATCTTATTCAATTTTATCTCAACAAGATTGAATGGCCTTATTTTAGAGCACTTATGGTGCAAAATTCAGTAAAGAAGGAATTCTCAATGCAACAAACTCCCTTCACCTCAAGTTTGCAAATTTACAAATGACATTTTACCATAAGTCACAGTTAATGGTTGATCTACACATCAGCACGGTAAGACACAGCGAGAGAGACCAAATTTATAGAAGACAACCAATTACAGAAATAGCCACCACAATCATTACAATCCAAAATAAATCAGGCTAGTCTTATCGGCTTCAGGCGCCTTCAAAGAAAATTTGTTCTAATATGCCTGAAGATAATAAACAACTGGCCTAGTGTTGTTGAGATACCAAAATACTTGGTTTTAGATTTGCAGTTCTAAACACATAATACAAAGAGCACACTTACAACATGCTAATATGTAATTCATTATGTAGTTTGCACTCTGGATTGTTAATCATTCGAAAAGAACATTTTAGCAGAGTTAGCATAATTAGACTATCGTAGAGGTTGCATTGCTCATTAAATATTGTCACTGTCATTAACTTGCATTTGAAGTTAGAAGATGTCAAGAAGCTTTGATGAACATATCTAAAATTTGTCATGAGCTCACAAAGCAAAACAATTTTGGTCAGAGAGATAGGTGCAGAGGAGTGAGATTTGGGACACACATGGTTGAACAAGCATTGTAAGTGAAAGTTCATAATGACCATATAGAAAAATCTACAAGTCCAAATTAGAGGAACATGATTTTGTGAACAAAGGTAAAGAAGTAAGCACAGAGCTAATAAAGATTCCTAGGTAACTAATTTACTTGTAAATTAAGAAAAAAAATTAACAGCTTTAGAGGAAACTAGACACACTAACAGCAGGAAAAAAAAAAGAGGAACTAACTGCTGCATATGAAAGTGTTACATTTTGGGACAGAGTTCAGATAAAGTGGCAGTATTGATTATGGGTTCAGGAGCAACAAGCTCTGATTTGTCAGGTTGGGAGTGAAACAGAGAGAATCAAGGAAACGTCCAGAAGTTAATTGAATCAAATCTTTCTCTTCAGTTGCTCCCCAATTTTCTGTTGAGAGAACAGAAAACATACATTTGGATGCTGATAAAAATCATTCTGAAACCCAAATAAGAAAAGAAAATGACTGTGGGTCCAGCCAGTGAGGATCGTTGAAGATTAGAGAATGAAACCTTTGGACTGGTGATACAAACAGATGTCCCTTTTGACTATTTCCACCATCCCCACTTTGTGCTTGGTCTGCCTTTAAAACTTCTCGCACAGACCCAAAGGGAAGAGGGTTAAATTTACATTAAGAGAAATCCCATTCTTATTAAAAATGTTAAGCATGCTACAGAGCTTTTAAAAAAAAAATTACTCAAAAGAACCTCCTGTTTTATGTTTTTATCCTGGGGAAGAGCAAGTTGGAGGAAAATTGGATTTATTTTTAAATTTGATAATGGGATGTGGGCGTCATTGGCTGGGTCAACATTTATGACCTGCCTCTTTATGCAGAAAGTGGCACCAGTTAAGATGTAATCAGAGACCTTTATGCCCTCATGTCTCATACCAAGTGACAGTGATGACATTGTGAGGATCTCTTACAAAGATCTACTGCATACTAACCGCTATAAATGACACTGAAAGAAAGTGGTAGAAACAGATTCAAGTAACATTTAGAGAACTAGATGACAACTTGAAAGGGAAAATATAGGGCTATGTGGAAAGAGCAAGTGATTGGAATTGGACAGATCTAAAAAGAGGAGAAAGTGAGGACTGCAGATGCTGGAGATCAGAGCTGAAAATGTGTTGCCGGAAAAGCGCAGCAGGTCAGGCAGCATCCAAGGGACAGGAGAATTGACGTTTCGGGCATAAACCCTTCTTCAGGAAGGGCTAATGCCCGAAATGTCGATTCTCCTGTTCCTTGGATGCTGCCTGACCTGCTGCGCTTTTCCAGCAACACACTTTCAGATCTAAAAAGAGCCAATACAGAAACAATTGTCCAAATGGTCATCTTCAGCAGTGCATCATTCTGAGAGACTTTATTATAAGTATATTTCAATGTTTCAGCAACAAATGGCTAAACTAGAAATAAATGAGCTATATTCAAGTACAGAGACCATGTGTGATGGGGAATTGTACCAGGTCTAGGTGATTAAAATATGGATTGAGAATAACAGTAGCACCGATATTAAACCTGTGGAACACCCGCTATATTATCCTTCAATCTAAAGGATATGGTTTTCTACGGTTTGTATTACTCAGCCAAATTACAATCCATGCTGCCATTGTCTCTTTTATTCTACAGGCTTTGAAAACTTTGCTGATAACGTGTAGTACTTCATCAAAACTCCTTTCTGAAGTCCATTTGCACCAAGTCAGCTCTGATACTTTAAAATTGAAGAGTTTCGTGTTAATTTTAAAAGCCCACATATTTGTCCAAATGATTCCTAAATGTGACCTGGATTATTGTATCTAAAAGCTGACAAGGGATTAAAGTGACTGGCTTGTGGCTTCTGAGCTTGTCCCCAATTTTTGTTTTAAAACAAGGGCATAACATTTGCAATTCTCCAGTCCACTGGCATCACCCCTGTACCAGCGGAGAACGAAAGACGATGGCCCATTCCTACTCAAATTTCTACCGTCAGTATACAGAACAGCCTCGATTATCCGAATGAGACAGGCGGGGATCTGATCGTTTGGATAACTGATCGTTTGGATAACTGATCGGATTGTAAACAAAGGAAGCCATACAGAACATAATTATGTAAAAAAAGCATGTTTGCCGAGTTTTTATTTCATTCAAATCGATAAATATATACAAACACTGGATACTGCTAAAATATTTATGATATTTTACCAATAAAATCACTTTTTGGCTAGAGTCTGACTGAAATTTTTCGCAGTCCTCGACAGCAGCCAGAATCTGTATTCGGTGTTGTCCTGCTGTCCAGACTAACCAAGCGTTGTCCCTTCCTCCCCCCCGACGGCCGAGCCCTTAGAGAGAAAGGCACAAAATACAGGGGAACACGAGAGAGAGAGAGAGAGAGAGGGGGAAGCTTTTTTAGCTGACTTCAGTTTAAGTCCTCAATTTTCTCTTAGCGGGGTAATGTTTCTTTCCATCAAGTTTCCCTCCTGTTTATTTTCGCGTGCTAACTCACTACGATTTGCTCTCCCCTATCAAAAAAAGTTACATTAAAAATTTTCTTGTCAGCTGAAAGATATTGAACTACTTTTTGTTTGGAAGAAAAGTTGTCGTCATGGGATAACAGGAGGAAAAAGCAACGGAAATAAGTAATGAGAACTCTCCGGAGAATGAGTGGAGGAAAAAAAATTGTTGAGTTTGCAAAATGGAGCGAGTCAAATGTTGAGAGGGAATCTGGATGTGAGAGTACACAGCTCAGGCTTACACATATGTTGCTATGTGTTCACAGTCACAAACGTTTGTTCTCAGGGAGAACAAGTTTCGGAGAGCCTTTTTATAATAAATGTAAGACTTAAAATATATACTCGAGACATGACATTTAGAGTTAAGTTAGTTATTTATTAAAGCATACTTGAATCAATATTCTTGTTCAAAATTTACAAAATAATGCATTAAACGGGTGAAGAATAGAATTTTCCTACTTCAATTAGAATGCAAAGTCCTGTTGTGACTTTGAAATTTGTTTAGATAATCTGAAATTCAGATAACTGATGTTCAGATAACGGAGTTTGTTCATACATCACTCCATCTGATCTAGTGCTGGCGACAATTTGTGTAGTTCCAGCCTTTCTCATATGTCTTATTGACCAATTTGTGGGCCATCCTGAAGTCCTCCTGTATTTCATTATGCCTTTGGCAGTAGCATCTTTGTCAGTAAGGACATGCATAATTGTTAAGTACCTCAGCCTGCCGTTCCTTTTACAATCATTTTACTATTTATCAGCCCACAAAAAACATTTGAATTCCTTAAATGCTGGCTGCCAGTCTTTTCCCACATACAATCTTTGCTGTTCTTGGTTCACTTTGCCCTTGAACACATTGGTAATAACAGTGAACGTACAACCCGACATCTGTCAGCCACACACTTCTCTCCTTCACCTTTTTTGTTCATCGAGGAAGCACTGGCATGGGCAACCCACTGTGCCCCTTGTGGGAATATACATTAACTACCTTCTACTCAAGGCTACCCTAATTGCACAATTTGTTTTGCCTGCCAATATTTGACTCAAGGTTTAGGAGAGAAAAGTTCTAACAAGTACATGAATATTAAATGTTTGGAGGGATATGGGCCAGGAGTAGACAGGTATGACTAGTTTAGTTTGGGATTATGGTTAGCATGGACTGGTTGGACCAAAGGTCTGTTTCCATGCTGTCTGACACAATGACTCCACTAAAATTGATCCTCCAATTAATTGCTTCTATCTTGAAGAAAGAACAGAAAGGTGGTGAGAAAGGAGATCACGAGTCATAGCAAAATGGGGCTTAACTACTTTCACTCTTCAGAAAATATTCCTGCTGTGTCTTTTTTTTAAAAATCCACTCACTCTCAAAATGCAGTCAGTAGCTTGATGGGGAATATTTTATTCCTAGTTTTTAATATTTGCAATTCCAAACACTCTTGTCATTACATTATATTATGCCAGGGCTAGTAGTAATGAATGATAACTGTGCAATATGGTAACATGCTACATGTGAGGACAACATCAAAACTGTGCAGGAGGCAAAACTTGAAATATTGCAGAAAGTTTGAAGCAAAATTACTTTCATTTATGTGACTACAATGCAAGGTACAGGAATTTTTTTTGTGGTATTAGTTTTACTGCTTGTCTGGTGCTCAATACAAAACAACAGGAACAAGAGATGGCTGTTAAGTCCATTCCATCAATTCGATGATGTCTAAGCTTTACCTCAACTTAGAGGTTTTGCAATTGTTGCACAACAACGAAACTAAATATAGCGCTTGAAATTTTCAGCTGACCTAGTGACACAAGTGTCTCTTTTAGGAAGGGACATCTAGATTTGACATCATTTAAAATGGGAGTCAGACCATTTTGCTGGAAATGCTCCACATTCTAAACGGAGCAAAATGCCTATAAATTAGAATAGTTGCAGTGAAAAATGGATGAACTTTAGGAAGGCGCAAACTGGTAGAAACCTAAAGAAGTACCTGAACACAGTTGAACATTGAAATGCACTGAATGCAGATTGCCACCTTATTTATGGGTGTGTAAGACTTTAATCCTCATCAAGAATAATATGGATCAGAAGAAACATCTTGCTCAATTCCTGGCTTACAATGCCATTCAGAGTCACACACCCTCTACCCCTCTAATTTCCAACATCTGTGTGATGCAACTTGGCATCACAGAAACCGAAACTCCCAATGTTCAGTTCTTGGTTTCTGTAAAATTAGTGCATAATTTTCTGACAATAGCAGATGAGCTAAAAATATAACTTAGTTCCCAAGATTACAGAAAGAGATTTATTTTTACAATGCAAAATGTAACCATCAACATTGCAAATTCAACAATTTCTTTTAATGAAAATGCTAAACTATGAACACAGGAAACCAAAGTGAATGATCTAAGATTGACATTGCAGATGTCAGGTGAGTGTTTATTGAGAAGATATGAACGATCAAAGATAAAAGATGAAGTAGTGATTGGCTGACACTAAGCATGGATTTAAAAATCTGGAAGTTATATAAAAAAAATGAAATGAAAACTCAAGGGAGACAAAATGCTGCATTGCTGTTTGTGCTGAGGGAAAAAAAAACAGCATTTTGATAGCTTAAATAATAGGAAGAGTGAAAGTTATTTCATCTAGCATAACTGATGCAAATCAACATGACTGACAGGAGTGAGGGGGTCAACGAGCATTGACAGAGGAGCAACAATAAACACTAGTTTTTACCATGTAGCTAGCACAATGCATGTATCATGACAATACATATCCTTTAGATACACACAGATAAACAAAGTTCATCATACAGATACATAGATAATTGTAACTCATCTTATCTTTGTATAGATGCCAACAGATCAATGTATCTTCAGCATTGTCTGTTTTTATTACTAACTTCCAGTTGCTTCAAAACACTGCAGCGAAATAATTATGTGGTATAAAGCATGATAGTAATTGATTTTGCAATGCATGCTTTAAAACTGGGTAATAAAAATCACATTTGAGAGCAAGGACATTGGGTCTTCCTATAAATGTAGTAGTTTAACCTGGTGAAAATAGCACAAAGTGTTTTGCAACTGAAGAGAAACAATGGTGTGTGTGGGCTTAATAATTGTACCTAAATGCCAGAAACAGGAGAACTCTTGTTCATTTTTACATAATGCCATAGGATCTCAAGACACCAGAGGAGTGAACCTTGACTGAATTTTTCTCTCACACATCCAGCAGTGTAGCACTCCCTCATTACTTCATTAAAAGTACATACTGACACCTCTGGAGCGGGGCTTACTTGAACTCTCAGACTTCTGACCCAAGAGTTTATGAATAAAAAGTTTATTTTTGGATTCAAAAATACAGAGACAAACATTGGCTGCGCCGAGAGAACCAGAAACTTGACCAATTCCTTGCTGTGGTGGACCACCTCGACCAATTGTTGAAGACTGGCAGATTCTAATGTCCAGGACCGTGTGCTGAGGGACACACTAAAGCGTGAGGCAGGTGCCGCCAAGGTGCAGTGGGGAAAGACCACTACCTAAAGTCTTTATGTCAAAGTTAAATGGAGGTCTGAGAGTTTATCAGAACACCTCCCCAATGCCTCAAATATATGTATGTAGTCTTTTACAAGCTGGCAAATGGGACTAATTTAGGTTAGAATATCTGAGCGGCATAAACAAGTTGTACCAACGGATCTGCTTCCGTACTACATGTCTCTATGGCTCTGACTAAGAAATGCCTTTGGCATGGTTGTTGAATAGAGTCAAACTCCAATGTTTGTTTGATTCTTCATACGCTGCTGTATAGAAGCAAACTGTTTTGGTAACTTTGTTACCAAAGATATTTTTTAAAATAAAGTATATTTTTGAAATGAAAGAAGTGAATGAGCCAACTAAAGAGAAGAGAGTTGATTGCATCAGATTTCACTTGATTTGTATAAGGGGTGAAAGGTCTGGTGTGTAAAACAAATAGTGTTTCATACTCCTATATCACACAATATGTGCAAGCCACCTGTTTGCTAAAGCATTCAATGCCACAAAGAACCCAAACATAATAACCTTAACTCCTGTATGGCTGAAGGTTATGTGCAAATTAGTCATTTTGTGCAATATATCCCTAACAGGATATGTTCAATGTTTTTCTTCAGCAATTTAGTCCAATTTAAAAGCAATCATAAAATGGCACAATATCCTACAGTGATGCAATGAAGTGTTTAAAAAGACAAAAGAAAAACTATTTATAACCCAAGAAACACTTAAATAAGCACCACTCATTTATTCTCTTGGCAACAAATATTTTACAGCACCAGTGTTGTACAGTCCAAACAGATTGTTGATTCTTAAAATCCACTCATAAAACCCAATTTAAAAATATAAATCATTTAAAACTCAATGTTATTCAAAGTACTGCCATCTTTAACAAACCATTTAATTTCTTCCTCTCTTCCTCATTCCCACCACTCCCCTTCTCTCCCAAAATCCTGTTTCTCATGGGAATGCTGTGATTTTGGACTCCTACCCTGTGACACCATTGAAAAATGGGATATAATGGATGACATTGAAATTTGAAGTGACACGATTACAATTAGAGGAGAGATCTTGACGCATAAGTGTACTGATTTGAAAACAATAATCTAATCTTCAAAAGTTTTATCATTACTTAATCAAATCAGTTGATCGCAATCTTATCTTGAATCTCAAAACTAAATGCAATTCCTCAATATCCAACTCAGTTCAATGGGAGAGATAAAAAGAGTTTTGTAAAACAGCCATACAAGTTATCTGGAAAGCTTCAAAAATAACTTTCAATTTTAAGACATGGACTGATACTTATGGTATACGATACTATCTAATAAACTTCATATAATTATAAAGCCATTACTGCACAAGTTGCTTGTTCAGAGTCAAAAAAAAATCATTCACAAGTACATTACAGGTTTCAGGTAACACTTGCAGTAGTCAAAGTGAACTGCTTCTGAACGAATAACAAGGCACTAATGTGAACTTTGAAGCTGGATTAGCAGTCGGAGGTGCTACAATTTGATTCAGACTGTATTTTGTTAGGAAGAGGTCACTTGGAATTTGCAAATCTCGTGGGATAAAAAAAATAAAAGATTTCAGTGTACAATACACAGATGAGTAAAAATTGCAAAACCACATTAATAAAGCCATATTTTAACAAGCTAAGCCAAGCACAGGACTTTACTTATCTTGAGAAAAGTACGATGTAAAAATGTGTCACAGAATTGTTTCTACTACACTTGAATATTGCATGCAGTGTTATGAAAAACGATAGAGGCACTGGGAAGCGTGCAGAGAACATTTACAGATATGATACTGAAAACATGCAAGTATATAGAAAAATGGATTGACAGACAGGGTTTTTCCTCAGTTCTTGAAGAGAAGTAGTTAAGAGGTTGAGCTCTTTAAGATTACAGATAGCTTTGATAGATTTGAATGTATCCGCTTATGGGGAACACCATAATGTGAAGATGTGTGAAAACAGTCACCACATAGTCCAGCAAGAAATCAAGAACAAACTTAAACCAAAACAACAGGGAGAATTTGGAACTTGCTACAGGTTGAACTGGATAATGTAGATGTATGTAATTGACAAGGATGAGAGAGAAGGGAATGGGGGCTGTAATGGCAAAACTAAATGCAGAAAATTGAAAGAAGTGAAATACAAACAAACATTTACTGTATATTATTCCAAGACATTTTCTGTGCCATATATCCTCTCCAGTTTCTGGGCCTCATGCACGGCTTAACACCCACAGCTCCCCCCTATACAATACTCTCAGCATCTTTAATACAAGTTTAAAGCAGACAAAATAAGGCATGTCCACTTGACTGCCATTTCATCCAGCAGTCTAAATATTCACTCCATTCACTATTAGCACACTGAACCCTGAACAAGTTGGACCGAAGGGCATGTTCCCATGCTGTACATCTCTATGACTGCAGCAGTTCAAAGTCAGCAGCACTTCAAAACAGGGACTGCCACACCTTAGATAGTTGGGTTTGAATTTTCAATCTTTTGACCAAAAGGTGCAAATGCTCCTACATGTATTTACATGAACATAAAGATGATCCACATCAAACAACAGCAAAATATTATTTCCTCAAGCATTCTCAGTGGTCTATGGAAACACCACACTATAAACCCAACACCCTGTGCAACATCCTCCAACATAGACAAAGGCTAAATCTTGAATGCATAAGGAACCAGCATTGGAGAAATATGGAGCCGATTAGGTTAGATTAGATTCCCGACAGTGTGGAAACAGGCCCTTCGTCCCAAAAAGTACACACTGACCCTCCGAAGAGTAACCCACCCAGACCCATTCCCCGACTGCCTAATAACGCACCTGCGGGCAATTTAGCATGGACAATTCACCTGACCTGCACACCTTTGGATTGTGGGAGGAAACCAGAAGCCCCCAGAGGAAACCCATGCAGACACTGGGAGAATGTGTAAACTCTACGCAGACAGTCGCCAGAGGTTGGAATCGAACCCAGATCCCTGGTGCTACGAAGCAGCAATGCTAACCACAGAGCTATCGTGCCGTCCATTGCATTTGGGTATTTGATGGAGATTAGAGATATTGTGGGGGATGAAGACATGAAAAAATGTGAAGAGTTGGAAGAATGTTTTGAATTTCAGGTGCAATTGAACCAGAAACTAATCTCAACTAATGAACACAAGCACAATGGGTGGACTGGACTTAATGAAAGTTGGAATGCCAACAAAAGCATTTTGGATGAACTAAGATGTAGAAAGTGGAAAACAAGAAGCTTCATCGTAGTAAACCTATAATGTATTAATTGTAGCAAAAAAACTAAAACACTAAAAAGGTAACAGTCACTCAAGCAAACATGACAGGTCAACTATATTGAAATTCCAGTACTCTGGTCAATATCTGATGCTGGTCATCACAACAAGGGGGACATTTAAATGCAAAGCAAAACTGAAAAGGTTGATCACTTGTATCAGAATCAAGAGAATCAATTGGACATTCACAAGTTTTCCAACCAAGGCAAGGAAAAGGATCAAACGTAAAATAGCCGATAATATCAAAATACTGCGGATGCTAGAAATCGAAAAGAAAATGCTGGAGAAACTCAGGAAATCTGACAACATCTACGCAAAAAGAAACAAAGTTAATGTTTTTAATGTGATAGGACTTCTTCACACGTTAAATTGTCATCAAGATTTTTCAGGAATTAAAACCCAGAAAATACATCTAATTTCATTCTATTGGATATAACAATCTAGAGTTGTTAAATAACACCACAGTAACAGGGAGAAGCAAGCTACAATGAACCATTCATTACAAAAAAAAAATCAAAGGAAGTGGCCATAAGATTTATTAATTTGTGGTGCGTGGACTTTGGTCATTATTGATTGAACATTATATCTTCCATTGATTTACTACTCTACTTTTCATTTCCAAATTGAAGATTCGATTGAAAAGAGAACAATGGACAAATTTAATGAGAACAATAAGTGAGGAAGCAGATAGTACACATTTTATTGCAATTCGGAAAGGTTAGATCAAATACATATACAATTGCTTGCATGTTAAAATGTGAATCTCAGGTCATAGAGATGTACAGCACGGAAACAGACCCTTTGGTCCAACCTGTCTATGCCGACCAGATATCCCAACCCAATCTAGTCCCACTTGCCAGCACCCAGCCCATATCCCTCCAAACCTTTCCTATTCATATATCCATCCAAATGCCTTTTAAATGTTGCAATTGTACCAGCCTCCACCACTTCCTCTGGCAGCTCATTCCATACATATACCACCCTCTCAGAAAACGTTGCCCCTTAGGTCTCTTTTATATCTTTCCCCTCACCCTAAACCTATGCCCTCTAGTTCTGGACTACCCCACCCCAGGGAAAAGACTTTGCCTATTTACCCTATCCATGCCCCTCAATTTTGTAAACCTCTATATGGTCACCCCTCAGCCTCTGATGCCCAGGAAAAAATAGCCTCAGCCTGTTCATCCTCTCCATATAGCTCAAATCCTCCAACCCTGGTAACATCCTTGTAAATTTTTTATCTTTCTCCTCTCACTCTAAACCTATGCCCTCTTGTTCTGGACTCTCCCACCCCAGGGAAAAGACCTTGTCTATTTAGCCTATCCATGCTCATGATTTTATAAACCTCTGCAAGGTCACCCCACAGTCTCCAACACTCCAGGGAAAACAACCCTAGCCTATTCAGCCTCTCCCTATAGTTCAAATCCTCCAACCCTGACAACATCCTTGTAAATCTTTTCTGAACCCTTTCTAGTTTCACAACTTCCTATGGGAAGTCTTGAGCTTCATGCCATTTTAATAATAGATTTCCTAAACAGTGTACTTAAATAAATTAAGTACATCAGGAAGTCGAGTAGCTAAACAATGCTGCCACCAAGGAATTCTAAGGCCAGTGACTCATCCAAGTCCTCAAAGCTTTTCTCAGTATCTAAATAATACATCAGAAGTATGACTGAGGATTGTCCACGGAGTTATACAGCAAGAAACAAACTCTTCAGTCTAACTTTTCCATGCCGACCAGACATCCCAATCTGACCTAGTTGCATTTGCCAGCATTTGACCCATATCCCTCTAAACCCTTCCTATTCACATTCCCATCCAGATGCCTTTTAAATATTGTAATTATACCCACTTTTCACCTCTTCCTCTGGCAGCTCATTCCATACACGCACCACCCTCTGCTGGAAAACGTTAGCCCTCAGGTCCTTTTAAAAGTCTTTCCCCACTCACCTCAAACCTATGCCTACTGGTTTGGACTTCCCCCACCCTCACCTAGGGAACACACCTTGAACTACTCATCCTATCCTTGCTCCTTATCATTTTATAAACGTTTATAAAAGTCACCCCTCAACATCCAACACTCCAGGGAAAACAGCCTCAGCCTATTCAGCCTCTCCCCATAGCTCAAACCCTCCAATCCCAGCAACCTCCTCGTAAATCTTTTTTGAACCCTTTCAAGTTTAATGACATCCTTCCGATAGCAAGGAGGACAGAACTGTTAGCAATATTCCAAAATAATGGATTCAATGTCCTGTATACAGCTGCAACATGACATCCCAACTCATACCCAAAGCACTGACCAATGAAGGCAAGTGTGCCAAATGCCTTCTTCACCACCCTGTCCACCTGCAACTCCATTTTTCAAGGAAAATGCACCTGCACCCCTAGGTCTCCTTGTTCCACAACATTTCCCAGAACCCTATCATTGAGTGTTGAAGTCATGCCCTGGTTTGCCCTACCAAAATGTAGCACCTCACATTTATCGAAATTAAACTCCATTTTTCACTCCTCAGGCCATTCGCCCATCTGATCAAGTTCCCGTTTTACTTGGAGATAATCTTCTTCACTGTCAACTAAACACCAATTTTGGTGTCACCTACAAACTTACTAAACATGCCTCCTTGATTGGCTGACTGCAGCTCCAACAGCTAGGAAACTAAACAGGACAAAGCAGGCCATTTAGCTGGGATTCCCTCAACAAAAAACATGCATTTCCCACTCCTGTAGAACACACCATGTACAAAATGTACCACCGTAAAATTATCTAGGCTCCCTAAACAGCTCCTCCCAAGTCCACAATCCAGAACACACAAACAAAGCCAACAAGCGGAAGGAACATCACTGCCTCAAGACGCACACCATCCTGTTTGGGAATGTATTTCCTGATCACGGAATCTAAACCTTGAAACTCCCCAGCTAACTGCACTGTGGACTACTTGTCACCACTGACTGCAACAGCTTATGTTTGCAGCGGATTATTACAGTGAAGGATAATTAGGGATGGACAATATTTCTCTATGGATACTAATATTCTAGGTACATGTAAAACTAAACAGCAAAAATCAATTTAAAACCAACTTTAAATTCTCCAAATGTGTCAGGTTAAACACACTCAGCAAGACCAGGGAAACTCTCATATTTGATCCCAGAATTTGCTCATGAATTCCTCTGCAACAAGATGACCAGTTAAGACATTAGAATATTTTGTGTATTCATAAAGATGGAGAAGACGAATTTTAAAAAAGATACGTATGTCTTATTTCGATCCAGAAACTAGGCAAGAGAAAGACAATACAGAGTTTTGCCACCCCACATTATATAACTATTGGTTTAGTCTTTGATCACCAGAAGAACAGCCATTTTGAAAAAAAAAGCCTAATGTTACCAAGATGGAGTGCCTCGGTCATGGAAAATGCTCCCCAGACCCAAACCCTAAAGTCCCACCCACTATCACAGCACCCACAATTTTCATGAGGGGGTGGGGGTGGGTGCAGCAAGTTTGAATTTTCACATTGCTGGTTCAAGGAGACTACTGCATATTAAATCACAGCTACTTCAGGCACACTGGAGGTTTTATTAGTGTTTTCAAAAACGCACTTTGTAAACTTTAGACCTGATAGGAGAAGGTCTAAAGCTACTCGAGTTCTTAAGAGGTTAGTACCTTTTTTGAACAGATAAGGTAACTCATGAACATGGTCGCAAACTGTTTAGAGGAACCCTTTGGGAAGGGTCAAGGTTCACCTTGGTATCATTAAAAGTAAACATGAAGGAATGTAGAAATTGCACAGACTAATTGGAACCTCAGTAAGATCTGTCAAGGCATTTAAACTCTTGGAAGGACAAGGAACACGCATTTCTAACATTAATTAATGTTCCATTCAAATCCAAATGGATAAGCAATGCCAAGACTCTGAAAGCGAATGCCCTGTGGTGATCGCAGCGTTATTACAATGATCTTTGCAGCAAATTGCTTTAAAATATCTGTCATATGGTTGTTCTTAAAAAAAAAAATTGAACACCTTTGGAGCGAATTCAAGAACCAATGAGTCACAAATGAGAATGTTCGGCAATAATTACAATTTACCACACCTGAAAATGCAAGTCAGCACCAGTAGAAGCCACAGTAACAACATCAAAACAACAAAAACGTTAAAACCATAGGTATCTTGTAACACAGCGGTCATGTCTCCATGTCTGGGATAGCTGTTCCCCATTTAAGTTCCACCTGCCAGAGAAAAGTCATCACATGTCTGAAGAGGTGGATTATGAAATACTTTAAATTCAACCACAGTTTTTAGATTAAGCTTCAAGTTACATCAGGTTTGATGCCTTTCGAAGGGCGTTATGGATTGACCTACAGCACATGGATTGCAAGGTGCAAGGCAGCTCACCTCCACCTTCAAGGTTAACTAGGTACTCGCAATAAATGCTGGCCAGCGAGCAACACCCACATTCCACAACTGAATTTTAAAAAAAGCAATGGTAAAGAAAAAGACCCACAAACTGTTCTTAGCATTGATCAGCATCAACTTTTGTTCACTTTGCTCATGTTGTGTGTGTAAGTTTAAAATAAAAGGAAAAAAGTGAAAATTAAAATTCTGTAGAGGGAAATGTTTGTTTGTCAGGTAGTTAATATTATCAGAAAGAATCAGCAAGACAGATAGATACTTTCTAATTAATCTTTTCAGAGATGTTATTATACACTTCTGAAGCAGGTGGAACTTAAAAATGGGCTTCCGAGTTCAGAGGTTATGGACATAACCACTGCCCCACAACAGCACACCCGCCCCCCAATCTTTTCAGTAAGCCTTAAATCACTCCCAATCAAATATAATCACCAATATCAGCCACATTTAGATCGTCAGTATACTTCCATCTCAGGGTCATTGATAATTGGAGTTTTTATTAATTTTGCACTCATCAGGACAAGGATGCAAGAAACAGCATTAAAATATCAGAAGGACAAAACCAATTCTTACAGCACGAGAAGAGGGTGCAGATTGGTTGGGAAATCAGATGGAACAGGAACACTTAATTGTCAACCTTAGCTCTCAGATCAGGCAAACTCGGTCAATATGTTGCCACTGGAAATCTACCGTGAAGATCAGTCTAAATTCTGGAAGGACATTCAATCACATTAAGTGTTGACAGTACAGTTTCGTGAATGTGGGTAGCCCTTTGTTTTTGTGGAAGCCCAAAATACTTCAGCCTTGTTAAGAGAAGCCACCCTGTTGACTGATATGAAAAAACACAGTTTCTGTAGTAGAAGAATTCGCACTGTGGCCCATTAATAAGTTTGCAAAGTATTTAAAGAAACCTGTTAACATAATTTAGTGATAACCAGGTGGACCTCTGAGAATACAAGTTTCCTAATTGCACTAGATTAACAGCCCCAATCAGGGAGCCCTGACAGACATAAACAGGAGTGTCAGACATTCTGTTCACTCAGAATTGGATCAGTGTTAAGGACTCATGTGTAAAAAAAATCTCCAGTGACTTGAAGATAGGATATTTCGGAAAAGGATAACTGTAGTGGCCAAAGCAAGTGATAAATAAAATCTGTACTGCAGTGAGCAAAAAGGTGGGAGTGGGTGGAGAAGAAACATAATCATCAGTATTCAAAATAGTGACTAAGAAAATTAAAAAGCCTACTATTCCCAAAACTAACATCCATCCTGTTTTGAAACAGCGCAAGAAGTTAAAGACAAAGATGGTTCTTAAATGGAAAATGTCCAGTGAAACTGAAATACTTGGGATCGAAAGCAGCAGTTAACTTGGAGGCACTCAGTTAAGGCAACATCTATGCAAATCTTGGTAATCTATAGAAAAATGAACATGGCTCAATCCAAATTGCTTTCTCTCAATAAAATTGGCCTTTGAACAATAGTACAAAAGGGGAAGGAAAAGATTACTAAGTGACAGGGAAGAATGAGAAGAAAGTTTGAAAGATCTATCCCTTTGAAAGTAAGAGAGAGGGCAAGAAGACCATGCTCATTGGTGGGATCATACTATCAGTGGCAGAAAATGATAGGAACATAGAAAACAGGAGCAAGAGTAGGCTATTTGACCATACAGACATTTTCCACCATTCAAAAGGATCATAGTTGATCATCCAACTCAATACTTTGTTCCTGCTTTTGCCCCATTCCCTTCAACGTAAGGACTAGAACTTCTTTTTGAAAGCAATGATTTAGCCTCAACAGTATTCTGTGGCAGAGAATTCCATAAGGTCATCACTCCCTGGATGAAGATATCTTTCCTCATTTCAGTCCCAACCACCTACCCTCTATCCTTAGACTATGACCCCTGGTCATCAGAAATATCCTTCTGGAGTTTACCATGTCTAGACCTGTTCAGAATTTTGAATCCAAGTCACCATTTAGATAATAAGCTGCTTTCTTGATTTTGCTAAAGTGGATCTCACATTTGTCTACATTCTATTTCATCTGTCATGCATTTGCCCATTCACTCAATTAACTTGTCCAAAATCACACTGAAACAACTCTGATCGGGAAAATATTCCAGTGTCTTCAACTTCCATTGCTACTGTTCTTCTGCACTTGTAACAAATTGTTTTGCTATTTCTTGCCCGGTTTTTTGAAAGAGAAATCTGTCATTTTGCCATTTCAGCTTGCTTTATTTGTTCTGGCCTATTCCCATTTTCACAAGATTTTCTCATGATAGCAATCTTCAACAAAAAGTTAAGGTTAATCAGCCAACCAGTCCATTATTATTAGTTTCCATTCCCTCAACCTCAAACATTTATCCTCAATGCAAGGATGGGTTGGATCGAAGGGTCTGTTTCATGGCTCTATGGCTGTACCAAATTACAATATCCTCTACTAAGCAAAACACCAGCCATCACTTCTTTTGTGAACAGGAATTTGACAAAGGCTAGCAATGCACACATCATGAAGAACAGTAGGAAAAAGAATAAAGAATAACCCTACAATATGGTTATTCAGTTCCAAGGTCTTATGCACTAATCTTTTAAACTAAAAAAAAAAGATAGTTAGAAATCATGATAGTTAGCATAAGAGACCTCATATACCTTGCAATAACTTCAATATTTTGAGCTGCCCCATTGAACGCCGAAAGAACAGATCGCTGTTCTTTGTGGAGAAAGAAAAGGTTTTCACTGCAAAATGAATAATCCATACATCAGCTAATGCAGAATAGAAGCAAAGGAATTGAGATTTTATACAAAGCATTAACAAGGACTAATCTACCTTCACATCCTTGTGCCCTCAACTCTTGCTAACGTGTTCTAGCGTTGTGTAGTGCCATGTCCTCCAACTCCCCTTACACACTATTTATACACAGCCATGTGTAGCTCCGTGACATCACAAAGTTGCTCCAGGGTCCTGAAGACCTTAAGAGTAAAGCAAAAATGGAACACGTGATTTTGGTCCAAGTATTCAGAGGTTTGATCAGATCATCCGAAAATAATCATTAGGCCTCAAGTTTTCACCAATGAAGAAATGAAAAACAACTTCATTGGAGATGGAGGACAGCAATAGGCCACCAAGGCTTTCACGAGTGCTGTGACCACACAATGTTTTGCTATCTGTACATACATATATACTCAGAACTCTCCCGCAATGGATGAACAGACAACACAATGATTTATTGTGCCACGTACAACAAATGTGTCAGGTTTCATTCTGAATATAGGCTAAATTTACCAACTTTAGCTCGATGACCATAGGCATTAGAACTCTTTACAGCTTTCCCTGTTTATTACTAAAACCCGACATAGTTTTAATAGCTTCAAATCTCCTCCCAGGATAGGTACATTGTGCCATAATGAAATGGGAGCTTCGATTCATTCGGTGGCAGACAGCTCTGTGCTTCATGCTAGTTAGTTTCATTCTGGGCTTTCCCACCAACCATCACCAGGCCATATGCATCAACACAACACAACGGAGAAAGAGAAAAAGTGATTTGACTTCCTAGTGAGGTTTATTATAGTAAATATGCCACTTCAATTGCAATAATAAGCCTCTGATCTATCCCACCAAGTAGCATTTGCAAATCAAAGTGCAAATGTTCAGTACACCTTACTGCTGCTCTTTTTTAAAAGATCATACAATTATATCTGAAGGCAGTAGGACAAGCTGAACTTCAAAAGGCTGCAATTCATCACTCAATGGAGATCTTCAAAGAATCTCTGGGTTTCTATAAAAGTTATTGCAATTAAAGAGTGAGAAAGGCTATTAAAATCAGTGCATTGATTTATACGTTGGGACGTCATGTTTTGATCATTTAAATTGATGACACCCCCCAAAAGAGTGATCGGGCTCATTAATTGGACTCTGTATCATTAACACCAGTCAGAAAATATAATAAAACCAGTATCCCCACAGTGTGAATTGAATGAGGGGAACAATTACTACTTAACACAAGCAAAGAGGCATTGCTTTGCTCCATGTGTTAAGTATTGCGTTCCTTTTCACATCCACACAATTAGTGGCATTCACCCAAAAGGCAGAAGGCTCCAGGGCTAAAATTCTGTTCTAGAACGCGAGTGCAAATTTAGGTTAAAGCGTAGCATTCCTTTAATAAAGCACTGAAGTGTCAGAGGTGACACTCTTCAAAGGAGATGCAAACCTACATACGAAAATAGCTAAAGGACTTTATTGGCTATAAAATGCTGTGGGATGTCTAGAATTCAAAATTAAAAGGTCCTTTACTGATGAAAATTTCTTAAACATCAAGTACTTATGGCACTGTTTGGAGAGGAGGTCTCCCATCAAGCATTCAAAAATACAGCAAAAACATCTTCAGCTAAAATTTGAGGATTTTTCCACGAGGAACCTACATTAAATTGTTTCTTCATTGTCAACCTCTGAAACACTCAGAGGCAGAAGCTAAAATGTTTTAGGAGGATTTCACTGTTTCTTTTTTCAATGGCGATGAAAAACATCTCCCTGATATTTGTTCCAAAGTTGCCATTCCTTAATTTGAACCCATATCCTCTTGTCCTATTCCCAATTTTAAAGTATTGGCCCAGATCAAAGCTGTCCACATCATTTACTATTTTACCAATATGACTACACTAATATAGCCGTCACTTGGTAATACAAAACCAGAATATTGCCAAAAACAACACACTGGTGAAAGCTTTTGTCTTTTACTCATCAAGACAACTTACAATACATATTTAGGGAAAACCAATATTTATACCAAATGAGAGCAGAGTACTGAATCACTTGGCAAATAATCAACACTGTCCTCAGCATAAACGTTGGTTCTTCCCTTAAATAGATATTCCTGTGCATTGCCCTGTGTGATAAGCACATCCCAGCTGAAGTATTTTTGAGGTGCAGTCACTAACATAGGAATTCAGTCCATTAACTTAAAACGTTAGCGACCAGATAATAGGATTAAGATATTGACCAGGCTACTGCAATAACTCATCTTATGCCTGGGTAGCCCATAGCCCGAAGGACTCAACATTGAGTTCCCCAATTTCAAATAGCCTTCTCACCATCCCCTGACTCCCTTTCCAGCCCTGCCTACTCACTTCCACCTCTCTGGCCAACCTTTCCTTCCAACTACCAACCAGATTCATTCCTCATTGTTCAACCAGGTCATACCCATCACCAGTATTCATCTATCAGTACCTCACCACTCTGCCCCTCTCCACACCCATAACCCTCCCTCCACCACTATCTACAGCTTCCCCTATCCCAACCTCCATTCCTGAAGAAGGGTTATACCCAAAACATCAACTTCTCCACCTCCTGATGCTTCCTGGCTTGCCGTGTTCTTCCAGCCTGCTGCTTGTTTACTTATAACTCTTGATGACTACTAATCATTCCTGATGAAGGGCTTTTGCCCGAAACATCGATGTTCCTGCTCCTCAGATGCTGCCTGACCTGCTGTGCTTTTCCAACACCACACTCTCGACTCTAATCTCCAGTATCTGCAGTCCTCACTTTTGCCTAGTTATAACTCCTCTCGATTCTTCAATTAAATACTGTGAGCCTTTTCGTTCCACTTGATAAGAGCTTGTTTTAATATCTAAAAGCAGGAAGTCAGCCAAAGATTATGCAGGGCAAGTGGCAAAGTGATAGACTCCCTGTTGTGAACAGTGGTGAAAAACAAAATGGCCTGTCCTCACCTCACCAGTGAGGAGCACAGAGTCACTAGATAGCACTAGGAAAAATGCCCCTTCACCTTTAATTGACTGAAAGGCAAGGGTCCTTTCATTGAGTCAAGGTCAATACACTACTAGAGCTGACATGTCACCTAAGATAGCATTAATCAGCATCATGTAAAATTCATGAAAGCTTCAAGCTTCGTTTTCTCCAATTGTGAATAGATCCAGGGATCAAATAACACCCTACCAACTCACTTCTTGATATTTAATTGCACTGTTGTGAGTGAGACTGTATTAAAAGAATGCATGTTGCAGTGACAATCAGATATTTGTAACATCTTTTATACCAGTGTTTAGCGAACATTCCATCAAATCACATCATTTAGTAATAATGTACTATTGAAAATTCAATTACCAGGTTAGATTGAGTAGGCGTGTAACTTAAGTATTACCAACTCATGCAGACAATGTCTATTGACATGTATTTTCACTTACTATTCCTCAAACTCCCGCCTCAGGCAATTGTGTGTGGAGTTTGCACATTCTCCCAGTGTCTGCGTGGGTTTCCTCCGGGTGCTCCGGTTTCCTCCCACAATCCAAGAATGTGCAGGTTAGGTGAATTGGCCATGCTAAATTGCCCGTAGTATTAGGTGAAGGGGTAAATGTAGGGACATGGGTCTGGGTGGGTTGTGCTTCGATGGGTCGGTGTGGACTTGTTGGGCCGAAGGGCCTGTTTCCACACTGTAAAGTAATCTAATCTAAATCAAGGAAAGTGCTGGCCAATTCAATGCAAGCTAATGGCCTTCAGGTACCACACTCTTCACTTATAAACAGTAGTTATCAACTGCATCCAATTACAATGAGGGTAATGGCAGTGTGGATGTGTTTATCACATCAAGTACAGTGCAAGCCTCACCCCATGTGTTATACAGCATGAATCACTGAATAGGAAATCAGGAGAATTTGTAGAATTTGTTTTCTCTCAATGCAAGTACAGAGCTCTATCACAATATCAGCTAAGATTTAGCATATTCTCCATAGATCAAAGAAACTACTTCTAGCTTTTCTGCACTACGTGGCTCCTACTTACCAAGCATGGAATCTCCTAACTGTAGCATCAGGATGAACAGAAAAAAAGTTCTAATTAATACCTTGAAATCCTTCAAAATTTCAATACAGTCAATTAAAAGCCCAACGTACTTCAAAGGATTTTTCCTGAATAGAACAATAAATGATTAAAAGGGAAGTTTGTTTTGAAAAACTATTTATATTTCAAAGCACAACTATTTTTGGTTTTGTCCTTCAAAAATTAAATTTGATCCATATTATTTAGTCATTAAGTCTTTTTGTAGTTGACGTCAACCCATTATCAAGTTTGTTCCATGGATTGGCCAATTATGCAATTGAAAAAGAGGGAGGGCTGAGACAGGACTGTTAAAACTTTGTAGAGTTATTAATGAAAGTTGCAAGAATACCCTTCAAAATCAATACAACTCCAATGTAGCACTGGTTTACAAGAAAAATCTGCGTCCTTGTTTTTTTTTAAATGGATCATGGACATTTCATCAGCAATCTGGTCCAAGATGTCAACACTGGAGGCACCAGGGCACACAGTCCAGCAGATCAAGATATACCATGCCCTGAAGAGTAATGTAAATACAAGATAGTGTAGCACATGGCAATAGTGAATAACAATAATGCTGAAGCAATTTCTTGTTTGAACCTCAGCTGTCAGATTTACATCCTTTAGCTACAACACTAAAATCACACTAATCAACTTCACAAGAGACAGTACTCAACTGTGTTTCATCTTTCCAAAATCTCAGTGCAGTCTTCAGTGTATTTGATATACTCTCTCCTTCAAACATTTCTTCCAACTTTGCTACTATTCTCATCTGATCCCACACTTACTGATCACATATTAACCAATGCAGAGGTCATTTTGTGGCTCAGAGGTAGTGTTCATAATCCTGGATCGGGAGGGCCAGGTTAAATTCACACTTGTTCCAGAGGTCTACAATAACATTTGTGAACAGGTTGACCAGAAAAATAGATTAAAATTAGAAAAAGTAAAATCACCGAATTCTTAAAACCTGCATTTTAAGACCTGTACTTCCCTGTGAATCTGCTCTTCGCTCCTTTTTGCCTCTTACATGTCTGATGCTGCAGGTTTTCAGAGAATAAAAAGGCAGCAGATTCCAAGTGTACCTAACTCTACCTCTTGACTCCTCTCCACCTCATCACTGCTCCCATGTTGTCAACCTGCCTGTGATATCATGTCTGTCATGAGCTATTGTTTTCTCCAGTTAAAAATACTTCTCAGTCCCTCACTGAAACACAGTATCTTTGCCAACAAATCTATTCTCACTTCTGATTAACCCAAATGGTGCCCGACAAACAGGAGCTGATTTTCTGACCCCATATTCTCACCATCACAAAGGCTCCCTGATTGCTACCTCACTAACAGTGACCACTTCTGTTGCTAAACCCCCCAGTCATGCCTTGATCTCCTCCAGATTCAAAAATATTATAAAATGGTATCCTGGCCAAACTCATGTTCCTCTTTCAATATACCTCAGTCCATAAAACAATGAACATCTTGCCTATTATATGCCCTACAAAAAATGTAAAAATCACAACACCAGGTTATAGTACCACAGGTTTAATTGGAAGCACACTGGCTTTCGGAGCGCTGGTCCTTCATCAGGTGGTTGTCACAATCACCTGATGAAGGAGCGGCGCTCCAAAAGCTAGTGCTTTCAATTAAACCTGGTGGACTCTAACCTGGTGTTGTGTGATTGTTAACTTTGTACACCCCAGTCCAACACCGGCATCTCCAACTCGTAAAAATTTAAATCTGCATCCTGCTGCTTAAAAATCACCACAAAGATTGTGCCTCTCTAACTTTAATTTTTTCTCCAATCTTTGGCTATTCTTCCCAATCTCAGCACATCTTTTATTAATTTGACACTATTAGCAGTCTTCTACCCTGCCCACCCTTGCCAAATCCAGAATTGCAGATGTTTAATTACCACATCCCCAAATATTCCAAAATTGCCTAACTTAGAATTACTTTACAATACAGACATTGCATAGCAGTAACCAAACAAACTTCTGCACCAAAAAATGTTACACTTAAGTAAATGGATAGGTTGTTGCTTTAATATTTCATTCAAAACAACACATCTTTTTGCACAATGTCTTTGTAAAAATAAATGTCCAGGTATGGATTAACACAAACCACAATACAAGCAAAACTGTGGATTGGGGCAAAAGGATCCCAGCTCCAATATCTGGACCAGAGGTTAAAAAGCAGGCTTATTTGCAAGATTTTCTAAATATCATGGTTTCACTCTTGGCCGCTATTATAACAAAAGCGACAAAAGACAACCTGCCAATTATTTTAATCAAAACAAAACATTGCTTGCAACATGTACGGATACTAATTTGTAAAAGTTGGCAGTGGCTTTAAAAAATTCCTAATAGGGAAACATTCATCATCTCCTTTGGTCCTTATAATAATTTGGCTAATCATAATGAAACATTAAGTTTGGCACATTATATAAATGCAGGTTTATTGTACATCTTTACAAAGATTACTCTCCAGGGAGAAAGATTTTTTTTTAAAACCAAATGAATCAAATTTAACAGTCATGTCCATTACCAGGAGTGTAATTCACAATAGATTTTAACCGAAAGATCAGTGAAAAAAAATTGCATTTAAATGACACCTTGGGATCTCAAAATGTTTTGAGAAAGTACCCCAAAGAGTAGGCAGTATTACAATGTATGAAATACAGTGGCCAACTCAAGCACATTAAGGTCTTTTATACAATGTTCACAGAAGGGTAAAGGATGACTCCACTAATCTTTCCAAATACTGCCTACTGACAAGACATCACTTTCAGCCTAAGTTTTGGTATTAAAATAACATGGAATACTATGACTAAACTAAGTATGGAGCAATGTTTTGAAATAACACTGACATAACTAGGTCTTTTTGTGTGTTTAAAAAAAAATGATTTGTCAATCCATCTCAGTGACTTTTGTGACACTTCCCCTTCTCTAACTCACCCTATATTATGTAGAAAATCTCCCACCCAGCCTAGGTATCATCCTGGTGACCCCCGCCCAAAACCACTTTTTTGTCAGTGATCCGAGAATCAGATTGGCAGCATCACAATAAGATCACAGCGGGGAACTTTTACTGACTGGGTTTAAAGTGGAAGTCTCTCCATCCAAAACCAGTGAAGGGATTCAGGGCACAAATACATGCATACTTAACATTCCACCATAGCTAGAGTATAGCTACATGTTCCAGGCTCGACAGAGGGAGAGACCGAGACAGAGAGAAAAGGTCCAAGAAAGAAAAGTCCCCAGGACATTTACAGTCAGGCAATGTCCCATCACTCACCTATTTTACCCAAGCTGGCCACGAGAATCCACAGTGCGATGACATAGGGGGCTTGCACATGCTCCCAATGAAAGGTGACAATGTGAAAGGCAGTCTCGTTACCCTCATGAGACTCGCCATCCCCGTGAGACTCTCCGTGTTCGGTATCACTGTCCGGGTGTCCCTCATCCAGCGAGCTCAGAGCTGCCGGGCAGCACAATAACACAGCGAGGGCTGTCAGCAAAACCCAGCCGACCACACTCCTAGCTCTCCCCATCACCTCAGCGTGTGTGAATGTGTGTCTCACTATGTTCAAGCTTTCAGTGAAACCGGTTCCAACTATTTAAAACCACCCCTCCCAGCCGCCCTATTTATTAAGGCAACCAATTAAAAGGTGAGGAAGGAGTCAATTTGCAGCTCCCTGAAAACATCAGGGAAGGAGGAAGTCTGTATTATCACGCTTTGTCAGATATCTCAAACATCTTGCTTTTGATATTGAATTACAACATTAAACAATTCGTGCAATCAGCTGTCCCTAAAGTGTTCACCCTACCTACGGGTTTCTACACGGTCCATTTTAATCTTTCACGAATACTCTAATTTCAGTTCATTCAAGAGCTTTGCCTGATATCCAACTCCAAATCCGTCACCTTTCTGCTTAAAATAGAGAAAAAAAGATCATCGACTATTTCATTAGAGGATAAAAATGGTTAATGTGTTAAGGAATTTTTTTTAAAGTTTAAGGGAAGCAGGAACCTCAAGTTACCACAAAAGTGACAACTCACTGTGAAGCTATTTGAGACAGGGAAGGCAAATTTAACAAAAGCTAAATTGAGTAAAATGACAGAAGGAAAGCCAGTGTGAGATGATCTGGATTAACAACTTTCTGTATTGAGCAACCAAGTTGTGTAGAAATAGGTGCATCTTGGCTCGATTGTGTTTTTGCTGAGTTATTTGGCAGCATTTTCTCTGAGGCAGGAACTGGAAATATAGGACCATTTCCAAGTCTACAACACAGGCTCAGGAAGAGCGAGGGAGCAGTCACTAGGCCTGAGCTTCCACAGTGGTGCCACCTTAGCTATCTAGATGGAACTTGGCAGTACAAGACCAGGAAGAACCTCTCTCTGATCATTTCATGAGTATGCATCATTTTCTGGGCCATATGCTACAAGCTTCCTGTTGTTTGCCAGTCTCCATTCCTGTGGTTTTCCCCAGGAAGCATATGTACCCTTCTCAGATCAGAACTGGCCTTTAATAAGCTCAGTTTTTTAACAATCCTAATAGCTGCTGACAATGGATTGATGGATTCTCAGATACACCCTTCACCTCCACACCCCAACCCCGATAAAACTCTGAAGAAACAACATTATAAGACCAACCACCAGGTATGCTGGTATTTTCACATTCAACCTTTCCTCATCCATTACAACCCCAGCAGGCCTGGAATATTTCAGCATATTAAATTCATCTGTTATAAGCGCTAGAATTTCTTCCCAAAGGTTCTGCACCACATTATCTCATTTTCCCCTGTTTAAATTTGTTTTTTTGCCCCATCCTTATTTACAAGGGTGAGCCCATGGACTTTAATGGATTGGTACATGCTTAGGGACCAAGTCCTGCAGTGGTTTGCCATAGCCTTCCATAGGAATGGCTGATTAGCAAGGTGATATATTGGCAAGATGTTTAGGCTGACAATCAGCCTGTTTGGCCAGGCTATGAATGCACCATCCAAACGTCCTGATGGACTTGAACCTGGAATTTCAGCCCCAGAGCCTTGGAATGCTTACCCACTGCACCACAAAACATTTTTCCTTTTTTAAGGCCCTCATTAAAATGAACTTTGAACGCCAAACAATTATATAATTGGCAGCCCTGGCAAGTCAAGTATCCATGATCTGACCCCCATACATTTGAGTGAAGCTAACAGGCAGACCCTGGATATGATTTTCTTGCAAGTTACTGGGGGGGATAAAAAACTAGAGTTAGGTAAGGTTAATGGACATTTTTAGCAGCCGCTGACATAGAAGGATTATGGAATTCAGCCGTGCAGGCCTGCTCTGCTATTTAATATGATCATAATGGATCTCATGTCATCCTCCACTCCACTTTCTAGCCTGCTCTCCATAACCACTCAATGCATTGGTAATTAAAAAACTGTCTCCTGTTTAAAAATTGCTTAACATGCCAGCATCCACTATGTTCTGGGTAGTGACTTCCACAGATATACAACACTTTGAGAGTAGTAGTTTCTCATCTCTTACTTATTGCTACCTTTTATCCTAAAACTATGATCTCCCATTTTAGATTGCCCCACATGAGGAAACATTCTATGTCTGATTTGTCAATTCCATTTAGCACCTTATATAGCTCAATTAGATCTCCCCTCATTCTTCTAAACTCCATAGAATATAGGCCTAAAATGCTCATACTTCCTTCATTAAGACAAACCCTCAACTCTGGAATCAACCTAGTGAACTGCTCCAATACAACTACATATCTCCTCAAATAAGGAGAGCAAAATTGTCCACAATCTCACGATCTCACTAATGTCTAATACAGTTACAGCAACATTTCCTTACTTTTATACTCTATTCTTTTAGCAATAAATGCCAAAATTCTATTTGTGTTCCTTATTAAGTATTGTTCCTGCACATTAGTTTTCTAAAATTCATGCACAAAGACACTCAGATCCCCCTACACAGATAATATCTGAAGTTTCTCTCCATTTAGATTATCTTGGCCTCAAATTCACTTTCCTACATGCTCTCTATATCTCTTTGAAATATTACTAATTAAAAATCTGTCCATTTATCTCCTCCTGACCCACCAACCCAAAAACACTCACTTACCTGACACACCTCTGACATTATGGCCTGGCTCTCCACCCACCTGACACCTTATCCCACTATCAATCTAAATCCCTAATCTCATACTAACCTTACATACTACCACTTCACAGTTATCTGCTCTTCTGTACTTCTGTTCTCCTGTGCTTTCCCAATTTTCATCACTCCATTACGTTGATAATTGTACCTTCAGTTGTTTGAGTATCAACCTGTGGAGAGATTATATTGTGAGCAGTGTATAGTAAATTGAAAGGAGTTCAAATTATTGCTTTGTGAATTACTTCCATTCAGTTTTCAAATGGAACTCCAAACTTATGGTTCCTGATCCATTTTGAGCTGGTTATTTTTAAAGTGCTTTTATAGTCCTGAAATACTTTATCCATTTTTAGAGCAGTGGCATCTCAGTCATTATTCTGCCCCTTATTTATTGAATTTGTCCTAATGCCTGGCTTTATTTACACCAGGAACTGGTGGATTATGTTTATAATTCAAAATATTTAACCTTGAGTGATTTTGTGCACAATTAGATACATAGGCATAACTCATCATTGATCGCAACATCAAGGTTATGTTAAGATTATCAGTTCCATGAACCGACTCAATCTCAGATAAACCAAATTCTGCTCCCACCCAATCACTCTCATTTGACACCTTTCGGAACAGTGGACATCAATACAATAGGTGTCAGAGGATAATGATCAAAAGCAGGCCAGCTGGTTTAACCCTCCTTAGCCCAAAGGCAGCCATTTCAACAACCCAGCACCTGGCCCGGTTAGCCCACTTGAAGCCAGTGAGCAGCATAGATAGCACATTGAATCTGGATTTTTTCCTAATTTGTCATGTTCAGGCTACAATTATACAGTGAACTATCAGGTATGTTAAAATTTCTTTGTCACAACATTACTGTTAAAAGGTAAAGCACAGCTTTCCCCAATTATTAAGTGCATTTATTTGGTGAATTAACCATGTTAAATGAACAATTCTTGATCCTGACTGTGTGCTGAATTAGAAAGAGGAGCTGTGAATGCTACGATTGGTCTTTAGTGCATCTAAATTAAAGAGAGATTAACCTCAGGATAAATTGTCTGATGGCCATTCCAGCAATTATGCTGAAGAGCTGAGTAGAAGGTAAGATCAGGATTGAATTTAGCTGCAAACTAGTCCTTTCTCCACTATTATATCTACATATAAAAAGTGTTAACATTCGACAAGATTTTCCAACTGTCCTTAATTCTTGTGGAGTGCAGGATACTTTGGTGAACAAATTGGGTGGAAAGGCATGCGGCTGTGAAATGAAGTCTGTTTTGCTTTCATTTTCTTTGAAGGCTTTAACCTCTAGAAAAAAGTGAAGAGGTCACTCAGCAAAGCACATAACTCTGCTAAGGTGTGTTAACTCAACATTACAATTATAGTACAACTGTTCCTTAAGGATTTTCTCTGCTTGATAGCTGTTCTATAACTTCAAAGTTTAAAAGCAAATAGTTTTATTAACAGCTTCCATCTCATTGAGGAGACTTAATCCAACAAACTGATCTGGAAAATGGTGTTTATATTTTGACTGCTGTGACAAGTTTCACTATGGCAGCTAAAACAATCAACTCCATTCTAAATAAAACTCAATATTCTAAAACAATTCACCCAAATTCCAAATGTTAATGCATCTTTTTAAAAGTTCCAGGACCCAATACCTGGTCACCAAAAACCCTATCTGTGTCCCATATTTTGTTGAATTCTGTAGCAAACAATCATGTACAGCTGTTTTGCAATCAAGTATGATTCAATTGGAGAATGAGGAGTCTGACAACTTTCCAGTTACCCGTGCCAAAGAAGTGCCAAGTGACCAATGGTAGGTTATATTTCCCAGGAATATATTCAGATAAAGTTGTCATTTCAGGTTCAGTATCATGACATGTATATAACAATTTTTATCTTGAAAAAATGGATCTCTTCTTTTGGAAGAAAGGGCAGTAAGTAGGCTCCTCCCAAAGTCTCATTGGTTTGATGATGAGCTGTAGGATCTCAAGCTGCTTAATCTGTGGTAACAAGAGAGAGGTTCACATTTAGCCTCAATCTCTCCACGTTGTTGAAGAAAACTCTGAAGTGCTCAATCCTGACTGCTGTTCAAGACTTGACTATCCCTAACCATTCTTTGCCTTTCCAAATGCATGTAACCTATTCATATACCAATTCAACCTTTTAAATGTTGTAATTGTACCAGCCTCCACAACTTCCTCTAGTAGCTCATTCCATGCACACACCATCCTTTCCATGAAAAAGTTGCCCCTTAGGTCTCTTTCAACATTTTCCCCCCTCACCCTAAACCTATGCCCTCTAGTTTTGGACTTCCCCACCACAGGGGAAAATTTAAGTCTATTGACCCTGTCTATGCCCCTCATGATTTTATGAATCCCTGAAAGTTCACTCCTCAACCTCCAATGCTCCAGGGAAAACAACCCCAGCTTATTCAGCCTCTCCCTACAGGTCAAACCCTCCAACCCTGGCAACCTCCTTGTAAATCTTTTCTGAACTCTTTAAAGTTTCACAACACCCATAGGATGGAGACCAGAATTGCACATAGTATTCCAAAAGTGGCCTAACTAATGTCATGTACAGCCACAACATGACCTCCCAAATCTTAAAATCAATGTTCTGACCAATAAAGGAAAACATACCAAATGCCCTGCTTCACTATCCTATCTACCTGCGACTTCACTTACAAGGAACTATGAACCTGCACTCCAATATTTCTTTGTTCAGCAACACTCTCCAGGACCTTACTATTAAGTTTATAACTCCTGCCCTGATTTGTCTTTCCAAAATGCAGCACCTCACATTTATCTAAATTAAACTCCATCTGGCACTCCTTGACTCATTAGCCCATCTGAACAAGATCCCATTGTTCTCTGAGGTAACCATCTTCGCTGTCCAATACACCTCCAATTTTGTTGTCATCTGCAAATTTACTAAGTAGACCTCCTATGTTCACATCCAAATCGACACCAAAATTGGAGGTGTAGTGGGCAGCCAAGAAGGTTACCTCAGATTACAATGGGATCTTGATCAGATGGGCCAATGGGCTGAGAAGTGGCAGATGGAGTTTAATTTAGATAAATGCGAAGTGCTGCATTTTGGGAAAGCAAATCTTAGCAGGACTTATTCACTTAATGATAATGTCCTAGGGAGAGTTGCTGAACAAAGAGACCTTGGAGTGCAGGTTCATAGCTCCTTGAAAGTAGAGTCGCAGGTAGGTAGTATAGTGAAGAAGGCATTTGGTATGCTTTCCTTTATTGGTCGAAGCATTGAGTATAGGAGTTGGGAGGTTGTGTTCCGGCTGTACCGGACATTGGTTCAACCACTTTTGGAGTATTGTGTGCAATTCTGGTTTCCTTCCTATTGGAAGGATGCTGTGAAACTTGAAAGGATTCAGAAAAGATTTACAAGGATGTTGCCAGGGTTGGAGGATTTGAGCTATAGGGAGAGGCTGAGTAGGCTGGGTCTGTTTTCCTTGGAGTGTCGAAGGCTGAGGGGTGACGAGGTTTATAAAATCATGAGGGGCATGTATAGCATAAATAGACAAGGCCTTTTCCCTGGGGTGGGGGAGTCCAGAACTAAAGGGCATAGGTGTAGGGTGAGAGGGGATCGATATAAAAGAGACCTAAGGCGCGACTTTCCATGCAAGGGGTGGTGCGTGTATGGAATAAGCTACTAGAGGATGTGATGGAAGCTGGTACAACTGCAATAGTTAAAAGGCATCTGAGTGGGTATATGAATAGGAAGGGTTTTGAGGGATATGGGCCGGGTGCTGGCAAATGGGAGTAGATTAGGTTGGGATATCTGGTCAACATGGATGAGTTGGACCAAAGGGTCTGTTTCTGTGTTGTACATCTCCATGACTATATGACTCTATTTATATAAATGATGAAAAATAGTCGACTCACCACTGATCCTTATGGCACACCACTGATCAAAGGTCTCCACTCTGAAAGGCAACCCTCTGCCACCACCCTCTGTCTTCAACCTTCAAGCCAGTTCTGTAGCCAAATTCCTCTATGCTTATGTAATTAAGAGTTAAAAGAATTCCACATGTTCTTTTGTTTAATGTGCATGTATTTTATTCAGCAAAAATTCTGCAAAAGTAATTTTCCAAAGCAACTTAAGCTAATGTCAGCTCTTTGTTTTAGCACTAGAGTTTTCTGGGAGTGGGAACATAATTATTTTACAAACAACTCGACTGCAAAGTGTGGTTTGCAGTTGCTGTATTTGACATAATATGGCATGCCTGGGCCCAATTAGTTATTTACATATGCATAAGCCGTTGTACATTGTCTCTAAAATTTAAAGTTTTAAATTAAATTTACCTAAGTAATTTGGGATGTAATTCAGTTATAAATCTGAATTCCTAACTTGTTTAAGTATGAGTGACAACTGTGGCTGGGGGTATTCAGGCCACACTAATTCAGAGACATTAGTATTTTAGCTCATTTTTATCTTTAGGTTACTTAAAGGTTTTGCCTCCTTTTTGAAAGGAGCAGAAACTTCTTCTCAGTTCTAAATTTACTTTA
Organism: Chiloscyllium plagiosum; assembly: GCF_037043375.1. NCBI lineage: Eukaryota > Metazoa > Chordata > Chondrichthyes > Orectolobiformes > Hemiscylliidae > Chiloscyllium > Chiloscyllium plagiosum. The sequence goes on from NW_028270172.1 coordinate 24,654,626, forward strand.
AATTAGTGACTGTATTTTGTTCCTTGTTGTTTAATTTAATGTATATAATTGGCTTTTTTTATATATATATATGCCTATGAGTTCAATTTGATGTGAAGTTTTGTTGAACAACCTCTCTCAGGTTATCAGTTTTAATTGTTATCTCATTACTTTGATTTTAGTTACATATCTGTCATTTGGTTTTTGGTGCTTCTGAGTTCCTGACTATAATTCTGGTCACCTTTGTGTTAATAGATCTACACTTGTTCCTGATCCTATAATATCTCAATTTTAAAAAGTTTCATTCCTGCTTTCAGATTCCTCCATGGTTTCACCTTTCCCTCCTTAAATCTCCTCCAACAATCGTTTGAAGTTTATATACTCCTCAAATGCAGGCTATTTGTGCATCTCAAATTGATCACTCCACTGTTGACAGAGAGTTTCTGGCTGCTAAAATTCTAAACACTGGAATTTATTCACTACCTCTCTGTCTCTCTCTATCTCACTTTCCACTTTCAAGAGTTTCCTTAAACACTATATCTGTGTAAGCTTTTGTTCAACTGACCTAATACTTCCTTATGTGGTTTGGTGTCAAATTTTGTTTGATAATGCTCTTCTGAAACATGTTGGGAAGTTTTAAGGTCATTACATAAAATATGAATTGATCTTGTTCTCCAGAATATTGTAACTTTTATTATCTAATGTATAATAGGTCAAGATGAACATCAGCTAACATAGCTTAAAAAGCCACACATGATGATATCAGAAATCTAAATAAAAACAGAACATACTTGAAATATACAGCATCTATTGAGAGACAAACAGGGTTAATGTTTCAAGTTGATGACATATCATTGGAAATCAGTTTAAAAAATTGTTTCAGCCTGTGCTTCTTGTTGTGCTTTTGAACTTACTATGGGCAGGCTAATGCACTTCCCAGAGGAGATAATAATTACTGTAAACATCAAAGAGGAAATAAGATGAGACAAAATGACCCAATGGGCAGGAACTTAAATCTTGCATTGTCATACACAATGCACAATTGAGAATTGCACCTACAAATGACATTTACCCTAAAGTTGATGATGCATGTTGATTCTATTCATAAGAATGTCTTGTCTGTAATTAATGTGGTGACAACATGTATGGATAAGACAGTATATTTGAGTAAAGACGATGCTTGCCAGTAACAGTTGCATCAAAGTGTTCATGATTGCGTTCTTTGTGGGAATGTCATGGTATTTTTATGACTCACATTTAAACTTTAAGATCAAATTTCAACTAATTTAAATAAGTAGTATATCTGATAAAATTTGCCAGGAATTCAGACAGAAACGAGAAAGAAATAGAAAACATTAATGAGCAAACAAAGAAAAGAGAGACTTTTAATTAGGCATTGCTTTTCATGACCTCAAGACATTTCAAAGCAACTCTGTCAATTAAGTACATTAGAAGAGTTGTCATTGCCTCACTTCCTACATTACAACAGTATGTCCACAGAAAAATTCTACAAAAGGTCAGGGATATTTGTTTTGAGGGATAAATATTGGTCAGGATACCAGGAGAACTTTCTTATTCTCTTGTGCTTTGCAAGGGTCTCTTTTGTGTCTACCTCATGAGATAAGCAGGAACTTGTTTTCGAGTCTTGGCTGAAACATGGCACCTCCAGTTGTGCAGTACTGAATGAGTACAACATCAGATTGTCAGCATTATTGTGATCAAACCTCCAGAGTGGAGGCTGAATTTATGATTCAGTAGTGAAAGAGCTACTGCTGAGCCAGGGCAGAATTAAGAGGCCTAATGCCACAATCTTGGTTATTAGCTTCAGGTTCTTCAACATGTTGATGTGCACACCACCACTGTGAGAGGATGTAGCACACCAAAGAAAATAATGTTGAATCATATATATTGTGGCACCTGGTTATGCATCAGTTAATGCAATCAATTCTTGACTTCCTTTTTTGGGGAAGAGAAAAGCAATGATTTATTTGAATGGACAGAGACTGCAGAACTCTGTGGGATAGCAGGATCTGATCTGGTTGTCCTAGTGTGTGTATCACAAGACGTCCAGCAAGTAATTAGAAAGGCAAATGGAATATTTTTGGCACTAAGTAGGCAAGTATTGTGAGAGTTGTACAACACATTTGTGAGATTGCATTTAAAGACCTCTCTAATGTTTTGGCCTCCTTACTTGAAGAACATAATTGCATTCAAAGCAGTTCAGAGAACATTCATTTGTCTGATTTCTTGGGTAGTGTTATGAGTAAAGATCAAGCAGGTTGGACTCATGTCCCTTGGAGTTTCAAAGAGTGAGGTGATGATATTAAAACATACAAACCCTTGAGCTGAAAATGTGTTGCTGGAAAAGCACAGCAGGTCAGGCAGCATGCAAGGAACAGGAGAATCGACGTTTCGGGCATAAGCCCTTCCTGAAGAAGGGCCTGACCTGCCTAACCTGCTGCGCTTTTCCGGCAACACATTTTCAGCTCTGATCTCCAGCATCTGCAGCCCTCACTTTCTCCCCATACAAACCCTTGAGGCAATCTGACAGGATGGAAACTGAGAATGTTTTCCTTGTGTAGATAGCCTAAAACAAGGGGACACAGTGAAAAATCTAGGAGTGTCTCAATTATAGATTTGTAAAGTTGAACAGTACGGAAACAGACCCTTAGCTCTGATTTATACTTGCCAACCAGACATTCCAATCTGGACTATTCCCATTTGCCAACATTTGGCCCACATCCTTTTAATCCTTCCTATTCATGTACCCATCCAGATGCATGTTAAATGTTGTTGTAATTATACACACCTCCACCACTTGTTCTGACAGCTGATTCCATGAAAAAGTTCTGCATGAAAAAGTTACACTCCAGATCCTTTTTAAATCTTTCCCCTCTCACCTTAAACTTATGCCTGCGAAAGACTGAGTAAAGAGGAATTCTGAGGATCGTTAGTCTGTGGATTTATTTTTCTTGGAAAACAGATTGGTTCATTTAGGGCTGAGTTAGATAAGAGCTTCATTGACAAGCAAGTCAAAGAATTAGAGGGGAAAGTGAACTTGAGGTCACAAGCAGAGCAGCCATGATCTTTTATTTGTCATTTATATAAATGATTTGGATGAGAATTTCGAAGGCATTGTTTGTAAGTTTGCAGATGACACCAAAATTGGTGGTATAGTAATCAGTAAAGGAGATTATCTAAGATTACAAAGGCATCTTGATCAGATGGATCAATGCACTCAAAAATAGCAGATGGAATTCAATCTGGATAAATGCAAGGTATTGCATTTTGGTACAACAAACAGGGATAGGACTTAAGTAATTAATGGTAGAGCCTTGGGTAGTGTTGTAGAACAGAGATACCAAAGGGTTCAGGTATTATTATTTTTTGAAGTTTGCATCACAGGTAGACAGGGTGGTTAAAAAGGCAAATAGCCTTTTAATGCTCAGTCCTTTTGAGTCTTGGAATTGGGAAATCATGTTGAGGTTGTATAGGACATTAGTGAAGCCTCTTCTGGAATACTGTGTGCAGTTCTGATCACCCAGTCGCTGGAAGGATATTATTAAGCTAGAGGGGGTTCAAAAGAAATTTACCAATTTGATGTCAGGTATAGAAGGTTTGAGTTGTAAAGAAAATCTGGATAAGCCAGGACTTTTTTCAATGGAGTGTAGAAAGGTTCAGAGGTGACCTTATAGAAGTTTATAAAATCATGAGGGTTATAGATAGGGAAAAGACACCTACAATTCACCCTAGGATGGGGGATTTCATTTCGAGAGAGCATATTTTTAGGGTGAGAGGAGACAGATTTAAAAAAAGAGGGGGCATTTTTCTTTCTACAGAGGGTGGTTCCTATTGAATGAACTTCCTGAAGAAGTGATGGATGTGGGTACAATTACAACATTTAAAAGACATTGGAATAAGTACATGTAGCGATATAATAACACCTGCTTAAAATTCTTTAGCTCCCATTCTGCATCCGTTGCGCTGTCGGTGAAGCATTAATCGGGTGTCAAGTTTAAGCAATATCTGTGGATAAATGCTATAATTGAACACAGTTCGAATATTACTGGCACAAGTATTTAACCGCTCGCATGAACAACACTAATTATAATTACACGTGGTCCCGGAAATACGGTTAAATTGGGGTTGTACAAAGCAGGTTAGGTGACTGAAAAGAAAATAATTCACTTAATTTTTAAATGTTATATTTTAAATGTTTTGAGTTTTTAAAATTTTTTGTGTCTTTCATGGGACGTTGCTTGACATAAATGGACTGCGGTGTGAAAATACTGCCTTCCAACACACTCCAATGAATGCCGAGCGCTAAAGAATTAATGGCTGATAACAAATTACCTTCTATACATTTTAATAAGCTCTCACTATTAATAGCCCCTGAGAAGGTTAATGGGATATCCCCAAAGCATTCACTGATACCTGTTTGCAGGAGGTTGTTCACACACATTTCCTGCAAGTTTTTCAGTTGGGAGCATCTTATTTCCCGCTTTCTCCAGGAACTTTCAGCGCCTTAATGCAACTGTTAACAAGGACCACCGGATGCTACGGAACGAGCCTCGGGCTCAGTGCAAAGTGAAAGATAAAGTGGAGCTTTCTTGAGACCTGGCGATCAACATCGAGTAAGTACAGCGCTTCAGCAACTCTCATGCAAATTCACGAGCAATCGGTAGTGCATGATATTTGTCTATCGGAGTGAATTGTTTAATTTTGGAACATGCTGGTCTGCTTCTCGGATGCTGCCTGAACTGCTGTGCTTTTCCAGCACCTCTAATCCAGAATCTGGTTTCCAGCATCTGCAGTCATTGTTTTTACCTGGTTTTGTACTTGATAGACTCGCATCAGTGCCTTCTCTTTTGAAATAATTTTGCACTTTTTGGCCTCATATTCCTAGACTCCCCCGTATTGGGATACTTTAAGTTTGGTAATGAATTTATCGACATTGTCGACTAAGTTTTAATGCTAGAAATTATTCACTTGAATTAAATAGCGAGTATGGTAATATTAACAGATGATAGAATAATACTATCCCCGCAGTTGCTGCAACAACTTTTAAAATTAAACTTTTGCTCCCAAAAATAAAGTGAGGGTGGGAAATCTGTGTGGCACCATGCACTTTGATAATGTCAACGTTGGTAACGAACCAATCAGACACAAACATGATGACCTCTATCTGTGCTGCGACCTTTCTATGGTGGCTGGTGAGTTCTTGTTGCGTTTAGTTTGCCATAATTCATAAAAGTTCAGAATTTCATTTTTAAACTTGAATTTCTGCTAACTTCCCCTGAAGGATTCCACTCATGCGTGTCAAATATTGTCAACTTCTAGTAGTGAACCTCATAATAATAGGTTTGTTGGCTTTGGAGAGGGCACAACACAGGTTCACCAGAATGTGGTTTTCCCCAGTGCCTCAATGTTCTTGGGTGTCACCATGTTCCTTTGCCAGTCACTCTTTCTATGACCTATCCAGCAGATTGTTTGCACCTTCAGCTTCCTGTGTTTCATTGGACTGTGCTTCTGACTCATGAACTCTTCATAGTAAAGACTGTCTGCTTTCACCTCCATCATTATATCTGTCTTCACTCTGCCTCAGACTACTTGTTACTGAAAACCTCAGTCATGCTTTCGTTACTGCCAGACTCAACTATTCAATGTGTTCTCCTGGGTGACCTTCTACTCCTCATAAGCTCATCAAAACTTTGCTACCAGTCTTACGGGTAGTAAACTTAACACACACATCAATGTTTACCCATCAACCCCATGCTTGCTGATCAATATTGGTTCCCAGTGTGGAAACACCACCTTTAAAATTCTCATCCTTACATTTGAGTCCTTCACTGCCCTCTCCCCTCTTTCTCTGACAGCCCTCTGAGATTACTACACTCTTCCATTTGTAAATTCTTGTGTATCCCCTACTCTGTCCTACCATTTATGCTCATATCTTCTACCCAAGCACTGGAATTGATTCCACCAACTGGAACTTTCTCTGCTTGTTAAAACTTGAACTCTGACAAAACTTTTGTCTCTCGTCTTAATGTCCCCTTTTGCATTTATGTCCTTGACTCTCCCCATGTGTCATGTTTTGCCTGGTGTCTGATTACAACCCTGTTAATTAGCCATTACATTATAGCTTCTATACAAAGAAATATTATCATTGTTGATTTTAGGGCTTAAAAAGTTAAAAGAAGGCAGGTTGTATAAATGTGTTCTCTGTTCCCTTGAATTTAGGTGAGATAATTTTATTGTGACACATAAAATGATGGAGTTTGCTCTTTGTTTACCTATTCTGTGTGTATGTGTCTCTGTCTCCCCCTCTCCTCCCCCTGGCATTATTGCTAATTATTCCCCTTCACTATTTTCCTCCATCTGTACTGCTGTTTACATAGAAATGCATAATGAATATCGCACAAGCCATTCAGCTCAATTAAACTATTCTGGAGATATTGCCTTTGAGTTTCCTCTCTTTATATCAGCATCACATAAATTTTCATAGATTAATCAATAAATTTATATTTATTTACACTCATTCCTAGCTTTGAAACTATTTTACATTTTATAGTCTTTTACTACAATATCTCGTTCCAGCAGTAGCAATACAATTTGTAGGCTCTCCACGGTTGCAGTAATACTGTTTTATTTCTGTCTCTCTGTGTCTCTCTCTCTCGTAACTGCAATGGCAGTAATACTGTGTTCCTCCTCCTCCTCCTCCTCTATCTACAGTAATATCATTAACTTTCTCCTACCTGCAGTAACACTGTATGTGTTCCCCCTCTCTGACTACCTGCCATGACACTGTGTTGCAGAGAAACATAGAAATAGAAGGAGGCCATTTGCCCCTTCAAGCCTACTCTATCATTCATCATGATCATGGCTGATCATCCCACACAATAGGAGAAAGTGAGGACTGGAGATCAGAGCTGAAAATGTGTTGCTGGAAAAACGCAGCATCCAAGGAGCAGGAGAATCAATGTTTCGGGCATGAGCCCTTCTTCAGGAATCCTACACAATAACCACAATGGTGGGCGGCACGGTGGCACAGTGGTTAGCACTGCTGCCTCGCAGCGCCAGAGACCCGGGTTCAATTCCCGCCTCAGGCGACTGACTGTGTGGAGTTTGCACATTCTCCCCGTGTCTGCGTGGGTTTCCTCCGGGTGCTCCGGTTTCCTCCCACAGTCCAAAGATGTGCAGGTTAGGTGAATTGGCCATGCTAAATTGTCCGTAGTGTTAGGTAAGGGGTAAATGTAGGGGTATGGATGGTTTGTGCTTCGGCGGGTCGGTGTGGACTTGTTGGGCCGAAGGGCCTGTTTCCACACTGTAAAGTAGTCTAATCTAATCTAATATTGCTTTCTCCCCAAACCTTTGATTCCATTCACCCCAAGTGCTATATTTAGCTGCCTCTTGAATACATTCAATGTTCTGGCATCAACTACTTCCTATGGTAATGAATTCTACAGGCTCTTCTCATCTCCTCCGTCCTAAATGTTCGAACCCAAATCTTCAGACTGTGACCCCTGGTTCTAGATGCATCCAATATCGGGAACATCTTCCCTGCATCCACTCTGTCTAGACCTCCTGGAATTTAAGTTTCTATGAGATCCTCCCTCATTCATCTGAACTCAGCAAAAACAATTGTAAGCTAGTCAAGCTCTCAAAGCCTCCCCTCAGAACTAGCCTTGTAAATATTTGCTGCACTCCCTCAAGAGCAAGAGCCTCTTTCCTCAGAAAAGGAGACCAAAACTGCACACAATATTTTAGATGTGGCCTCCCCAAGACTCTGTCTAACTGCAATGCATCCCTGCTCCTGGACTCAACCTCTCACAATAAAGGTCAACAGACCATTTGCCTTCTTTACCGCCTGCTGCATCTGCATGCTTACCTTCAGTGATTGGTGCACAAGGTAACCCAGGTCCTGCTGTTCCCCCTCTGTCTACCATTGTTCCATTTCTTCACCTGCAGTAACGCTGTCTGTGCTGCCTGTCTCTCTCTGTCTACCTCAGTAAGTTTAAAAATCACACAACACCTGGTTATAGTCCAACAGATTTAATTGGAAGCACTAGCTTTTGGAGCGCTGCTCCTTCATCAGATGGTCGTGGAGTATAAGATTGTAAGACACAGAATTTATAGCAAAAGTTTACAGTGTGATGTAACTGAAATTATACATTGAAAAAGACCTGGATTGTTTGTTAAGTCTCTCATCTGTTAGAATGACCATGGTCATTCAATACATCATCTGGGCTGACAGACACCAATTGTTAAAGTTCACTTGAGAATGTAACTTTTTTTAAAAAAGGTTTTGCGATTTACATATGAAGGAATTGAAACCAACATGGTCATTCTAACAGATTAGAGACTTAACAAACAATCCAGGTCTTTTTCAATGTATAATTTCAGTTACATCACACTGTAAACTTTTGCTATAAGCGCTCTGAAAGCTAGTGCTTCCAATTAACCTGTTGGATTGTAACCTGGTGTTGTGTGATTTTTAACTTTGTACACCCCGGTCCAACACCGGCATCTCCAAATCATACCTCTAGTAACACTGTGTGCCCTCTCTGACTACCTGCTGTATCACTATCTATGGTTTCCCCCTCTGTCTACTTGCTGTAACACTGTTCCCTGTCTCTGTCTGTCTCCCTGCACTAACACTGTTTTCTCTCCCTCTCTGTCCACCTGCTGTAACACTGTTCTCTCTATCTCTACCTGCAGTATCTCCGTGTCCCCAGGTGTGAACGGGACATTGTGGGCGGGGTTTCCACGATGCGCCCCCGCCCCCTCAGTGTTGAGTGACAGGTGGTAGCGCCTGCGCACTGCAGCCCGGTTTGAAAGGATGGCGCTGATGGTGACGGAGGACTGGATTCGGCGGAGAGTGGATCTGAAGGAGCAGCGGCTCGGTAAGGGTGACAGGGACCGGCATGGGGCGGGGATATCCAGCGGAGAAGCCTGGAGCAGTTTCCGTCCCGGTGGTCGGGCTCGATCTCAGCTGCTGTGTGTTGTATTTTTCCCTTGGGAACGCAGTTAGGCCTGAACCAGGGTTAGAGGGTCAGCACTTGGAGCTGTTAGGTTCCAGGTTACATTCTTCATACAGCATCAAGTCCATAAATCACTTACTCAATGTCGGCATAACTCTTGGCAGCTTTGAATTGAGTTGCATTTTATGCACTGCAGGGACTTTCATGGTCACTGCTCACATCAAAGTGCGTTACAACCAATGAAGGGATACAAAGTTAAAAATCACACAACACCAGGTTATAGTCCAACAGGTTTAATTAGAAGCACTAACTTTCGGAGCGACGCTCCTTCATCAGGTGGTTGCAGGCTACCTGATGATGGAGCAGTGCTCCGAAAGTTAGTGCTTCTAATTAAACCTGTTGGACTATAACCTGGTGTTTTGTGATTTTTAACTTTGTACACCCCAGTCCAACACTGGCATCTCCAGATAATGAAGGGGTAGACACTGCTGCAGCTTAGGAAATGTGGAAGCCAGTTTGAGCACAACAAGCTCCCATGAGCAGCAATGTGATGACAACCCGGTGAGTTTTCTTTTGTGATATTGATTGTGGTGTACGCCTTCACCAGGACTCCGGGCATAACTCCCCAGCTCTTTTTCAGAATATGACTGGATCTTTGAAGTCCATTAGTGAGAGCAGACAGGGCCTCAGAGTGATGGCAGGTTTGACAACCCAGAGCCCTGTTCATATTGTACTAGTGTTAGCCTTGATCTTGATGTTCCACTCCTGCCATGGGACTTGAACCTGTAAGTTTATGACTGGGAATAGAGTGGCAAGCAATTTGGAAAGTGGTGGGTGTGTGAGTCTTTCTTACAAAAGAATCAGAGTTCAAGAATAAGTAAGCCTAAATCAATTCTAAAAGCTTGGCTGTTGCACAGCTGACATATTGTGGATAGTTTTTGGTTTCCCATATCGTGGAGGAATCCTCCGGGGGGGTTTCTTCGGTTGCAGTTTAATTTAACAGAATCGTTGCATTGTTGTAATATGTGGACTATTCTTCTAATTCCATTGACTAATTTTAACACCTGGGGCTTTTGTATGAAAGGAATCAACTTTAAATGAGCCAGGACTCTTTTAAAATGACTGGAGAAGTCACCTACCAACAACGATAGCCGTTTTTTCACAAACCCCTCAAGTGGATTAACAGAATACATCTGCGCAGTTCTACACAGAACGTCTTAGTGGCTACTGTTGAAATCCTCTACAAAATCTAAACTCGACAAGCCACCAGACAACTTGACTGTAGAAATTGCCTAGGAGAAAGGAGATCAACTGAAATTTATTATTTGGTGCAGAGGGGGAGAGGCAGTTGCTGAGGACAGTTCCTTAATTCAAGGGCATCTTCGATAGCTTGAGATGGTTCCTTGTATGCCTCTATGACTCCCCAACCTGTGCATAAAGCAATGATTATACTTATTTTTAATTAGTCGGTCTACTCAGGCATGGTATGGCTCTCTTCTGGAGCAAGTGGGACTAAACAACCTGTGCCTTTTGGCCCAGAGCTTGGGTCACTACTACTGTGCCACAGAACCCTCAAACTATGATTATAAGCTTGTTTAATTGTTCTAGAGGTCAAGAAGGTCTGCATTTGGAATGGTGGCAGCAGCTCTTTACCCTCCAGTTCAGTACAAGTCTCAGTTTTGGAGTATGTCACAAGGGATAAGAGAATTTTACTCCAAAGGAGCCTCAACACCAGCTTTGAAGAAGGACGGCTCACAGTTTAAAAAATATTGTGATCCTAGAATAGAATCGGACTACATCTGCCACAACACCCACAGGGGTTTCAAGTTCACCATTGAAGCTCATATTTATTTTTCTCTGAGAGACTTTTAAGTTTTGTCTGTACTCTCCTCCTATAACTTATTCTATTTTCGTGCATGCTGGTGTGCCTATGTTGTGGGACTCTGGATGGCTTTTTGATTTGTTAACTGGTATAGTTTACCTGAGTGACTTTGACAATAAAATTGACCTTTTTCTATTTTTGTGAACTTGAGATTTTGCTGGTTTATTTCTTAATAGAGCTTTGTTTTGTATCATATATTAAAACTGTAGCTAAAGTTATAGTATGTGAATTCTTTGCAAGCTGGCTAAATATTACATTTTTTAAAAAAAATTAACTGTTTTCACCAGACTTGGTTGTAACAGTAATATTTTGGAATGGAACAGAGTACTTCCTAAGCAATGAAAATCTGGAAATACTGGAGATCCAAAGAAACCTTGATGTGCAGGCACATGGATCATTTGACCGTATGTCATAAACAGGTATAGAAAATAGTCAGAAGAAACTAATGTATTCCACCTTTTTATCTAAAGGACTAGAATATAAGGGTCAGGAAGTCCATGTTTCAACCATACAGAGTTCTGGTCTGACCATATCTTGGGTTTTGTGAGCAGGTCTGAATTCTTCTGTCCTTCCACAACCCCCATACGTATTTTATATTAGCCTTGGAGGGAGTGCAGTGTAGGTTTATCAGACTGACAGCTTTATTTCAGTCATAGTTTTATGATGTTTTGGAAATCAAATTGTAAACAAGCTAAAAACCAAAGAACTGTGGAAGTTGGAAATCGGAAACAAAATCAGAAATTATTGCAAAATCTCAGTAGCTCTGGCACCATCTGTGGATAGAAAGCAGAGTTAATGTTTTGATTTCACTGATCCTTCTCCACAACTGATTGTAGCTAGAAAAAAAAACCCACAATATGGTTCCTCTACACTGGGGAGATGAAGTATCGGTTGAATGACTTCTTTGCAGAACACCTATGTTCTGTTCACAAAAATGTACATGAACTTCAAGTTGGCTGCTGTTTCAACACCACCATGCTTCCTGGCCAAGATCGTTGTCTTGGGATTGCTAGAGTGCTCTGAAGAACAATGCTTTGTTTTCCTTGGAACTTGAAATGCTCAACCTTCTGGACTCAATATTGAGTTCACTAACTTTAGGACTTGCCCCTTTCCTCACACTTTTTCTAGCATCTATAAAAATCTTTTCCGAATACAATCCGTTTTTGAATAAGGGTCACTGGACCTGAAATGTTAACTATTCTTTCTCTCCAGAGATGCTGTCAGACATGCTTGAGTTTTTCCAGAAATTTCTGATTTTGTTTAGGATAAACAAACTATTCCTGTTTGACTGGAATGTAGAACTGGGACATTGCCTAAAAATTAGAGCTGGACTGTTCAGGAGTGAAATTTGGAAAGTCTTCTACATGTGACTTAAGTGTTCTCCCAATGGCCAGGTGCTATGGTTTTCGCCCATGGTCCAAAGATATGCAGATTAAGTGGATTGGCTATGCTAAGTTGCCCCATAGACTGAACGTCCCTGGATACTATGTGGATGAGGCATGATAAATGCTACAATAGGTTGTGGAGCTGGGTTTGGGTGGCATGCTGTTTGGAGGGTCAAAATAGATTCAATAAGCTGAATGGTCTCTTTCTGCACGATAGGGATTCTATGACAGTTGATGCTAGGCCAATTGTTAACTAAAAGACTTGATAGTCTTGAGATTTATAGACTTCTGTCATTCATAGATATTGGGAGATCTGATGGAAAGGTTGAATCAGCATTATGTTGCAGCTCAGCCATAACCTCAATGATCCTGTTTCATTATTCAAAGGGTTAAATGGCTGCTCCTCTTTCTATGTTTATATGAGAGATAATGGAATCTTTACTGGGTTAACTAAAAAATTAGCAACTGAAGTTTTATACTCAACATTGATTTTAAATGGGAAAATCATGTCTGATTGCATTTACTGAATTATTTTAAGTAACAAACTTGAAAGGGTTCAGAAAAGATTTACAAGGATGTTGCCAGGATTGGAGGATTTGAGCTATAGGGAGAGGCTGAACAAGCTGGGGCTGTTTTCCCTGGAGCATCGGAGGCTGAGGGGTGACCTTATAGAGATTTACAAAATTGAAGGGCATGGATAGGATAAATAGGCAAAGTCTTTTCCCAGGGGTAGGGGAGTCCAGAACGAGAGGGCCTGGGTTTAGGGTGAGAGGGGAAAGATATAAAAGAGACCTATGGGGCAACTTTTTCACAGAGGGTGGTACGTGTATGGAATGAGCTGCCAGAGGAAGTGGTGGAGGCTGGTACAATTGCAACATTTTAAGATGCACTTGGATGGGTATATGAATAGGAAGGGTTTGGAGGGATATGGGCTGGGTGCTGGCAGGTGGGACTAGATTGGGTTGGGATATCTGGTCGGCATGGACGGGTTGCACCGAAGGGTCTGTTTCCGTGCTGTACATCTCTATGAAGCTATAACAGAAGGACTTAAAGCATAAGAAATAGGAGGAATAGGTTATTCACTCCCTCAAGCCTGCCCCGTAATTCAACACGATTGTGGCTTTAGGCCTTAACTCCTCTTTCATAGCAGTTCCCTATAGCCATCAACTCCACTATTTTCAAAAATCTTTCTGATTTAGATTAGATTACAGTGTGGAAACAGGCCCTTCGGTCCAACAAGTCCACACCGACCCGCCGAAGCGCAACCCACCCAGACCCATTCCCCTACATTTACCTCTTCACCTAACACTACGGGCAATTTAGCATGGCCAATTCACCTGACCTGCACATCTTTGGACTGTGGGAGGAAACCGGAGTACCCAGAGGAAACCCACGCAGACACGGGGAGAACGTGCAAACTCCCGCCTGAGGCGGGAATTGAACCCGGGTCTCTGGTGCTGTGAGGCAGCAGTGCTAACCACTGTGCCACCGTGCCGCCCCCTCTTTAAATAGTTTGTGATTGATTTTGCCAGCACAGTTCTATTGGGTAGAGAATTCCAGACATTTACTACCCTCTGAGAAGCCATCACTTTGCATCTTTTTTTTAAATGACTTGTTGTTCTGTAGCTACAGAATAGAAAAAAATAATGTGCTACATTTAACTTTGAAAAGGTTCCTAATAAGGAACCATATATTCAACTCATGGCTAAAATCAGAGCATGTGGATTTAGGAGATCAGTGCCATAATTAATTGCAAGCTGGCTGAAAATCCAAACTGATAAGGGCTAAGGATAGCTGCTCAAACTGACAAATGCATTGTGTTGTTCAAATTTATTGATGCAGGGATCGTTGTTCTTCGCAACTTACAGTAATTATTTGTCATCAGAAGTGCACCTACTAAGTTTATGGTGATGCCAAGTTATAGGGAATAGGGTATTGTTAATATGAAGGAGATAGTCTCAGAAATGTATAGCACAGAAATAGACCCTTCGATCCATCTCATCCATGCTGATCAAGTATGGAAGGAGACCAGAATTGCACGCAATATTCCACCGGTGGCCTAACCAATGTCCTGTACAACTACAACGTGACCTCCCGACTCCTGTACTCAATATTCTGACCAATAAAGGAAAGCATACCAAATGCCTTCTTCACTATCCTATCTACCTGTGACTCCACTTTCAAGGAGCTATGAACCTGCACTCCAAGATCTCTTTGTTCAGCAACACTCCCTAGGATATTACTTTTAAATGTATACGTCTTGCTAAGATTTGCTTTCCCAAAATGCAGCCTTGTGATAAAGTACAAAGTACCTGTTAACACAAATTTGCCAAATTGTTCATTATTTAGGAAATTAAATTTAAAATAGAGAAATGTGAGGTGGTATATTTTGGTAGGACGGACAAAGAGGTCATCCACGACTTGAGGATCCATGTCTCTGGAAGTACCAACAGTTCTTAATATAAATCAAATCAGTTTCTGTAAGTGGCATAGCATATGCAATCAAATTGGGCGGCACGGTGGCTCAGTCGTTAGCACTGCTGCCTCACAGCACCAGGGTCCCAGGTTCAATTCCAGCCTCGGGCGACTGTCTGTGTGGAGTTTGCACATTTTCCCCATGTCTACGTGGGTTTCCTCCGGGTGCTCTGGTTTCCTCCCACAGTCCAAAAGATGTGCAGGTTAGGTGAATTGGCCACATTAAATTGCCCATAGTGATAGGTGCATTAGTCAGAGGGAAATGGGACTGGGTGGGTTACCCTTCAGAGGGTCGGTGTGGGCTTGTTGGGCTGAAGGGCCTGTTTCCACATCGTAGGGAATCTAATCTAATCTAAATTGTATTGCTTGTCATCAAACAGTGCCCAAAAGAACATGAAGATAGGCACTTTACTAATGTACAGCTGCCCACACTACTGTGTGGCATGTTGGCAGCTTCAGGAGCAGGCCAATAGTGTTTCCAATCTGGGTCAGGACAATTGCGGAAATACTGTTATCAGTTGGCTACTGAGTCCACTTTGGGCAAAGAGGATTACAAGAAGATTTGCTAATTGATTACCACTGAACTGACTGCTAACACCAACCCTGTTCAGCCTCTATATAGATTAGCTGACAACAAACTTGCAAGTTCATCTATACTAATGATATCTGTTGTCGTCTCAGTTCCAACCTTCTGCATTCTAGATCAAGTCCTTAAAGAAGAAGTTACAAGTTTGCAGCACATGGCATCTCGAGCTGACTTCCTTGAAAACCATACTTGGTGTATTCCACCTCCATAATGCCAGTGCTGTGGTCGGCGAGAGATGAAAGTATCATCCCAACCCAATGTAAATAGGAGAGATTCTACATATGACTTGGTCCTTCCAGGAACAGCTGAACAAAACAGCAGCCAAGTTCAGAATAAGAAGCAACCTTGTAACCAAACTTGCTGATCTGCTTGGCTATGTTCCCACAGCATTCTGTACTTCAACTGTGGATTTTCGTACTTGCCCTATCATAGTCTGCAGCAGAATATTTGCCTGGCAAAGGTAATCTGACACACCAGTTGAATATAATACATCATAACTGGAACTCTTTGCTCAACAGCACTTCCCTGGCTACCTGACCTACAAACATCCAACCCAGACACCCTCTGCAGCCAGGGATACCACTCCATTATCAAATTATGACCTCTTCAACTCACCTGCTATCTGCCTTCCATCTCTGCGGTATGTGGAGCAATCTGAGCAAGATCTGCCAGCAGACCTGTCTGGATTAAGGATGGGAAATATTGAGGTCATTAACAGTTTGCTTGTGACAAATCTTGTCTGTTGAATGGTAAGCTTTGAATTACCATGATGTGAGTGATCTTTGCTACACAGGTCTGGCATAGCCAGGTCTCCTGTATAGTCAGCCTCCACTGCTGGAGCTGTGAAGGGTTGCACCAGAGATTGACTTCTCCATCTCCTGCTGCTTGTCTGGCTTGCTGTGTTCTTCCACCCTCCTGCTCGTCTACCTTGGATTCCAGCATCTGAGGCTTTTTTTTGTCTTGAGCTTTAATATTAATCTGTTATACACTTACAGAGACATGCAACAATGCTGTACATTACTGAGGAGTATTTTATCTATAGACTGAGTGCTGGACTAATCACCTTTAAACTTAGCAAACGAGAGTTATCCCTTGGCTTTGGGAATTTACATCTGTTAAATAAATACACTGGTTAATCAATCTTGAGTTGGAGGAGAACTTGTACATATCATGAAAAGTAGTGCTGTAGATGAATAAAACAACTTTATAAAGAGAATATCAGTTCAAAACTTTCAAGAGTCTGATTTGAAACAGATCAAAATAATGTAGAAATTGATTTCACCACACCTGCTCGGTTCTGGTCACCCTGTTATGAAAGAGAGGTAAAGGCATTTGTTTAAATGCAGCAAATTTATAAAGATAATATCAGGGCTGAGATTTTATAACTATTTGGAAATACTGCACAGGCTAAAGCTTTTTTCTCTGGAAAGTGAATTAGATGGGATGTCCTGGTGAAGGAGTTTGATATGGTGTAATTGGGCTTCAAAATCTGGGAGCCATAAAAAATTCTACCATCCCAAAATAAAATCTGGTCTTTCCTGGGTTGAGTTTGTGAGGTTTGGAAAAGGCTTGACTTGGAAGTCAGAGTGTTGCCTTGCATCTTCAGAATAGAAATAGGTAACTTGGGCCAATGGATTTGTGCTAGCAATTATGCACCAAGGAGCTCATTTTCTATTGCTTCATGCAACACTATCCTCAAGTTTACCAATACTCATTGCCTCAATGTAATAGAGTATTGCACACTCTTAATTTCTCAATTTCCCTATTGAATTTATTAAATGAAAGATGCTGACATAAATAAATCTGTGCACCGTTTTAAAATAAAACCCACTAATGAGCATTCAATACACTGAATGTCCTTCAGCTAATTTCTTATGAAAAATCATTTGTATTCGAAGTTCCTTGACAAATCTTTGACAGTTTCCAGTGGGTTCATGCACTTTACAGGCGATTTCTCATATGTAGCTAACAATTTCAAAGGGTACCTAAATCCACGCACGTCCCCCTCCACCAGAAGCACTTAAATCACTGCTCCCCAAAATATGTGAGGGAACCCCAACCCAAGGTGTTCTAGACCCATATCCATGGGAGTACCGCAGTTGTCTAGCTATCCTAAAATAAGTTTACTGAAACAAACCTGCTGTGTACATTCCGGGTTCCAGACAGCAAGGAAACCAAAATGGGATTTAAATGGTGACAGCTGATCATTTGTATGATCACCTGCCTTAGTGAATCAATGTGTTAATGGTGAGACTTCATAATTTTGATGAGTTTTCACCACAATGGAACTTGTCTCTGTCATGGGAAAATCTGAGCCTTTTATACTTGTGCGCATGCAGTCTCATGACTTTAATTTGTTATCTTATACATCTCTTAGTGTAATTTCTTAGTTACCTCTTCTGTTTGAATGCCCTTCCGTTTGTATTGTATGAAAATTCTATGATCCTCCTACTGAGTTCTGAATCCAGGATTCTTCAAGATATTTCTTAAAACCCACTATTTTGGATACACTTTTGGTCCATGTTGAATCATTGCCAATTTTTGTCTAATTATACTTCTGTGATGTTCTTTGTGATGTTTAATTATGTTAAATGGGCTACATAAATATAAATTGTTATTTTCTTTTTTAAATGAATTAGTGTTGAACTCTGAGGTACTCCTAGTCCTCCAATGGTACATTTGTGTAACTTCTGCAAGTATTCACTTTTTACCATTCAGTTTGTTTATTTACCATCCCTTTCCTCTGAACTGCCACACTTTGAATTTATCTATATGGAACATTGATCAAAAATCCTTTAGAAAGAGACTATATTTTCCAGAAATGTACTTTATGCTCAAAATTTCATTAAAGTAAATTGCATGACTATGTAATGCTGACAGAGGCAGACTATTTCTTCTAATTGTGAATATTGTTTATTACATTTAGAATTACTGTCAATATTCACTGTTCATTGTATGCCAAGCATAAAGCACAAGGGATTTTTCTTGTTTCTACCCTGTCAACATACAATGGCTGAGGGGCCTTTGACAGTGGCCTTTCCCTGTTGCACTTTACATCACAGAGCTGATAACTGTTCATTGAGTAGTCACTTGCTCAGAGCAGTTGAAATTTGTTATGTCGCATTGACTACTTGTTAATCCATGCTGTCTGCTGTTTGTTCAGGTGTTGATCATATTTACTCCTGATTAGTTTCATTAAATGGGTTTTATATAAAAAGAAGATATGACTAATATAGTTGCATGTTTGTTTTGTCTTTCTTGATCATAACAGATATTAAACATACTGTCAATCTTCTGATACCATGTTGTAAAAACCCATCTGGTTCATTAATATCCTTTAGGGAAGGAAACTGCCATCCTTACCTGATCTGGCCTGCATGTGACTCCACAAGTTTGACTCTTAACTGGCCTCTGGGTAGTTAGAGATGGGCATGAATTTACCATTCAAATAAAAAATGGACATATGCATTTTAAGTTCTTTGGAAATGAATCTTACCAAATCATTTTTTCCATGTGAAACATTTGTTATCTTTGCAGTATGTCAAGTTCAGTCCATCATCTCCTAATTTTCTTTGCATTTTTGGCTTCACTCTGCCTGAGCTGTTGGACTCTCAAACTATGGTGCTAACTCTACACTAAATTGTGTCATTTGTCCCTATGCTCCAATCTCCCGTCTTCCAATAATTTATTGATTTGCACTGAGCTGGATTCACCACTTTTATGATTTGTGTGTCAAGTATTTGGGGATTTAGAGTTGGTTTATCAGTTGGGGAACAGCATTGGAAATGTGTTGAACCAGCATTAAAACCTTTACATTAATCAAAAGAACAGAGTGCTGCAAATTTAGGAAGCCAAATCGCAAATAGAATGCTTGAATATCTCATGCTGGAAAGTCAGGGTATCCATGCTGCATTTGGGACATCTTGAGTACAATGTATGATCATCTGCTACAGGAGAAAAATTGTTTGCACAAATCAGAATACAGATTCTGAATTGTAGAACACCGTATGGAGTCTATTGATAGTGATGATTTTGAGACAACAGTCAGAATTGATACCGTGGAATGGCAAAAATAAATGCTGTTCTTACCTCTGGCTAACCAGTGATTTGTCCTGGAGCATCAATAAATGTGGAGCATAAATTAGGTGGGCTTGGCTGTGTGACCTTCTGCAAATGAACTGCCCCTTTTGTTCAATGTGAAGGGTCATATGTGAACAATGGGGTGCTGAGGGTGCTTGTGGTGTCTGTTTCCTTGCAAGGATCATCTGGAAAAGTGGAATGTGAGGCTATGGGTTTTTTTTTTGGCTAATGGGGAAGGAAAGCTTTTTCAAAGCAGCATAACAGTTGCATGTGGAATAACTATAAATCATTTAGCATGTTGCTCCAATTTCTTTGCTAAGTAGGAACATCAAAGTGAATGTCATAATTGACTTCTGATGAATTGTCTCATAATTCAGTTTGTGCATACAATAAAAATTGATTTTGTTTTTTGTCTTCCAGCGGATGTACGTTCTTTGTTTCTTCCAGGAAGTTATGAAGAAAAGATCACACATCTTGGAAAGTCCCTGAAAAATTTCACCCGTCTTAAAACACTAGACCTATCTCGTAATTCTCTTGTTACATTAGAGGTCAGTTTCATACTTGTTTTTGTCAATCTCTAGCCCATTTTGCTTTGTAGTATTGCTGTTAAATATTGTACTCAGTTCAATGATGCAGACATTGCATTAAGGACCTTCTACAATAGACACAAATGCATGCTATCAGTGGAATCCCTTTAGTGAAATATTTATTACAGTATGGTATTCATGGAAATTTGTTTATGTTGTTTATTGTAGTTCTAAAAACTATTTAAGACCATAAGAAAAAGGAGTAGATCATTCAGCCCATCAGGTTTGCTCTGATCATGGCTGATACATTTCTAAACCCATTCTCCTGCCTTCTACCTTTAACCCTGGATCCCTCTATCTCACTGTCTTAAAATACACTTATTGACTTGGCCTTCACTCCCTTCTGTAGCATTGGATTCCGTCGATGAACCATCTTCTGGTTAAAGACATTCCTCCTCATCTTAGTTCTAAAGAGTCTTCCCTTCACTCTGAGGTCGTGCTCTTGGGTCATAGTCTCTCCATGTCCACTCTATACAGGCCTGTCAGTATTCTGTAAGTTTCAATTAGATTTCCCCTCATCCTTCTAAATTCCATTGTGTACAGACTCATACTTCTTAACTGCTTCTCATATGAAAAGCTCTTCATCATTGAGATCATTCTTGTAAACCTCTTTTGGACTCCCTCCAGAGCTAATGGCATCCTTCCTTAGATGTGGGTCCAAAACTGCTCAAAATAGTCCAAGTGTGGTCTGACTAGAGCTTTAGACAGCCTCAACTGTATATCTTTGCTCCTGTATTCTAGCTCATTTGAAATGATGCTGACATTGTATTTGCCTTCCTAACTGCCTATTGGACTGGTATGTTAATCTTAAGAGAATCCTGAACTAGGATTCCCAAATCTGAAGCCTTCCCTCATTTAGAAAATAGTTTATACTATTATTCTTCCTACCAAAGTGCATAAACACACACTTTCCCACGCAGTATTCATTTACCATTTCTTTGCCCACTTTCTAAGCCTGACCAAGGCCTTCTGCAGCCTTCCTCAGCCCTATCTGTTCCTCCACTTGCATGTGTGCCACCTGCAAATGTGGCAACAATCCTCTCAGATTCTTTGTCTAGATCATTATTGTATAACATGAATAGTTGTCACCGACTGCTATCCTGAGAAAGACCCGTTTTATTCCTGATCTCTGTCTTCTATCAGTCAGCCAGTACTCTATCTATTATAGTACCTTGCCTCGAACATCATGGGCTGTTATCTTATTTAGTAGCCTTCTTTGCGTCACCTTGTCAAAGGCATTCTGGAAGTCCAAGTAGATCACATCCACTGGCTCTCCTTTTCCTAATTTCGCACATTACTTCATCAAAGAATTCTAACAGACCGCCCGTTGACAAAACCGTGCTGACTTAGCCCTATTTTGCCAGACACTTCCAAGTACTCTGCAATCTCAACTTTAATAATGAACTCTAAAATCTCAGCAATTACTAAGGTCAGGCTAACCGGCCTGCAGTTTCCTGTCTTCTGCCTCCCTCCTTTCTGAAACATTTTTTTGGAAAACTCTTCTTTTTAGGCTACCTGCATTAGCTCCAGATTCAATCGAGAATTTCTTATGTCTTCAAAGAGTTTCTATAGTTGTAGCAGAGTGGGATGGTTTGGAAATCAATTGGGGGTATCCTTGTGGAGGTTTGAATTCTGCCAACATTAGTCCACACTACCATTCCAATGTATGGAATTCTCTGCCACAGAAATTAGTTGAGGCCAAAGCATTGAGTGTTTTCAACAAGGAGTTAGATATAGTTCTTATGATTAGATTCCCTACAGTATGGAAACAGGCCCTTCGGCCCAACAAGTCCACACCGACCCCTCCCCACCCAGACCCATTCTCCTACCCTCTATTTACCCCTGACTATCACACCTAACACTATGGGCAATTTAGCATGGCCAATTCACCTGACCTGCACATCTTTGGACTATGGGAGGAAACTGGAGCACCCAGAGGAAACCCACGCAGACACAGGGAGAATGTGCAAACTCCATACAGACAGTCGCCCGAGGTGGGACTTGAACCCGGGTCCCTGGCACTGTGAGGCAGCACTGCTAACCACTAAGCCACCGTGCTGTCCTTTATGACTGAAGGATTAAAAGGGGATGGGGAGAAAATAGGAACAGGGTACTGAATTGGACGGTCAGCATGATTATATTGAATGGTAGGCATGCTTGAAGGGATAAATGCTTGCACAGTCACATGTTTCTGCCAACAATTAATTTTTGATCTGGAGATTTATGGGCATCTAGGACAAGACATGTCCTGTATTAGTGGGATCCCGAGTTCAGGATTTACTTCTGTTTCTTTCCTTGTCTCCTGCCGCTCTACCTCATCATGAACCGGTTTTGATTCAAAACACGTTCCAGCTTAATAGGCAAGTTGTCACTGTTCTGTTCAAGTGTTGGCAAATTCACCTCAGTCATTAATATTAATGCTGCTTGTCAAGGAGAGCTTCAGAGTATCTTAGAAGTATTTTCTTTGTCCTTCCCTGTAATGTTGACCACTTGAGGGTTCTGAGAACAGGACCTGTCAAAAATACTTTTCAGCCATGCAGACATTGTGTCCAATCCTTTGAAATGGATTTTTTCAGGGAATTTTGCCAACATTTTTAAACTTTCCCTCAAAGTCCTCCTGACTGAATGACTTAGTCTAAACTCTGTTGCTATTGCACACTGCCTTTCTCTTTTCCATAGTGAAGTGTCCTTTGTGTAAACATTCAAGGTATGTTTATCTGGGCCCACATAATTCTTTAAAAAATAATACATGGACTTACGAAGAGAGATGTGATCCAGGTCTCTCAGCAGTACAGGAGTATGGTGGTAATATCTATTTTGTCTGTTAGGATTTCTGTTGACTTGCAGAGGTCTTTGTTGGAAGGTATGTTCAGTTTCTGATCCTCCTTGACAGCTTTTGGCGTGGAAAGGCTGTTCAAGATATATGCTTGGAGGTAAGAATCAATGAGCTTAGATATCAAAGGGAAACTGACTGTTGTGCCTAGACAATTATATTTCCTTAAGACTTTAAAATCAGCTGGAGAGAAAATGGGGATGGGTGCAGAATCAGCACAAAATACTGTGGAACGATTTAATAATTTGTGGACTATTTTAGTTTACAGGTAGTAAATTTCAATAGCTCATAGTTTCCAAATGTTGTCATACTGTACACTTCCTGCTCTGCAAACGCAGCAACCTACTGTTTTTGTTCCAGTTGTTCATTTTGTCCTTGTAGCAGCTACTTCCTTGTTCTTTCTTCATTTAGAGTCATAGAGATGTACAGCATAGAAACAGACCCTTCAATCCAATTTGCCCATGCCGACCAGATATCCCAACTCAATCTAGTCCCACCTGCCAGCACCCGGCCCATATCCCTCCAAACCCTTCCAATTCATTTACCCATCCAGTTGCCTTTTAAATGTTGCAATTGTACTAGCCTCCACCACTTCCTCTGGCGGCTCATTTCATACATGTACCACCCTCTGTTTGAAAACTATGCCCCTTAGGTCTCTCTTATATCTTTCCTCTCTCACCCTAAACCTATGCCTTCTAGTTCTGGACTCCCTCACCCCAGGCAAAAGACTTTTTCTAGTCCCTCATGATTTTATAAATCTCTATAATGTCACCCCTCAGCCTCTGATGCTCCAAGGAAAACAGCTCCAGCCTTTTCAACCTCTCCCCATAGCTCAAATCCTCCAACCCTGGAAACATCCTTGTAAATCTTTTCTGAACCCGTTCAAGTTTCACAACATCCTTCCGATAGGTGGCCTAACCAATGTCCTGTATAGCTGTAACATAACCTCCCAACTCCTGTACTCAATACTCTGACCAATAAAGGAAAGCATATCAAATACCTTCTTCACTATCCTATCTACCTGCGACTTTACTTTCAAGGAGCTATGAACCTGCACTCCAAGGTCTCTTTGTTCAGCAACACTCCCTAAGGACCTTACCATTAAGTGTATAAGTCTTGCTGAGATTTACTTTCCCAAAATGCAGCACCTCACATTTTTCTTTGTTTTGTTCTGTTCCCAGCTTTGTTCTCGTGTAACAATCGGCTCTGTGATGGCAATAAGATCATCCCCAATAACCTGTATTTGTGCTATTAATTTATTTATTTTGTTCCAAATCTGAAGTGCATTCAAGTGAAGAGCCAACTATGTTGCCTTTTTACAATTGTTTTCCCCCTTCGATTCTGTTTACTTTTGTTTTTCACTGTTTATAGATATTTTCAAATCAACCTGTTTAGTGTTATTGCACATTCCTGGATTAAGTAGGACTTGAACCCAGCATTCCTGGTTTAAAGCTTGTGGGTACTGTCACTGCACCACAGGAGTCCCCAATGTTTGTATACTCATTCACTTGCTGTCCCATTTTGGGTATCAGTACCTGACCTGTAATGCTGCAATATGCTTTTGCTTTGTAAGCCTACATTTTCCTTCACCCAGATGCCCACCCCACTGTTTAAAGCCCTTATCCAGAGCCTTTGTTATCGATTTGCCAGGATACTCATTCCATGTGGTTAAAGTGAAGAACTGCTCCCTTCTATTCCAACTGCTGTCAGTGCCCCACAAACTGAAACCTATTCTACTCTGACCAGTCTCTGAACCACATACGTAATTCCTTGACTTTATTTACCATATTCCAGTTTGTCCAAGGCACAGATAGTAACTCTGAGACTGTTATCTTGGAGGTTCAGCTTTCTAATTTAGCTCCTAACTGTTCATCAGAACCTCCTTTCTCGTCCAGTTAATATCGTTGGCTCCAATGTTGATGCTGACTTACTGGTTCCCTCCCCTCCCTCTCCCAATTTCCTTTCTACCCCCGAGGAGATGTCCTTACCCGGGGGGCCTAGGTAGGCAACACAGCATTTGGGGCTCCCACTCATGGCCGCAGAGAAAATGTTCTCCTCTACCACTACTACATTACTATTTTCTCCCCCCTATTTAAACCACTTATTGTACCGTTGTTTGCCCTTGTGTGCAACATTTTGCTCCCAGCTCAATTGATGTTAGAAATACTTTGAGCAAGCAAGCAGGAATGCTGGTATCTCAGTTTTGTTTTATATACTGTGCTGGAAGTGTCCAGATGGAGCTACGGATCCTTGAGTCATCTTCAGCTTTGCTTACAGCCTCATTGGCATTAAATGCCAAGTTGTGAAATTCAGTGAAATATGAGGTTTCCTCGTACCGTGGTTGCGATACTAGGTAAATAATTTGGTGAGGGAGTTCTGATTTTCCCATGGCTTTTTGAGAGTTTGAAGTCTACTTAAAATAATAATGAAATTAAGAGCTATGATCAGATCTGTCCAATTGTCTTAAAAACCCAGCTAGTTCATAACCGTCCTTGAAGGAAGGAAATATGTTGTTTTTATCCTGTCTGGCCTATCTCTGCAATTGACTTTTAACTATATGCTAAAATGGCCCATAGAGTCACTCAGTTGTGTCAAAGTACTGTAATAGGTCAAAAAGAAGCCTACCACCAGCTTCTCAGGTCAACCAGAATGGGCAATAAATCATTGTTGTGCTGGTGAGCTAATTATCCAGGTAACTAAAGAAAACTTGATGGTCGTCTTGTGACAGCGTTTTGGGCTTGGATCAGAAGATAAGCTACTACCTTGCTGGAGAAGGCTCATATCACTGTGAAAATGAGAACCTCTATTCATCAAGGAGGGATTAATTTCACTTGAAATTATTAAAGTTAGCAAAACGCTTCCCTGAAAGTGCATGGTTAAAAACATGGCCTATTGTGACCATTCAGCAGTACAGCCTGAGAAGCCCAAGTTCAATCCGTTTGTATTTTGTTAGACCCTGTCCATGCAGTGTTGACTAATCTCAACTGGGATGGAAGCAGGGACAAGGCAATTTTTTTTGAACGTCACAGTAGAAAATTAATCACAATGCTTAGTTTGCACAGGTCCTGATTCAATTATTCAATCATGACTGATATGTTTCCCAACCTCATTCTCCTGCTTTCTCTCTGTAACCTTTGATCCCCCTATTAATCAAGAACTTATCTGTCTGAAAAGAGTTGATGACTTGACTTCCATAGCTTTCTGTGGCACTGGATTCCACAGATTCATGGCTTTCTGGCTGAAGAAATTCTCCCATCTCTTCCCATTCCCTAAATATTGTGTCTTCACTTCGAGGCTATGCCTTCTGGTCCAAGTCTCTCATACTAATGGTAACTTCTTCTCCACGTTCCACTCTATTCAGGCTTCTCAATATTCTGTTAGTTTCAATGAGATTCCCCTTATCCTTCTAATCTCAATTGACTACAGAACTAGAGTCCTCAACTGCTCCTTTATATGACAAGCTCATTACTCCCAGTTTCAAATTTGTGAACTTCCTCTGAACCATCTCCAAGATCAGCATTCACTGTTCACAATATTCCAAATGCAATCTGAACAGAACCTTATATAGCCTCAGCAATCTATCCCTACTTTTGTATTCTAGCCCTGTCAAAATGAATCCTAACATTCTATTTGCCTTCCTACCTGCCAGCTGAACCTCCTTTATTGAATCCTGAACTAGGGCTCTCAAGTCCTTTCCCCAGTTAGAAAATAATCTAAGCCTCTTCTTTCTACCAAAGTGCATAACCTCTCACTTCCCCACGTTATATTCCATCTGCCACTCCTAGCCTGTCCAAGTCCTTCTACAGCCTCACTGCTTCCTCAACATGACCTGTCCCTCCACTTATCTTTGTGTCATCTGCAAAATTAGCAGCAATGCTCTCAGTTCTTTTGTCCAGATAGTTAATGTATAATGTGAACAGTTGTGGTCCCAACACTGACCCCTGCAGAGCTCCACTAGTCATCATCTGCCATCCTGAAAAAGACTGCTTTGTCCCAACTCTCTGTTTCCTGTCAGTCGGCCAATCCTCTATCCATGCTGGTTCTTTATTCCAAACACCTTGGACTCTTATCCTTATTTAGCAGCCTTCTGTACTGCACCTTGTTAAAGACCTTCTGGAAATCCAAATAGATCTAACACATTGGTCAGGCTTGACCTCCTCTTGATGAAACAGTGCTAACTCAGCCCTATTTTACCATGTACTTCCAAGTACTATATAATTGCATCTTTAAGAATGGACTCTTAAATCGTACTAATAACCAATGTCAGGCTGATGCCTTCTGCCTCCTTTTCTTAAACAGGTGCGTTACAATTAGCCATTTTCCAGCCCTCTGCATGTTTCTCCGACTTCAGTGATTTATAGTGTGATAGAGATATACAGCAAAGAAACAGACTCTTCGGTTCAACTCCATGCAGACCAGATAGCCGAAATAAATCTAGTTCCATTTGCCAGCATTTGGTCCATACCCCTCGAAGCCCTTCCTATCCATATAACTATGCAGAAGCCTTTGATATGTCGTAATTGTACCAGCCTCCACTATTTCTTCTGGCAGCTCATTCCACACACTCATCACCCTCTACGTGAAAAAGTTGCCCCCAGCTCCCTTTTAAATCTTTCCCCTCTCACTCTAAACCTATGTCCTCTAGTTTTGGACATCCCGACCCTTACGAAAAATGATCTTGTCTACTTAACCTATCTGTGTTCCTCATGACTGTATAAACCTCAATAAGATCACTCCTCAGCCTCTGATGCTCCACGGAAAATAGCCCCAACCTATTCAGCCTCTCCCTATAGCTCAAACCCTCCAATCCTAGCAACATTCTTGTAAATCGTTCCTGAATCTTTTCAAGTTTCACAACATCCTTCTTATAGTAGGGAGACCAGAATTGTACGCAGTATTCCAAAAGTGGCTTAATTAATGTCCTGTACAGCCACAACATGACCTCCCAACTCCTATACTCAATGCCCTGACCAATAAAGGCAAGCATACCAAGCGCCCTTCTTCACTATCCTGTGTCTCTACTTTCAAGGAACTCTGAACCTGCACTCCAAGGTCTCTTTGTTCAGCAACATTCCTCAGGGTCTTATCATTAAATGATAAGCCCTAATTTGCCTTTATAAAATGCAGCACCTCACATTCATCTAAATTAAACTCCATTTGCCACTTCTCGATCCATTGGCCCATTTGATCAAGGTTCTGTTGTTTTCTGAGGTAACCTTCTTTGCTGTTCACTACACCTCCAATTTTGGTGTCATCTGCAAATGTAATAACCATACCTCCTATCTTCACATCCAAAGTATTTATATAAATGATGAAAAGCAGTGGACCCACCACCAATTCTTGTGGCACACCACTGGTCACAGGCCTCCAGTCTGAAAAGCAACCCTCCACCACTACACTCCTTTGTGCCAGTTCTACAGCCAAATAGCTAATCCTCCCTCTTCTGTGTGATCTAACCTTGTTAATCAGTCTACCATGAGGAACCTTGTTGAATGCTTGACTGAAGTCTATATTAACCACGTCCACCGCTCGGCCCTCATCAATCCCCTTTATTACTATCACAAAAAACCCAATTAAGTCCATGAGCCATAATATCCCATGCGCAAATCAATGATGACTATCCCTAATCAGTCCTTGCCTTTCCAAATACATGTACATCCTGTCCCTCAGGATTCCCTCCAACAACTTGCCCTCAGCTGATGTCAGGCTTACCGGTCTATAGTTCCCGAGCTTTTCCTTACCACTCTTTGTAAATAGTGGTATCACGTTAGCCAACCAGTCTTCCGGCACCTCACCTGTGGCTATCAATGGTACAAATACCTCAGCAGGGGCCCAGCAATCTCTTCTCTAGATTCCCACCGAGTTCTAGGGTTCACTTGATCAGGTCCTGAGAATTTATCTACGTTTATGCGTTTTAAGACGCCCAGCACCACCATCTCAGTAATCTGGACATATTCCAAGATGTTGCTATTTATTTCCCCAAATTCTCGATCTTTCATATTCTTATCCACAGTAAACATTGATGCGAAATACTTGTTTAATATCTTTGCCACCTTCTGCGGTTCCATACATAGTGGCCTTGCTGATCTTTAAGGGACCCTATTCTCTCCCCTGTTACCCATTTGTCCTTGATGTATTTATAAAATCCCATTTGATTCTCCTTAATCCTATTCGCCAAAGCTATCTCATGTCCCCTTTTTGTCCTTGTGATTTCATAAAGTATGTTTAAAAACTGCTGTCATATGCTAATTACACAATGCATTTCCTGATACATTTACTTGGAACCAATGTGCTCTCTGTCCCCTTTCATATGAACTAGGGTTGTAAAGTTGACAAATTACTCAATGTGCAAATGTGTTATCATTTGTTAATTTTTACAAATAAATAGCCTAGTTAGCTATGTTTTTCATTAGCAGAAAAGACCTTGAACAGGAATTTTTTCATTATCAAGAATATTGAATGAAATTAGGGCGTGTCTCAGCAGAACTCATCTTTCAAGTGTCTCTTCATTTCCTTGTGTGTGATTGTGCACAGTACATTCTGGCAGGCTATTTGGCTGTGAAAGACATCACAGCAGAGCTCATTCTCTTTTCTCATATTACATCTATGACAGATATTGTTTTCAGCATGGGTAGCTGGATAGTATTCCGAGGAGAAGCACCTGTTTTTATCACTCTTTTGCAGCTTTGGAATGCTGATGCAAAAGTGCCTTCTCCTCTTCCCGGTATTAACTTAATTGAAGTAAAATTTAAGCAGGACATTTATTCACAAACTTATAAGGGATGCATCATTAGACTTTAACGCTGATTGCAATGAAACATTTTTGTTTTAATCTCTGTTATGCTCAGTGTGTTACTACTGTACAGTTTACTTCAGTACAGTTGGCAGTAGAGGGAATAAATAAAGGATGCATTAATGACTGGTGTAAGGAATTAATTTTGTTTATAGCTAAATGATTTAGATCAGTTTGCAACCTTAGAAGCATGTTCACTTATGATTTCTTTGTAGTGATGTTTAGAAATACCGAATTGATTTTGGCAAGGACTATATATTAAAACCTAATGCCAAAACACCAATGGGCTGCAGCAGTGAGAAATCAGCATTGCAAATAGGCCAACACACTATTTTATGTATATCTAGGGTGATATCCAGATGAGTTTCAGTTTTGAAAAGTCATGCCAGACTTGAAGCATTAACTCTGTTTCTCTCTCCTAGATGTTGACCAGCTGAGTTTCTCCAGCATTTTTATTGGGTTTGTTTCAGATTTCCAGCATCGAGAATATTTTGCTTTTATTTGAGGTTCCCGTATTCTTTCTTAGTACCTTTTTATCGAAATAAATTTGATGAAGGCTTATTTAAAAACAAGTGAAGAGCTCAATTCTGGACTTTTGCAGTTCCCTGATTTTTGGCTGTTGCACCTTCAGATGCCTCACTGATGTTGTAGAATTTTATCCAGAAACATCCCCCCCCCCACTTTGATCTCCCTTTTAAGAAATTCATTTAAAATGCACTTATTTCCTCTCCTAATATCCCCGAAGCAACCAAATATCAAGTCTAGTTCAATTGTGCTATTATGAAGTGCCTTGGAATGTTTTACCCTCTTAAAGGTGCTAAACAAATGCAAGTTCTTCACATAAGCACATTAGTGTGGGTCAATGGTCGTGCTTACAGATAGCTCAAGGCCAAAACTAGGCTACTTATTAGGCTGTTATTTTCACAGAGAATAATGAACCTGTCAAACCGGTTGCTGGCTTATGCAGTGAATGCTGATTCACTGAATTCCTTCAAGTGAGAAATGGACTTATGGCAGTGTTGGAGAATACCTGGTATAAGAGCTTGGCATCCTCTGGTGTAAATTGAGGCCACTAGGTGGGTTCCTTTTGCCAAAGGAGACTGATAGAAATTCCCTGCCTACCTGCACTCCCACTATCATCATCAATTTTGTTTTTAACATCTTGGTGAAGATCACATTTTGTTGGAGGTTTGGGGTGTGACTGTAAAAAAAAAATCACAAATATCTGTGATATTTACCTGCCTCTTAGTTTCTCATTACTAGGTTGCTTGACCCTTCGGGTAATAAATAGAAGTTGCTGAAGTGTGCATATTTGTGTTAGTCTAATACACTGGAAAAGACTCTGGTTTGGCTTTTGACTTTTGTCACATTAACTAACTTCATTTTGGGTAGTGACGTTGTTAACAACACTTGGATTCAGTGCCCTTTGATGAGTAAATATAAAGCTAGCCCAGGTCCTTCCCGTTGATAGCGATCCATTTATTCCAATCAAAAGTGTATTGACTTCATTGAAAAAAGTACCAGGATTGTGGGTTTCACTCCATGACAAGGCGGCCTGCTGATTACTCTCCATTAAATATATATGGATAAGTGAACTTGCATGTACAGACGATCCCAAACTGGATAAAGTGCTTGAAAGAATGAAATAACTTTCATTTATTGTGCATATGTCATGATGTGTGGTGCTGGAAAAGCACAGCAGGTCAGGCAGCATCCTAGGAGCAGGAGAGTCAACGTTTCAGCACAAGCCCTTCATCAGGAATGTGGGGCGGGTGGGGGCTGAGACATAAATACGGGGGTGAGAGTGGGGGTGAAGGGAAGGCAGCTGGGGGTGATTAGTAATAGGTTGGAGGGGAGGGTGGAGATGGGAAAGAAAGTGGACAGGTAGAACAGTTCAAGAGGGCCGTGCCAAGTTGGAGGGTTGGATCTGGGATGAGATAAGGGGACTTGAGATAAGGAAACTGGTGAAATTGTTCTTGATGCCATGTGGTTGGAGGGTCCCAACAACTAGAGGAAGAATGCCTCATCTTCCACCTTGGGATCCTCCAACCACACGGCATCAACGCCGACTTCACCAGTTTCCTCATCACCTGTCCCTCCCACTTGGCACTGCCCTCTTGAACTGTCCTACCTGTCCATCTTCATTCCCACCTATCTATGCCACCCTCCCCTCCGACCTATCATTATCACCTCCCACCTGTATACACCTATCGGCTTCCCAGCTACCTTCCCCCCCACCCTTCCATTTTTCTCTCCGCTCCCTTCTCCACCCTCCCGTCCCTACATTCCTGATGAAGAGTTCATACCCGAAACGCCGACTCTCTTGCTCCTCAGATGCAGCCTGACCTGCTTTACTCTTCCAGTGCTACACTTTTCGACTCTGATCTCCAGCATCCGCAGTTGTTACTTTCTCTCATGTGTCATGACCTCAGGATATCCTAAAGAACATTTCAGCCAATTATGCACTTTTTGAAATGTAGTCAGTTCCATAATATTGGAAATACGGCAAACAATTTGTTTGCAATGTCCTGCAAGAACTGTGATAATGACCTGATTTTTTTCTTTGCTGATGCTTGTGGAAATTTTACTATTAGCTAGGACACTAAAGGATAATTTTATCCCTTCTTTCAAAATAGTGCCATGGGATCATTTGCATCCACATAAGAAGGTAAATGGGGGCCTTTATGTCCCATCTAAAGGATCGCACCTTTAGCTGTGTCATACTCCTTCACTACCGTGGGTGGTTGGCGTGGGCTTTATACTTCACTCTTGGGTTGGGCTAGAACCAAGTTCTGAGGCAAGACTGCTCTGATACCCAAAGCCTGACACCTAAGGTCAAGGACAGCAGATACATGGGAATATCGCCACCCATAAGATACCCACCAAGCCACCTACTGTCCTGAAATGTAAGTACAGTATATTGCTGTTCTTTGACTGTTGCTGGGTCAAAATCCTGGAACTCCCTCCTGAAGGGCGCAAGGTGTTGAATATTCAATCACTTTGGTATAAAAATCCAATAATTAATCTGTTATCTGTTGCAAGTGTGGCAAAATCTTGTTCCAAGCTAGAAAAGATAACCCCGTCCTCATTATTTCATTCACCCTGCTGAGTTCCAGTTTAAAAATCAATTCAGTAGTTAATGAACTGTTAACAAACACCATGTCGTTTTTCCCTGTTTAATGTGCATGCAGGCTGCCATAGACATACGCATTTAACACATGGTTATCAATGTTAGGAATTTATTATTACATTCAATAAGTTTGAGTTTGAAGTTTGCAATCAATGGCAAAGGAGCATTGCTTGTTGAACTCATTGACAGCTGCAACAAAGGCACAGTGCCCTCAGGCA
The DNA here is from genome assembly GCF_037043375.1 of Chiloscyllium plagiosum. NCBI lineage: Eukaryota > Metazoa > Chordata > Chondrichthyes > Orectolobiformes > Hemiscylliidae > Chiloscyllium > Chiloscyllium plagiosum. Next base: position 24,687,555 of record NW_028270172.1, read on the forward strand.
ACTGTGTGGAGTTTGCACATTCTCCATGTATCTGCATGTTTTTTTGTCCCACAGTCCAAAGATGTGCAGGTTAGGTGGATTGGCCATACTAAATTGCTCATGGTGTCCAGGGAAGTGCAGGCTAGTTGGATTAGCCATGGGAAGTATGGGGTTTCAGGGACAGGTTAGGGGTGTGGGTCTGGGTGAGGTACTCTTTGGAGGACGCAGTGTGGACTGACGAGCTGAATGGCTGGCTTCCACACTGTAAGGTTCTATGATTTGCAGTTTTTTAGTTGAAAATTGCTCAAATTCAGTGTCTGATCCAATGTGGTGCTTTGTACCGGCATCTGAGAGGTTCTTGATCAAATCAGATTGAAAAATTATAACTCAGGCACTTTGATTTCAAATCAAAAGTATAAATTAGATTTAAACCATTTATGGAAAGCAAAATCCAAATTGAGGAATGAGCTATGGGTTTAAGAATGAGAGCAACATTAGAGGCTGTTCAAAAGAAATTCATTAAGCTACTGGAATGAAGAGATTGGCAGATCAAAAATGCTAAACAGGTTAGGCCTTTATTAGAAAGTGGGAAAATGAGGGGTGATCTTCATGAAACATACAACATTCTGAGAGGGCTTGACAGCGTAGATGTTGAGAAGATGTTTCCACTAGTTGGGGGGGAACATCTTCAATTAGGGGACATACGTACAGAGTGAAAGGGACACTGATTTAAAGTCAAATGTGAAGGAATCTCTTTTCTCAGAAGGTAGTTATGTCTGGAATTCCAGAAAATTGTAGAGGGTAGAGGCTTGAAAGTATTTAAAGAGGAGGTTGGTAGATTTTTGAAATACCAGGGTGTTGATGGCTATGTTGAACTGGCACAAATGTGGAATTAAGACCTGGCAGAGATTAACCTCGATCTTGTTGAGAGATGGATACACTTGAGGGTTCAAGAGGTCTACTCCTGGTCTTATTTATTATATGTTATATGTAGAAAACATCAGGAAAAATTTGCTGTTTAGAAAACCTCTAACACTAATTAACTTCTGAAGAAGTAAGTATCTACACTTGTACACTTTTAGTGCCAGAAAAGATCTTTAGATTAGATTAGATTACATTAATGTGTGGAAACAGGCCCTTCGGCCCAACAAGTCCACACCGACCCGCCGAACCGTAGCCCACCCATACCCCTACATTTACCCCTTACCTAACACTAGGGGCAATTTAGCATGGCCAATTCACCTAACCTGCACATCTTTGGACTATGGGAGGAAACCAGAGCACCCGGAGGAAACCCACACAGACACTGGGAGAACGTGCAAACTCCACACAGTCAGTCGCCTGAGGCGGGAATTGAACCCGGGTCTCTGGCGCTGTGAGGCAGCAGTGCTAACCACTGTGCCGCCCACTTCTGCAGTTATTATCATTTATGATGTCTTGAAACATTCACTACTTCACAAATAAATCAGCCTGTTTTCTGCCCTGGAAAACTAATTTGGAAGCAGCCAACTTCACACCATGCATTGATTTCAGTGCTCAGAGTATCTGTGAGAATTGTCGCAATTGACCTTATGGAGTAGCAGGGTACCTCTCAAGAGCAACATTGGACTTGCATTTTTAAATGTTGTTGTATGGATGTTGCAAGCTACTGGACTTTTCTTCCTCAGAATAGTGTCGCAGAGTTAGAATGATTTTCAACTCATTGGAGCCATTTAGTAATGTGACAGATCCTTCTGTTTCCAAAAATAATTTCAAATAAATATTTGTTCATAAATGAATGCTTTAGAGAAAAGTTATTTGAGAAGACTTAAAATAGACAAAATTTTAATGCACTTTCACTTTCTATATTGTGCACACAGGGGATCCAACACCTGATTCATCTGGAAAAGCTCAACCTATATTATAACAAGATAGCAAGTTTGAAAGAGATTTTTCTCCTTCGTAATCTGGGTTGTTTGAAAGAACTTGACCTGAGACTGAATCCTGTGTCCAAAAATGAAACAGACTATCGACTTTTTGTTGTGCACATGCTCCCCAATCTTAGACGATTAGGTAAGTACCTTGTTAGGCTTTGGTAACAACAGTCACATTCGTTCCTTTCTTGGCTGCTGATCATTCGTGGGTCCTCAACACTGAAGCTTGAGATCCATTCCGGACAATTGAGTGCAGAATCTAGGCTGATACTGTCCCTACCCACATTGACAGCGTATTATTGATTGAATAGTTAAACTAAAGCCCTGTCCTCTTGGTGGACATAAGAGATTCTGCTGCGAAATTTAAAGAAAAGCAGATGAGTTTTCCCTGGATCCTTGCCTAGATCTGTCCCTTAACAAATATCACTAAAATAGATTATTTGGTCATTATTGGAGAAAGTGAGGACTGCAGATGCTGGAGATCAGAGCTGAAAATGTGTTGCTGGAAAAGCGCAGAAGGTCAGGCAGCATCCAAGGAGCAGGAGAATCGACGTTTCGGGCATGAGCCCTTCTTCAGGAATGAGGAAAGTGTGCCAAGCAGGCTAAGATAAAAGATAGGGAGGAGGGACTTGGGGGAGGGGCATTGGAAATGTGATAGGTGGAAGGAGGTTAAGGTGAGGGTGATAGGCCAGAGTTGGGGTGGGGGCGGAGAGGTCAGGAAGAAGATTGCAGGTTAGGAAGATGGTGCTGAGTTCAAGGGTTGGGACTGAGACAAGGTGGGGGGAGGGGAAAGAAGGAAACTGGAGAAATCTGAGTTCATCCCTTCTGGTTGGAGGGTTCCGAGGTGGAAGATGAGGTGCTCTTCCTCCAGCCGTCGTGTTGCTATGGTCTGGCAATGGAGGAGTCCAAGGACCTGCATGTCCTTGGTGGAGTGGGAGGGGGAGTTGAAGTGTTGAGCCACGGGGTGGTTGGTCCAGGTGTCCCAGAGGTGTTCTCTGAAATGTTCCGCAAGTAGGCGGCCTGTCTCCCCAATATAGAGGAGGCTACATCGGTCATTATTTTGCAATAATTTGGTCATTATTGCATTGTTGGCTGTGACATCTTGCTCTGTGCAATTTGATTTTCATGTTTCCCTTCAATATCAACGGGACAACAGTTCCAAATGTACTTAATTGATGACAAAGTACTTTGAGATCTTATTGGGTTGTGAAAAGGCGTTCATGTAAGTTCATTCTTTTACAGATTATATCAATTCAATTATTTTATTGCTGTAAAAAAAACTAATTTTCTTTTAAACCATGTGACTATTAATCATATCTGATATGATGCTTGTATGTACAAAATGAATGTAATAGCTGTAAATTAAAGGGGATGAGAGGTTAAACAATTACTGCCAAATTGTTGTGATTGAAGTCATAAAATGTTTGGATTTTGGAATTTTACTGCACTAAAAGGAGACCATTCAGCCCTTTGTATTGTACTGACTCATTGATAGAGCCAAAGAGATCTACCCAATTACACACGTTGCCATGTTTTTTATCCTTTTAAATATTTTATTCAACAGTTTATCAACCTCCATTCTGAAAACTTTTTTATGGGCCTTGCTTTGTCTGAAACTCAACTTGCTGAAGCATTCACTGAACAACAGGCTGTCATGTTCAGGCTCTGATAATTAAGTGGCAGTAATTTTACGTTTGGCTGTTTCGTCAGCATAGTCTCTCCTCATAGCTTTAGGAAATGTGGGCATTTGATGGTTATTGAAGCCTGTGTATACACTATGCAAAATAACCAAAAGGTATTGGTTCAAAATCAGGCAAACTGATTCAGGTTAAACAAATTTGCAAAAGAATTATGTAAAACCGACAACTGGAGTTTTCTGGACTGAGTTAAGATTAACAAACAGTTTGAGCGATATGGCACCAAATCCCCCAAGTTTAATTGAATGGTGGAACAGATCTGAGGGTTTTTTTTCCCCTCATTTGTTCATGTGATGTTATTATTGCTATACTGACATTTACATCTCATCCATCGTTATGCTTGAAAGGTGGTGGTGAGCTCCAGGGTACAACTGCTGACCCAGGAACGTGAAGGAATGTTGGTATATTCTGAACTTAGTATATGGTGTATACCTTGGAGGGGATCTTGCAGCTGGTGGTGTTCCCACATATCTACTGTCCTTGCCCTTCGAGCTGCTCACGGTGGAGAGTTTCATAGGCTGATTGGATACATTTCCGTTATTATTTACTTAGCTCCTACATTCATGTAATGCAGGGAATTGAAGAGAGAAATAGTCAACTTTATTTTTATATTCATTCTGGGATGTGGGCATTATTGGCAAAACTAGCATTTATTGCCCTGAGAGGTTCATTTGATAGTGGTATCGCAATTTTGAGGGATCTTTACAGAGCTGACAGAAGGAAACTGTATGCATTGATGAAAGGATCAAGGACCAGAGGGGACAGATCCAGGTTGATTGTTAAGAGAAGCAATTGTAACATGAAGAAAACTATATTTTCTTCGCAGCGAATGGTTCAGATCCACAATTCATCTGAATGTGTGATGGAGGCAGACCCAGCTGTGGGTTCCAAAAGAGAATTGGGCAATGGTCCAAAGAGAGCAAATCTGCTATTTTGAAAAGATAGGGGTGTGGCATTAGGCTGTTAGAGAGTGTGCATCTTTTATGAAATATACATGCTTCAAATAATCTAGGTCATGGTAAAGGGGAAGTTAAATATTTCTTGCCCACAGAGTAGTGATTCACTAAAGTTTGAAAAAGTCTACAATATTAGGTGTAATGCAAGTAATATTTTCTTTACTCCAAGCAATTGCTGTTTTCTTAGTATCGAAATTTCAAAAACTCCATCACAAAAATGGCTATTAATTGAACAGGTTTAGGTTATGAGGTTTAAAATTTTAGGAAAACCAAACCAAGTTATTGAGTTTGGGAATTGGAGGTGTCACTTAGAGTCTTGAGAGCACTTTGGATTGAAAGGGGTTTAGTTCACCTGTGAAATCTATTGCATAGTGTTTCCTACATAGAGGTAATTCACACCAACCATTCCAAGACCATGTTTCTGCTGTACACAACCTTTTACCCCACCCCTCCAACCGTAAAAAGGACAGAACGCCCCTGGTGCTCACCTTCCACCCTACCAACCTTCGCATAAACCAAATCATCCACCGACATTTTCGCCATCTCCAAACAGACCCACCACCAGGGAAATATTTCCCTCCCCACCCCTTTCCGCCTTCCGCAAAGACCGTTCCCTCCGTGACTACCTGGTCAGGTCTACGCCCCCCTACAACCCACCCTCCCATCCTGGCACTTTCCCCTGCCACCGCAGGAACTGTAAAACCTGCGCCCACACCTCCTCCCTCACCTCTATCCAAGGCCCTAAAGGAGCCTTCCACATCCATCAAAGTTTTACTTGCACATCCACTAATATCATTTATTGTATCCGTTGCTCCCGATGCGGTCTCCTCTACATTGGGGAGACTGGGCGCCTCCTAGCAGAGCGCTTTAGGGAACATCTCCGGGACACCCGCACCAATCAACCACACCGCCCCGTGGCCCAACATTTTAACTCCCCCTCCCACTCTGCCGAGGACATGGAGGTCCTGGGCCTCCTTCACCGCCGCTCCCTCACCACCAGACGTTTGGAGGAAGAACGCCTCATCTTCCGCCTCGGAACACTTCAACCCCAGGGCATCAATGTGGACTTCAACAGTTTCCTCATTTCCCCTTCCCCCACCTCACCCTAGTTCTAAACTTGCAGCTCAGCACTGTCCCCATGACTTGTCCTACCTGCCTATCTCCTTTTCCACCTATCCACTCCACCCTCTCCTCCCTGACCTATCACCTTCATCCCCTTCCCCACTCACCCATTGTACTCTATGCTACTTTCTCCCCACCCCCACCCCCACCCTCCTCTAGCTTATTTCTCCACGCTCCAGGCTCACTGCCTTTATTCGTGATGAAGGGCTTTTGCCCGAAACGTCGATTTCGGTGCTCCTTGGATGCTGCCTGAACTGCTGTGCTCTTCCAGCACCACTAATCCACAACCTTTTACCAGTTATTTTCTTCCAAACAAGTTATTTTATATGTGTATTTCTTCTCCCACATTTTATAAACTTTTCCATTCATCTGTGTTAGTCATTCTAACTATAATCTTTCTGGGAGCAAGTTCTTATTCTAACCACTCTTTGGGAAGGCTTCTACCAATTTTCCTGTTGGATTTATTTTTGATTATCTTAGTTTTGTGAACTCTCATTCTGTTCTTCCCCACAGGTGGAAGCATCTTCTCTACACCTGCCCCATAAAATTATTTTTTGAATGTTAACATTTTCTTTCTGATACCTGTCAGTCTTCTCTTTTCTTAAGAGTTCCAGCCTGTTTCATCTTTCCTGATAGAATTTATTATGTTGCATTTTAGATTTTAGACCCACCTTCAGTGCTATCCTTTAGCTAGTATAAATGCCAGAATTATTTGCACTATACCCATGAATGATCTAACCAAAGTTCTATGTTAATTTTAACATAGGTGTTGTGCTTTTCAATTCTATTCCTGTAGAAGGTGCAGCCTTAGAATAAAGGGAAGGCCTTTTAGAATGGAGATAGGGAAAAACCTCTTCAGCCAGAGACCGGTGAATCTATGGAGTTATTGCCACAGAAGGCTGCGAAGGCTAGGTCATTGAGTATATTTAAAACTTAGGTTCTTGATTATCAAGAGTTATGGAGAGAAAGCGGGAGAATGGGGTCTAGAAACTTATCAGCAATGATTGAATAGTAGAGCAGACTCGATGGGCTGAATGGTCTAATTTCTGCTCTGATGTCTTATGGTCTTATGTTATTATAAATGAGTCCCAGTGTTTGATTACATCATTTATAGCTTTATTATTCTGTTGTTAATTTGTGATTTGTTTTTCTGTTTTCCAAGATAATCTGTTCCTCAATCTCATTTAGATACACAACCCTCAATAGTTATCATAAAAATCATAGAATCCTGATAGTGTGGAAACAGGCCATTCAGCTCAATAAGTCCAGCCTGACCTTCCAAAGAGTGACCCACCCAGCCCCATTCCCCTACCCTATTACTCTACATTTACCCCTGACTAATGCACCTTACCTACACATCCTGAACACTAAGAGCAATTTATCATGACCAATTCACCTAAACTACACATCTTTGGATTGTGGGAAGAAACCTGCGCAGACAGTGGGAGAATGTGCAGACTGCACACAGAGTTGCCCAAGGCTGGAATTGAACCGAGATCCCTGGCACTGTGAGATAGCAGTGCTAACCACTGAGCCACAGTGCTGCCCTTTAAGCCACTGAGCTGCCCTTTAAGCCACCGTGCCACCCTTTAACCACCGTACCGTCCTTTGGGTCTCCTTATTTTTCCTATCTAAACACACCACTTAGGCTTATCCATATTGAAACTAATTTGCCAATTGCACACCCACAAGCAAGTTTACTGATATTTTCCAGTATTTTGTAGCAGTCCTCTTCTGCATTAAATACACCAGCATGATGTTAACGTTTTGACATTGTGACGTTGGTCCCAGCGCATAAGAAACATCACTTCTAATCTTTTGCCTGTCTGAAATGTAGCTTTCCTTTTTCTTTTTGTAGCCAGCTTGCTACTCCTTCTGCTACTTGTCCTGTATGTCCTTTGACTTGTCATAAGTATAATTATCAAAGGATGTTTCAAAATCCAAATACTGCATCAACTGCATTATTCTTTTTGTTTTTGTTTTTGTTTCTATTTTCTTTATTTCTATTACTTAAGTAATCCAGTAATGTTTGCCAACCATGGCCTTTTGCATATGCATTATACTGACTGCAGTCTCTGGATCTTTTTCTGTTACATCTTCGAGTAGGGATTCCATTAGCTTTCCTGTTATATGTATGTGTAGGTTTTCTATGATGATGCAATAAAAAGACTAATTATGGTAATTGTATTTCCGAATAAAGGATCTTGTTACCCACAGTATCCCTGTATATACCCCTATCTCTGTAACTCTGCATTTACCATGTCTGCACATCTCTGGACACTATGGACAATTCTACCATGGCCAATCCACCTGACCTGCACATTTTTGGTAGGTTAGGTGGATTGGTAGGAGACTGGAGCAGCCAGCAGACGCCATTACTGACACTGGGAGAATGTGCAACCTCCACACAGTCACCCAAGGCTGGAATCAAACCCAGGTCTCTGGTACTGAGAGGCAGCAGTGCTAACCACTAGACCACTGTGCTGACCATTGACAGTAGAGATTTAACAACTCAGTGCAGATGGTAGTGAATGTGAGAAGATGGAAAGAGCAATTAGTCTTTTGTAATTCATTCACCCGCATCTGATCACTTTATAGTGTTACCTGAAACTTTGAACAAATGGCTTTCAGACAAGTAATCTGGTCAATTCTGACCCCTGGTCTGCTTTTGTGTTCCAGAACTGAGTTCAATTTTTACCTTTATGAAGCAAGATAGAAGTGCTTTCCTGCTGTCACTTGGGATTCACAAACATTTTTCCGATATGGTTGCTGGAGAGCAGGCAGATTCTTAAATTCTAGAAGGAGTCTGTTCCCTTGTCCACAGTAATTGAATCTAAACATATTGCTGCTGTTGTCGTATTTGTTGAGATCATCATAGACCAGGAATCAAATCTAGAATCTTCTGATTTTGTTGGCTTCATTTCGACGGTCTGTTTTCGTGCTGTCCCATCTCTATGACTAAATAACTAGAACAGTCTCCTACCAATTTGAAAGTATTTTTAGAATAACTTTGATCATGAGAACTAGAAGTACAGTTTTCTTGAGGGATTTTCCACCATAAGATACAAAGTAGGGCTACATTCCATTAAATAGGGAAATATAAACCCATTTGAGATCATTAGACCAAGGTACGTACAAAATATCTAATGTTTGTCATACAACTAGACTTGCAAAAGGTGGCGATTCATTCAAAAAAACCAATTGCTTGAACAAATCAAACATAGACGATATTTCTGAGGGTAAAGGGCTTGTTCTGTGCAGTAAATGAACCTGGAAACTGAGTACTTACAACTAGATCACCAAACATAAAGATCTGTGTTAAAATTGTTTCCTCTGAAGCATCCACTTGATTTTCAAGATGAATTGCATAGTTTATTGAATTGCACAGGTCGTGATTGGAAAATCGGTACGATTTATTACATTGTCTGTTTATTCCATCAGAATGAAAATATTTAATTACCTAATACTCTATGGTGCAGTTGAGATAACAAGTTAATTTGAAATATTGAAAACAGTTAAACTGATTTGATATAAATATATCTTTATGACATCAGAGCTGTTACTGTGACATGAAGGTATCATGGGTATTGAAATACCCAGTATATAAATGTCCGTCCATTAACTTGAATAAAACTGACTTCAAAGGTAAATACAAAAATGTCTCATTGTCCGTTTCATCTGTTCTGTGGTAAAACTATGCTGCAGGTTATGATGATACAGTAGCTACTTTTCTAATTTTTCTGGGTGCGTGAAATCTTCAGATTCATTACCTTTAAAGTACTACAAATTTTACAAATAATTTTAGCTTCCCTCATCAAAATTACAGCTAAATACAGATGCTGATGACCAAGCTTTAATGTTAAAAAAGTTACATTTCCATCAAAACAATGATTTTTAATTTCAAAAGCAACACACCATGTTTAGAGGGAAGCTGAGGAAAATCTTTTTCACACAGAGGGTAGAAGGAACTTGGAGTTCTCTGCCTGAAAGAGAATAGATCCAAAAATCTTCAATTAATTTAAACAAATTTGGCCAAAGCATTGTAGATTTCTAGTAGGAATTGGATATAGCAATTGGGACTAAAGAGATGAAAGGATATGGGGGAAAATCAGGAACAGATGATTGAGTTGATTGATCAGCCATGATCATAACGAATGTCAGAGCAGGCTCAAAGGGCCAAATGGCCTACTCCTGCTGCTGTTTTCTGTGTGTCTTTTTCAAGTGTTGAACTCTGCTGGGCTATAGATCAAATCTTGAAAACTGATATTCGGGTTGGGTGGCTCATCTTGTGGCAGGCAAAGATATGATCAGTCATGTGACCTTTTCATGTACCATGAAATTTCTATGGTTCTGAGAGTAAGGGTTTGTACAATATCACCGATACTGAATAGCACTGATCCATCTTTTAATTTACCTTCCAACATTTATCAAAACCATTTTTCAGAATTATTTAATTAGATCTGGAATACTTTGGGATGGTATGCTGCCAATTATCTCCCAACAATTGTAAATTTTACCTTTTATTGCAAATGTATGGTCAGTCAACAGCGTAGCATTTTGCTCATTGGGCATGCTGTGCTGGATCTTGCTGTTAACCAATCCACATTTTTCTTTTCAGCAATTTTGTAATTTGTTCCCTCTGCTTTATATTAGATTGTTCTTACTGGTAGCGTCAATTTACTGTTGAGAGTATTCAGCTGTCTCGTATTTTGGAATGGGTACATTCCAATTTAATTGTAGCACTTAACACTTTCACCCAATTGTCATTTGCAGCTGAGTATGTATGATTCTTTTAAGCTAATGTTTGCAGTAGAAAGAGCCACGCACAAATAATGCAGTATTTGTACTGATAAGACAATGACCATTTTGAATGAGATAATGTTACAGTATCCACAAGCAGAGAATGCATCATAAGAAAAACACTCAATAGTTTCAAGATATTCTCATTCACTTCTCTACTGCATGATAAATTAATGCTACTAAAGGGACAATTTTGGAATAAGTATAATGTGGAGGAGCCAGTGTTGGACTGGGGTGGACAAAGTTAAAAATCAGAGGCGAGAGTGGGGTGCTGGAAAAGCACAGGCAGTCAGGCAGCATCTGAGGAGCAGAAGAATCGACGTTTTGGGCGTAAGCCCTTCATTCCTGGTGAAGGGCTTATGTCCGAAACGTCGATTCTTCTGATGCTGCCTGACCGGCTGTGCTTTTCCAGCACCACACTCTCGACTATGATCTCCAGCATCTGCAGTACTCACTTTCTCAAATTTAAAAATCACACAACAACAGGTTATAGTCCAACAGGTTTGTTTGGAAGCACCAGCTTTCGTAGCACTGCTCCTTCATCAGGTGGTTGTGGAGCAGGACCATAAGACACAGAATTTATAGCAAAAGATTACAGTGTAATGCAACTGAAGTGATATATTGAACAAACCTAGACTGCTGTTAAGTCTTTCATATTTTAGAATGGGTTGTGGGTTTCAGGTATTAATATGTAAATCCCAGAAGTTCTTTTAAGTCACATTCCCGAGATAACTTAAGGTTTTATATTAAAAAAAAGAGACATCTCAGCTCAGACTGTCTGTATCCCAATCTTCAGTCAGACTGGTTCTATTTCCAAAGTGGAATTTACAAAATATTACAGAGATTGACTGTCTGCAGATTGTGCATTTTTTGAGCAAAATAGAATGTATCTGCAAATATTCTGCCAATACAAATTCACCGCATAGATCTATATGCGTGTGCATGAGAGAGAGAGAGAGTGTCAATGTGTGTGTGTGAGTGCACGTGAGAGAGTGTGTTTATGTGTGTGCAAGCCTGGTAAACTGTGTGTGTGAGTGTGATGGAGTATAAGCCTGTGAGGGAGTGTGTTCGTGGGTTTGGAAGACTTCAACCACTTTTATATTGCATGCAATTTCCTCCAGAGAAGTGCCTGTTATTACAGGTTCCATCACATTAAAGTAGGAAAGTCTCCTTGATGCTTTCAAGAAGGATCTGCAGTTGATGGCAGGAGGTTACTCCTGCACATTTGTCAAGTTTACTCACCTTTTAAACTTGCGTCTTCATGCTTCAAAGGACCGGGAAACAATCTTCCTCCAATTTATGGCTGACTTGCTTCTCATTTTCTTGCTTTGTCAGAGACAGTGCAGACTGGGACAAATCTTTTTATTTGATTTACTTCAATGAAATTAAGATGAATTAAAAGAAAACATGAGGATTTTCCGAAGAGGCAGCCTGAGTGAAACTTGTCAACAGTGCAATAAATAAACAATACAAGTAACTACCAAAAGAAAATGATTGTAGGTGAAGCCAAACAGCTCAAAATTGAGCAGAGAAACTTTGACATGAAGCAAAATGACCTAATTTCAAAACAAAACTTGCAATATTTGAAGATAGTGAGATATCTCTGAGACATGAATAGATACTGCACATGAATGCAAAATATGTTTTAAATGATACTGCAAGTGTTCAGAATCTTGGCAGCGATCTTCAGCAAAGTTGAGAATCTGTGTTTCCCACAAATTTCTAGGAAAAATACTTAAAACTGATTCTACAATGCATTTTGTGGTGGGTAATGACTGATCTTTATGTAACCCTACAATTACTGGCTCTTTTAATCAAATATGTTGCAATGTTTAATATAGCCGAAAGCTACAGAAAAATTAAATCTTAATCAAATTAGATGGTGCAACAACTTGGCTCATAAACAGCTGATGTACAGGTGTATTTTTGGCTTCAAGAATTATGAAATAGCATCTCTATCCTTTTTATTAAGTGAAGTTGAATAACTTTGGCACTTTACAGTTGACCATTACGTTAAACGGTGATGTGCTCTTTTGCAGATGATCGACCGATTAGAGACAGTGAGCGCAAAGCAGCACTAATGCACTTCACTTCAGATCAGGCACATGAATTCCAAGATTGTCCGGTTGAGGAAGAAGATAATGAAAGGTGAGAAGAGAAGGAGGCAACAATTTGATAATTTACTCTTGGGTATGTGAATGTATGTATTTTTTAAGTTAACAGCTCTCCCATTACACTGTGTGAGTTGGAGGTAAAGAAGGCGTTTGGTATGCTCTCCTTTATTGGTCAGAGTATTGAGTACAGGAGTTGGGAGCTCATGTGCAGCTGTACAGGACATTGGTTAGGCCACTGTTGGAATATTGCGTGCAATTCTGGTCTCCTTCCTATCGGAAAGATGTTGTGAAACTTGAAAGGGTTCAGAAAAGATTTACAAGGATGTTGCCAGGGTTGGAGGATTTGAGTTATAGGGAGAGGCTGAACAGACTGGGGCTGTTTTTCCTGAAGCTTCGGAGGCTGAGGGGTGACCTTATAGAGGTTTACACAGTTATGAGGGGAATGGATAGGGTAAATAGGCAAAGTCATTTCCCTGGGGTGGGGGAGTCCAGAACTAGAGGGCACAGGTTTAGGATGAGAGGGGAAAGATATAAAAGAGACCTAAGGGGCAACTTTTTCACAAAGAGGGTGGTACGTGTATGGAATGAGCTGCCAGAGGAAGTGGTGAAGCCTGGTACAATTGCAGCATTTAAAAGGCATTTTGATGGGTATATGAATAGGAAGGGTTTGGAGGGGTATGGCAGGTGGGACTAGATTGGGTTGGGATATCTGGTTGGCATGGATGGGTTGGACCGCAGGATCTATTTCCATGCTGTACATCTCTATGACTCTATGACTAAGTGTTTTACCAAATAAAAGTGCCTCGAACACTGATTTCTCAGTGCATCTCTAGGAATGTCCCCAGGGTGGAAGAGTCCAAAACTAGAGGGCATACGTTTAAAGTGAGAGGGGAAACATTTAAAAGGGACCTAAGGGACAAGCTTTTCATGCAGAGGGTGATGCGCGTATGGAATGAACTGTCAGAGGAATTGGTGGAGGCTGGTGCAGTTAAAACATTTAACAAGTTAAAAATCACACAACACCAGGTTACAGTTCAGCAGATTTATTTGGAAGCACTGGGTTTTGAAGCGCTGCTCCTTCATCAGGTGGTTGTGGAGCAGGACCATAAGACGCTGAATTTATAGCAAAATGTTAGAGTGTCATGCCGCTGAAATATATTGAAGAAACTTAGAGTATTCTGGGTAATTCAAGATGGAGGATGGGAAAAATTTCTGGCTGTAACAGCTGCTCCTTTTTTGAGGTATTTTATGTTTTGGAGGTGATTTCCTCGAATTCCAGGAGCAGCAATTACTGTTTCGTACGCTGTTGCATTGTTTTGGAACTTTGGAAAAAAAAAGTCAAAACAACAGCAGTTTTAAAAGGGAAAAGGACAGACAAAGGAAGCACATGGTGAGGTCAGTGCAGGAGAGAGAGAGAGAGAAAGAAACTGACACCGTTACTGCCTTTGCTGTTTGAATTCATGTATTGCTGGACATCGGAGTGTGTCTAGGAATATTAGCAAACAGTGAAACTCACAACTGATCTTGGAGGAACTGTTTGGGCGAGGTTCACAGCACAGAACCAGATAAGTGATTTGTTTTAAGTGCGTGGGTTCATTCTTGATTATATGTTTTTTGAGATATGTATCTTGATTAAACTTAAAATATAAGCTATAACTATGAATTTAACCTGGGGCAGTGTTTTGTAGAGGAATAAGACGGTGTTATTTTCTGGGTCTGTAGATTGTGAAGGAACAAAAATGGCCTTTAGTAGAGTGATATGCGCTTCTTGTCATATGTGGGAGTTTAAAGAGAGTTTAAGGGTTACTGCAGATACTGCTGCTGGTTGAGAATCCAATCAGGTCGAATGTATCGGTTGGAGAGACAGTTAGAGGCAATGAGGAAATTGCAACAGCAACAGTTTGTGATGGATGGCAGTTATAGGAAGGGGGAAAAGTCACAGATACAGTTACATAGATGGGTTAACTCCAGTAAAGGTAAGAGAGGTAGGCAGCTAGCGCAGGAGTCTTCTGTGGCTATCCCCATTTCAAGCAAGTATGCTGTTTTGGAAAATGTAGGGGGTGATCGATTCACTGGGGAACATAGCACGAACAGCCAAGTTTCTGGTATTGAGACTGGCTCTAATGCAATGAGGGGTTCATCAGGTTCCAAGAGATCAATTGTGTTCGGGGACTTTCTAGTCCGAGGTACAGACAGACAGGTTTCTGTGGCCAGTAGCGAAAAATCAGAATAGTGTGTTGCTTCTCTGGTGCCAGGATCAAGGATGTCTCAGGGAGGGTGCAGAATGTTCCCAAGGGGGAGAGGGGCCAGCAAGAGGTCATTGTCCACATTGGAACCAATGACATAGGAAAGGAAAAGGTTGAGCTTCTGAAGGGAGATTACAGAGAGTTAGGAGTAATTTACAAAGGAGGTCCTCGAGAGTAGTAATACCTGGATTACTCCCGGTGCTACCAGCTAGGAATAGGAGGATAGAGCAGATGAATGCATGGCTGAGGAGCTGGTGTATCGGCGAAGGATTCACATTTTTTGGATCATTGGAATCTCTTTTAGGATAGAAGTGACCTGAACAAGAAGGACAGATTGCACCTAAATTGGAAGGGGACTACTATATTAGCAAGGAGATTTGCTAGAGCTGCTCAGGAGGATTTAAACTAGTAAGGTGTGTGGGATGGGGTTGGGACCCAGGGAGATAGTGAGGAAAGAGATCAATCTGAGACTGGTACAGTTGAGAACAGAAGCGAGTCAAACAGTCAGGGCAGGCAGGGACAAGGTAGGACTAATAAATTAAACTGCATTTATTTCAATGCAAGGGGCCTAACAGGGAAGGCAGATGAAATCAGGGCATGGTTAGGAACATGGGACTGGGACATCATCGCAAATAGAGAAACATGGCTCAGGGATGGGCAGGACTGGCAGCTTAATGTTCCAGGATACAAATGTTACAGGAAGGATAGAAAGGGGGATAAGAGAGGAGGGAGAGTGGCGTTTTTGATAAGGGATAGCATTAAATCTGTACTTAGGGAGGATATTCCCAGATATACATCCAGGGAATTTATTTGGGTGGAACTGAGAAATGAGAAAGGGATAATAACCTTATTGGAATTGTATAGTAGACCCCCTAATAGTCAGAGGGAAATTGAGAAACAAACTTTTAAGGAGATCTCAGTTATCTGTAAGAATAATAGGGTGGTTATGGTAGGAGATTTTAGCTTTCCAAACATCGACTGGGACTGCCATAGTGTTAAGGGTTTAGATGGAGAGGAATTTGTTAAGTGGGTACAAGAAAATTTTCTGATTCAGTATGTGGATGTACCTACAAAAAAGGTGCAAAACCTGACCTACTCTTGGGAAATAAGGCAGGGCAGGTGACTGAGGTGTCAGTGGGGGAGCACTTTGGGGCCAGCGACCATAATTCTGTTAGATTTAAAATAGTGATAGAAAAGGATAGACCAGTTCTAAAAGTTGAAGTTCTAAATTGGAGAAAGGACAATTTTGATGATATTAGGCAAGAACTTTCAAAAGCTGATTGGGGGCAGATGTTCGCAGGTAAAGGGATGGCTGGAAAATGGGAAGCCTTCAGAAATAAGATAACGAGAATCCAGAGAAAGTATATTCCTGTTAGGGTGAAAGGGAAGGCTGATAGATATAGGGAATGCTGGATGACTAAAAAAAGTTGAGGGTTTCGTTAAGAAAAAGAAGGAAGTATACGTCAGGTATAGACAGCATAGATGGCGTGAAGCCTTAGTAGGTATAAAGGCAGTAGGCGTATACTTACGAGGGAAATCAGGAGGGCAAAAAGGGGACATGAGATAGCTTTGGCAAATAGAATTATGGAGAATCCAAATGGTTTTTATAAATACATTAAGGACAAAATGGTAACTATGGAGAGAATATGGCCCCTCAAAGATCAGCAAGGCGGCCTTTGTGTGGAGCCACAGAAAATGAGGGTCATACTAAGTGAGTATTTTGCATCAGTATTTACTGTGGAAAAGGATATGGAAGATATAGACTGCAGGGAAATAGATGGTGACACCTTGAAAAACGTCCACATTACAGAGGAGGAAGTGTTGGATGTCTTGAGACGGTTAATGGTGGGTAAATCCCCAGGACCTGATCAGATGTACCCTAGAACTCTGTGGGAAGTGAAGTGATTGCTGGGCCTCTTACTGAGAGATTCGTGTCATCGATAGTCACAGGTGAGGTGCCGGAAGACTGGCGGTTGGCTAACGTGTTGCCACTGTTTAAGAAGGGTGGTAAGGACAAGCCAGGGAACTATAGACCAGTGAGCCTGACGTCGGTGATAGGCATGTTGTTGGAGAGAATCCTGAGGGACAGGATGTACATGTATTTGGAAAGGCAAGGACTAATTGGGGATAGTCAACATGGCTTTATGCGTGGGAAGTCATGCCTCACAAACTTGATTGAGTTTTTTGAATAAGTAACAAAGAGGATTGATGAGGGCAGAGCAGTAGATGTGATCTATATGGACTTCAGTAAAGCTTTCGACAAGGTTCCCCATGGGAGACTGGTTAGCAAGGTTCGATCTCTCAGAATACAGGGAGAATTAGCCATTTGGATACAGAACTAGCTCAAAGGTAGAAGACAGAGGGTGGTGGTGGAGGGTTGTTTTTCAGACTGGAGGCCTGTGACCAGTGGAGTGCCACAAGGATCGGTGCTGGGTCCTCTAGTTTTTGCCATTTATGTAAATGATTTGGATGCGAGCATAAGAGGTATGGTTAATATGTTTGCAGATGACACCAAAATTGGAGATGTGGTGGACAGCGAAGAGGGTTACCTCAGATTACAATAGGATCTTGACCAGATGGGCCCATGGGCTGAGAAGTGGCAGATGGAGTTTAATTCAGATAAATGTGAGGGGCTGCATTTTGGGAAAGCAAATCTTAGCAGGACTTATACACCTTAATGATAACGTCCTAGGGAGTGTTGCTGAACAAAGAGACCTTGGAGTGCAGGTTCATAGCTCCTTGAAAGTGAAGTCGCAGGTAGATAGGATAGTGAAGAAGATGTTTGGTATGCTTTCCTTTATTGGTCAGAGTATTGAGTACAGGAGTTGGGAGGTCATGTTACGGCTTTACAGGTCATTGGTTAGGCTACTGTTGGCATGTTAGAACAATGTAGGTAAGGGAAGTCGGCAAGTCAGATCCGTAACTTCGGGATAAGGATTGGCTCTAACGGCTGGGTCGGTCGGGCTGGTCTCCTTCCTATCGGAAAGATGTTCTGAAACTTGAAAGGGTTCAGAAAAGATTTACAAGGATGTTGCGAGGGTTGGAGGATTTGAGCTATAGGGAGAGGCTGAACAGGCTGGGGCTGTTTTCCCTGGAGCATCGGAGGCGGAGGGGTGACCTTGAGTTTTACAAAATTATGAGAAGCATGGATAGGATAAATAGGCAAAGTCTTTTCCCTGGGGTCAGGGAGTCCAGGACTAGAGGGCATAGGTATAGGGTGAGAGGGGAAAGATATAAAAGAGACCTAAAGGGCAACTTTTTCACGCAGAGGTTGGTATGTGTATGGAATGAGCTGCCAGAGGATGTGGTGGAGCCTGGTATAATTGCAACATTTAAAAGGCATTTAGATGTGTATATGAATAGGAAGGGTTTAGAGGGATATGCGCCGGGTGCTAGCAGGTGGGACTAGATTGGGTTGGGATATCTGGTCGGCATGGACGGCGTGGACCGAAGAGTCTGTTTCCATGCTGTACATCTCTATGACTTTAAGACTTTAATCTTTTAGAATGGATTTGCTAGATTCGGTTCATTAATATGTAAATTCCAGAACTCCTGTTAAGTCACATTCTCAAGAATAACTTCAAGTTTTCTAACAAAAGGTGTCATCTCGGCTCAGATAATGCTTTAAAAGTGTGAGATTAAAGTCAGTCTGTGTCCGAATCTTGAGTCAGACTGGTTCTATTTCTGAAGTGGGATTTATAGAATATTAAATGGATTGACTGTCGGTTATGCATTTTTTGAGCAAAATAAAATATTATTCTGCAAATACAGATTCACCCCATAAATGTTTGTGTTCATTGACAGACTTTAACCTCACACTTTTAAAACATTGTTTGAGCTGAGATGACACCTTTTGTTAGAAAACCTGAAGTTATTCTTGAGAATGTGACTTAAAAGGAGTGATGTTTAAAAGGTGTTGTGTGATTTTTAACTTTGTCCACCCCAGTCCAACACTGGCTCCTCCAAATCATAACATTTAAAAAGGTATCTGGATGGGTGTATGAATATGAAGGGTTTAGAGGCATATGGGTCAATTGCTGGTAAATGGGACTAGTTTTTTTTAGATTAGATTACTTAGATTAGATTAGATTAGATTAGATTAGATTACTTACAGTGTGGAAACAGGCCCTTCGGCCCAACAAGTCCACACCGACCCGCCAAAGCGCAACCCACCCATGCCCCTACATTTACCCCTTACCTAATACTACGGGCAATTTAGCATGGCCAATTCACCTGACCAGCACATCTTTGACTGTGGGAGGAAACCGGAGCTGCCGGAGGAAACCCACGCAGACACGGGGAGAACGTGCAAACTCCACACAGTCAGTCGCCTGAGGCGGGAATTGAACCCGGGTCTCTGGCTCTGTGAGGCAGCAGTGCTAACCACTGTGCCACCGTGCCAAGGATGAATTGGGCTGAAGAGCCAGTTTCTGTCTCTTGAGACTTTGAGTAGAGTCCCAACGTGTTTAGCCTTCGCTCAGAGACAATTCCTGCATTCCAGGTTTCATCCTAGTAAGCCTGAAAGTTTCCCTTTACTTTCCTAATAATTGCAAAATATGCCAGTATTTTAATTGTTAATATCAGGAGTCAGACTAAACCTTTCTTCAATATAATGGTTTTTTTTTAAACTTGCATTTTAAAAGATTAAACACCGACTTTAGGTAAGTGTAGATGGGGGCGGAAGGGTAAGAGTTGAAAGTGAGAGACTTCTGGGCTTTCAGTACTTGGCCTTGTGAAAATGCATTGGAGTAGATCGAAGGTAAGGGAGAGAAGAGGATACAGGGGTTAAGTGGTTATTAAACAAGGGGCGATAAGTATTTTTGGTTGAGGGTGGAATTTAATTTGATTATTTGATTAATTAAAAGGTAGGCTGTAGAGGATCCCATTTAATTCTGCAAGCAGTTCCCTTTCCCACATGCAGTCGAGGTATAGGAACATCACTTCAGAAATAAGTAAAGCAAAGAGAAGAATGTAGTTAGGGAGAAACAGGCAGAAGAGAAGAGGTTAATGCAGCTTTTAGTAATTGATGATTTACTGATCATCTCTGTTTATCTTTACACATGAAGGTGTAGCAGGTTCACCAGTCAGTGCCATGCTGGCAAATCCAATCTCTGTCCTTGTCTTTTTGAACTTTGTGTCCTGTGAGAACTCTGATCTGGCAGGCTCTATTAAAAACTGTTGGCTCGATTTGGTTGGTGATGTAGTCAGTAATTTTCTCACTTGTAGGACCTGCCTTGGTTAAAAAGTATCCATTTAAGTGCAGTTTTTCTCTTAGTGGGCATGGGGGTGGGAAGAATCTTTTATTCAATACCCTGTGTACCAGCTCATGCTGCCTACGTGCCCTGTCATAGATACTCGCCCAATATATCTACAATGGATAGACTTCAGGAGCCAAATAGAAAGGAAAAATTAAACTTGCAATCATCTAATATAGCTCTTGCTTATGATCTTAAGACTTCAGAACCCTTTGCTGAGATAGTTGAGTTATCTCAACCAAGCATGCCTAATGACATTCAAACACTAGCCAAGTGGCGGCACAGTGGCTCAGTAGTTAGCACTGCTGCCTCACAGCGCCAGGGACCTGGCCTAATGACATGATACGTGTCCTTGGGCAAATGCCAACAAAGAATAGAAAGATTGTCCATCCAGATGCTCATACTTTACTGACCCTGTCCAGTTGGCCTGTCAGTCAATGCAGCCTAACAGAGGGATTATTTTTTAATTAAGTGATGACTGCTGCCAACTTATTTATTTCAAAAAGCAGACAAATTTAAAAAATGATCATGATAGTTATACAAACTTATCTACCCTTTTAGATTAGATTAGATTCCCTACATTATGGGGAAACAGGTCCTTCGGCCCAAGAAGTCCACACCAGTCCTCTGAAGAGTAACCCACCCAGACCCATTCCCCTATCCTATATTTACCCCTGACAAATGCACCTAACACCATGGGCAATTTAGCATGGCCAATTCACCTAACCTGCACGTCTTTTGACTGTGGGAGGAAACCAGAGCACCCAGAGGAAACCCACACAGACACAGGAAGAGTGTGCAAAACTCCACACAGACAGTCGCCCGAGATGGGAATCGCACCCAGGTCCCTGGCGCTGTGAGGTAGCAGTGCTAACTACTGAGCCACTGTGCCGCCACTTGGCTAGTGTTTGAATGTCTGTTCCATCAATTTGTGCTTTCCACTCTCTGAGCTATTACACTTGACACAGGCAAAATGGGATCAGTTTGAACTCAACACTCAGCAGATATTGGCAGCTCTCAAGTATCTTATGCGGTGACCACCCTTCAGCTCTGAGTATTGCAGACTATTTGGACATGAGCAGTTTTGCAGCTTTATCAGGTTTACAACGGAGGGCAAGAGCTACAGCCAGGGGAAAGGCAATTACGATGCGATTAGACAAGATTTAGGATGAATAGGATCGGGTAGGAAAGCGCACAGGATGGGCACATTATAAATGTGGAACTTATTCAAGGAATAGCTACTGTGTGTCCTTGATAAGTACGTACCTGTCAGACGGGGAGGAAGTTGTTGAGCACAGGAGCCGTGGTTTACTAAGGAAGTTGAATCTCTTGTCAAGAGGAAGAAGGAGGCTTATGTTAGGATGAGATATGAAGGCTCAGTTAGGACCATTGAGAGTTACAAGGTAGCCAGGAAAAGCCTAAAGAGGGAACTAAGATGAGCAAGGAGGGGACATGAGAAGTTGTTGGCAGATAGGATCATGAAAAGCCCTAAAGCTTTCTACAGGTATATAAGGGATAAAAGAATGACTAGAGTAAGATTAGGACCAATCAAGGACAGTAGTAGGAAGTTGTGCGTGGAGTCAGAGGAGATGGGGAAGCGCTAAATGAATATTTTTTGTCAGTATTCATAACGTTGTCGCGGAAAATACTGAGAAACAGGCTACCAGACTAGAGGGGATTGTGGTTCACAAGAAGCAGGTGTTAGAAATTAGAACATAGAAACGTACAGCATAGAACAGGTCTGTTGACCACAATGTTGTGCTGAGGGTTAATCCTAATGTAAAATAAAATAACTTAACTTATGCACCCCTCAACTCACTGCTATCCATGTGCATGTCCAGCAGTTGCTTAAATGTCCCTAATGACTCTGCTCCTACCATCACTGCTGGCAACGCATTCCATGCATTCACAACTGTCTGCGTAAAGAACCTTCCTCTGACGTCCCCTCAATACCTTTCTCCTAATATCTTAAAACTATGACCCCTCGTACCAGTCAATCCTGCCCTGGGGAAACGTCTCTGGCTATTGACTGTCCATTCCTCTCATTATCTTGTATACCTCAATCAGGTCACCTCTCCTCCTGCTTCTCTCCAGAGAGAAAAGTCCGAGCTTATTCAACCTCTCTTCATAAACAAGTTATCCAGTCCAGGCAGCATTCTGGTAAATCTTCTTTGCACCCTCTCCAAAGCCTCTGTATTATTCCTATAGTAGGGCGACCAGAACTGGACACACTATTCCAATTGTGGTCTCACCAGGGACTTGTAGAGCTGAAGCAAAACCTCAGGCTCTTAAACCCGATCACCCTGTTAATGAACGCCAAAACACCATAGTTTTCTTAACAACCCTATCCACTTGGGTGGCAACTTTGAGGGATCTATGTACTTGAACACCAAGATTCCTCTGCTCCTCCACACTGCCAAGAATCCTGTCTTTAATCCTACGTTCAGCATTCGAATTCAACCTTCCAAAATGCATCACTTCACATTTATCCAGGTTGAACTCCATCTGCCATTTCTCAGCCCAGCTCTGCATCCTGTCTATGTCGCGCTACAGCCTGCAATAACCCTCGATACTATCGACGGCACCTCCAACCTTTATGTCATCTGTAAATGTACTAACCCACCCCTCAACCTCCTCATCCAAGTCATTTATAAGAACTACAAAGAGCAGAGGCCCAAGAACAGAGCCCTGCGGGACACCACTCACCACTGACCCCCAGGCAGAATACTTCCCATCTACAACCACTCTCTGCCTTCTGTCAGCCAACCAATTCTGAATCCAGATAGCCAAATCTCCCTGTATCCCATACTTCCTGACTTTATGAATGAGCCTACCCATGTGGAACCTTATTAAATGCCTTGCTGAAGTCCATATACACCACATCCACTGCTCAACCTTCGTCAACCTGTCTTGTCATCTCTTCAAAGAACTTAATAAGATTTGTGAGGCATGACCTGCCCCTCACAAAGCCATGTTGATCACGCTATGCTTTGCCAAACAGTCATAAATTCTATCCCTCAGAATTCTTTCCAAAACCTTGATGACCACAGACGTAAGTAATAGGGATTTTCCTATTACTCTTCTTGAAAAGAGGAACAACATTCGCCTCCTTCCAATCCTCCGATATGACTCACATGAAGAGTGAGGAGGCAAAGAACTTCGTCAGTGGCTTAACAACCTCCTTTCTTACTTCCCGGAGCAACCGAGGATAAATCTGGTCTGGCCCTGGGGACTTATCAATCTTAATGTTTTCCTAAATTTCCAGCACATGAACTTCATCCATCTTGATCTGGTCAAGCCTGTATCCCAGCTCCTTAAAGTTCTCATTCACAACAAGGTCCCTTTCCTTAGCAAAAACCAAAGCAAAAAACTTGTTTATGGCATCCCCTATCTGCTCAGACTCCACACACAAGTTCCCTACGTTATCCCTGATCAGCCCTACCTTCTCCCTGATCATTCTCTTATTCCTAACGTATGAGTAAAATGCCTTTGGGTTCTCCCTAATCCGTCCTGCCGAGCCTTTTTCATGCCCCTCCTGGTTCTCATCAGTCCATTTCTGAGCTCCTTTCTAGCAAGTCTGTAATCCTCTAAATCCTCTTGCTTCCTCCACCTTACGTAAGCTGCCTTCTTCCTTTTGACGAGAAGCTCCTCTGTTCTCGTCATCCAAGGCTCCTTAATCTTACCCCTTCTTACCTGTCTCAAAGGAACAAATGCGTGCATCACTTGCAATAACTGTTCCTTAAATAGTCTTCACATGTCTGCAGTGCACTTTCTGTGGAACAATTGCTCACAGTCTGTACTTCCCAACTCCTGTATGATAGCGTCATAATTTCCTTTTTCCCAATTAAATGTCTTCTCTCGGTAACTGCTGCTTTCACTCTCTAAGGCTATGGTAAATGTGCGGCAGTTGTGATCACTGTCACCAAAGTGTTCTCCCACCACGAGATCTGACACCTGTCCAGGCTCATTGCCGAGCACCAAATCCAAAATGGCCTCTCCCCTTGTCGCCCTGTCTATATACTGAGTAAGGAAACCCTCCTGAACACACCATCCAAACCATCTGCACTTAGGACGTTCCAAGTGATATTGGGAAAGTTGAAATCACCCATAACAACAGCCCTGCTACATCTGCATTTTTCCAGAATCTGCCCGCCTGTGAGTTCTTCAGTCTCTCTACTGCTATTAGGGGGTCTGTAGAAAACCCCCTTGCTGTTCCTAACTTCAATACTGACTCAGTACACAAACCTTCCTCAACAACCTTTGTTTCTGTAGCTGTGATGCACTCTCTGTTTAGCAATGCTGCACCCCCTCCTCTTTTTATACCATCCCTGTTCTTTTTAAATGTTTTAAACCCTGGAAAATCAAGCAACCATTCCTGCCCCTGTGAAACCCACGTCTCCGTTATGGCCACAACATCGTAGCCCCAAGTACTGATCCATGCTCTAAGTTCGTCACTCTTATTTCTGACAGTCCTTGCGTTAAAGTAGACACACTTAAACCGATCCCTTTGTTTCATCACATGAGAAACCATCCTGATAGATTCACTACATCCCGTCACTGCCCCATCTGTAACTGCCCCTCTCTCAGATATGTGGCTCTGATTCCCACCCCACTGCCAAATTAGTTTAAACCTTCCCAAATCACACAAGCAAATCTCCCACCTAGGACATTGGTGCCCCTCCAGTTCAGGTGCAACCCGTCCTTCATGTACAGGTCCCACCTTCCCCAGAAGGTATCCCAATGGTCTAGGTATCTGAAGCCCTCCCTCCTGCACCAGCCTCACAGCCACGTGTTAAGCTGCATTTGCTGACTGTTCCTCATCTCACTATCTCGTGGCACCAGCAGCAAACCTGAGATCATTACTCGTCCTATTCTTCAGCTTCCATGCCACCTCTCTGTAGTCACTTTTCAGATCCTCAATCCCTTTCCTGGCTATATCATTGGTGCCAATATGTGCCACAATTTCTGGCTGTTCACTCTTTCCCCCCCCCTTCAGAATCCTATAAATCCAATTGGCGAGATCCCGGACCCTGCCACCGGGGAGGCAACGTACCTTCTGGGAGTCCTGTTCCTGACCACAAAATCTCCTGTCAATCTGTCTAACTATTGACTCCCCTACCGCTAGCGCTTTTCTATTCTCCCCCCTTCCCTCAATGCCAGAGACCTGACAACTATAGCTTTTTCTTGGTAGGCTGTCCTCACCAGCAGTATCTGAAACAGTATACTTATTGCTGAGGGGAACGGCCGTAGAGGATCCCTGTTCTGACCGTCTGTTCCCTTTCCTCCCCCTGACTGTAACCCAGCTGTCCTGATCCTATGTCTGAGGAGTGACCACCTCACCTGTACATCCTCTCAATTTCTCCCTCACTCTCCCAGATGATCCGTAGTTCATCCAGCTCCTGCTCCAGTTCCCTAACTCAGTTTTCGAGGAGCTGGAGTTGGGTGCACTTCCAGCAGATGTACTCGGAAGAGATGTGCGAAGTGTCTATCACCTGCCACATTCTGCAGGAGGAACATGCAACTGCCCTAACATCCATATCCTGCTACTCTGAAAGCCTGCATAGGACTAAACAAAGGAAGAAAAGAAAAAAATTGAGAAACCTGAAAACTCTGAGTTTACAGACCCTTAGTAAGGTTAGAGGAGGTGGGTGGGAGGGAGACCCTACCGTGTAGGGTCTTGGGTTTAGATCTCACCCACTTAAAAACTTCCCGGCAGCCCTCATTTCTCTCCGCCTTCTCTCCTCGCCCCTCTTTTTAAAAAAAAAAAAATTATACTCACCTTCCCAGCAGTCCTTCACTTCTCCCTCGCACGTGTCTTCTGACAAGTGTGAAAATAGATAAATCCCCGGGTCAGATGGAATTCATCCCAGGACTCTCTGGGAAGCCAGGGTGGAGACTACCGAGCTTTCGGCGTTGATCTTTATGTTGTTGTTGTCTATAGGAAAAGTAAGACCATAAGACCATAAGACATAGGAGTGGAAGTAAGGCCATTCGGCCCATCGAGTCCACTCCGCCATTCAATCATGGCTGATGCGCATTTCAGCTCCACTTACCAGCGTTCTCCCCGTAGCCCTTAATTCCTCAAGACAACAAGAATCTATCAATCTCGGCCTTGAAGACATTTAGCGTCCCGGCTTCCACTGCACTCCGTGGCAATGAATTCCAATGAAGTACCGGTAGACTGGAGGATAGCAAATGTTCCCTTGTTCAAGAAGCGGAGTAGAGACAACCCTGGTAATTATAGACCTGTGAGCCTATCTTCTGTTGTGGGTAAAGTTTTGCAAAAGGTTTTAAGAGATAGGATTTGTAATTATCTCAATTGGAATAAGTTGATTAGGGATAGTCAACACAGTTTTGTGAAGGGTAGGCTGTGCCTCATAAACCTTATTGAGTTCTTTGAGAAGGTGACCAAACAGGTGGATGAGGATAAAGCTGTTGATGTGGTGTACGTGGATTTCAGTAAGGCATTTGATAAAATTCCCCATGGTAGGCTACTTCACAATTTACAGAGGCACGGGATTGAGGGCAATTTAGCGGTTTGGTTCAGAAATTGGCTAGCTGTAAGAAGACAGGTTGATGATTGATGGGAAATGTTCATTCTGAAGCTCAGTTACTAGTCCCGCAAGGATCCATTTTGGGGCCACTGCTGTTTGTCATTTTTATAAAAGATTTGAGCTATAGGGAGAGGCTGAACAGGCTTGGGCTGTTTTCCCTGGAGCGTCAAAGGCGGAGGAGTGACCTTATAGAGGTTTACAAAATTATGAGAGGCATGGATAGGATAAATAGGCAAAGTCTTTTCCCTGGGGTTGGGAAGTCCAAAACTAGAAGGCATACGTTTATGGTGAGAGGGGAAAGATATAAAAGAGACCTAAGGGGCAACTTTTTCACGCAGAGGGTAGTACATGTATGGAATGAGCTGCCGGAGGATGTGGTGGAGGCTGGTACATTTGCAACATTTAAGAGACATTTGGATGGGTATATGAATAGGAAGGGTTTGGAGGGATATAGGCCGGGTGCTGGCATGTGGGACTAGATTGGGTTGGGATATCTGGTTGGCATGGACAGGTTGGATCGAAGGGTCTGTTTCCATGTGTACATCTCTATGATCTGGATGAGGACATAGGAGGATGGGTTAATAAATTTGTGGACGACACTAAGGTTGGTACAGTTGTGGATAGTGCTGAAGATATTGTAGGTTACAGAGGGGCATAGATAAGCTGCAGAGGTGGGCAGAGAGGTGGCAAATGGAGTTTAATGTAGAAAAGCATAAGGTGATTTACGTTTGAAGGAGTAACAGGAATGCAGAATACTGGGCGAATGATAAGATTCTTGGTAGTGTAGATGAGCAGAGAGATCTCAGTTGTCCATGTACATAGATCCCTCAAAGTTGCCACCCAGGTTGATAGAGCTGTTAAGAAGGCATACTGTGTTAGCTTTTATTGGTAGAGGGATCGAGTTTCAGAATCATGAGGTCATGCTGCAGCTGTACAAAACTCTGGTGCGGCCGCATTTGGAGTATTATGCATAGTTCTGGTCGCCACATTGTAGGAAGGATGTGGAAGCTTTGCTAAGGGTTCAGAGGAGATTTACTAGGATGTTGCCTGGTATGGAGTGAAGGTCTTGCAGGGAAAGGTTGAGGGACTTAAGGCTATTTTTATTTGAGAGTAGAAGGTTGAGAGGTGGCTTAATATAAGGTCATCAGAGGGTTAGATCGGGTAGACAGTGAGAATCTTTTTCTGAGGGTGGTGATGGTTAGCACGAGGGAGCATAGCTTCAAATTGAGGGGTGACAGATATAGGACAGATGTCAGAGGGAGTTTCTTTATTCGGAGAGTAGCAGGGGCATGGAACGCACTGCCTGCAACAGTTGTAGATGCGTCAACTTTATGGGCATTTATATGGCCATTGGATAGGTATATGGACAAGATTGGAATATTATAGGTTAGATGGGCTTCAGATTGGTTTCACAGGGCGGCAAAACATCGAGGGCTGAAGGGCCTGTACTGCGCTGTAATGTTCTATGTTCTATCACACTCTGTCAATACCTGATATCCACACTTTTTGTTTTCCAGCAAGAGATTACTGATCAAAAGCTTGATGTGAGATACCTGACTCTTTATTTTCACTCTTTTCTAATGCAGGCTTGATGAGTTCAATTAGAGTCATAGAGCTTAACAGTGCAGAAAGAGGCCATTCAGCCCATTGTGGCTCTGCCTGTAATCAAACGTCCATCTATTCTAATCCCATCTTCCAGAAGTTTGTGTGTAGATTTGTATGCTATGACGTTTCAAATGTTCATTTGAATAGTTCTTTAATGTTTAAGAGTTTCCATCTCTCCTGACCTTTTAGACAGTGAGCTCCAGATACCCACAACTGTCTTCAAGTCCCCTCTCAATCATCTGAACCTTACTTTTCCCTTTAGTT
Organism: Chiloscyllium plagiosum; assembly: GCF_037043375.1. Taxonomy (NCBI): domain Eukaryota; kingdom Metazoa; phylum Chordata; class Chondrichthyes; order Orectolobiformes; family Hemiscylliidae; genus Chiloscyllium; species Chiloscyllium plagiosum. The sequence continues at coordinate 24,716,060 of NW_028270172.1, forward strand.
GAGAGGACCAAAACCAGAGATCACAATTTTAAAGTATCTCTCTACCTACACTGTCTAACCCTTTCATGACCCTGCACACCTCAATCAATTCCCTCTACTTGAAGGAAAACAATCCCAGCCTATCTAGTGTCTCTTCATAATTGAATTGCTGCAGATCAGGTAACATCTGGTGAATCTCCTTTACACCCTTTCTAGTGCAGACACATCCTTTCCTTAGTGTGGTAACCAGATTTGTCCACAGTACTCCAGATTTGGCCAAACTGAGGTTGTATATAGCTCTGTCATAATCACAGTTCTCCTGTATTCAATGTCTTGAAAAATGAAGGCAAGTTCCCCACAAACCTCCTTAATTATCCTTTCTACCTGTCCTGCTACCTTCAAACATCTATGGATATTCAGACCAGGGTCTCTTTGATTCTCTGTACATCCTAGGATCTTGCAATTTGATGTGTACTCCCTTGCCTTGTTAATCCTCCCAGAGTGCAACCCAGACTTGATGGACTGAATGGCCTTGATTTCCACTGTAGGGGTTCCATAATTCTTACACTTTTGAGGATTAAATTCCATTTGCCACTCGTTAACCCATCCAACTAGCACATCCATACTGTACTGTAGTCAAGGCTTTGCTCCTTGCTATTTACCACATCACCACTAATTGTTACATCACTTCCATTATCTGGACTAGGTTATAGTCCAACAGATTTATTTATCCCACCCAGACGCTCCTTCATCAGCTAGCTAGTGGGGCAGGATCATAAAACATGGAATTTACAGCAAAAGATCAGTGTCATGCAATTAAAACGATATATTGAACAAACCTAGGTTGCTGTTAACAATTACATGACACTGTGATCTTTTGCTACAAATTATGTCATATGGTCCTGCCCCACTAGTTAGCTGATGAAGGAGCAGCACGCTTAAAACTAGTGCATCCAAATAAACCTGTTGGACTATAACCTGGTGTTGTATGATTTTTAACTTTGTCCACTCTGGTTCAACACCTGCACCTCTGCATCATTATCTGGACTGACATGAACTAACCCATTATGGACCAGAGATCCAAGTTAAAAATCTTGTTTTGCTTTTTGAAATTAAAATGAAAGAAAAAGTGAGAAGCATCAGTTCTTGGAGCGTAATTTTGCAGTATTAACATCTGCTATCAGCACTAAACTGCCAAGGTACAGCTCAAAATGCACACAATCTGCAGACAGTCAATTCAGGCAGTCAATTCAGGCAGTCAATTCATGTAATATTTTATAAATTCCTACTTTTGAAAAAGAGCCAGTCTGACTCAAGATTGGGATACAGACAGACTGTAACCTCACACCTTTAATGCATTGTCTGAGCTGAGATGTCACCTTTTCTTAAAAACACCTTAAGTTTTCTCGAGAATGTGACTTAAAAGAAGTTCTGGGATGTACATATTAATGAACCAAAACCTGCAACCCATTCTAAAAGGTGAAAGACTTAACAGCAATCTAGGTTTGTTCAATATATCGTTTCAGTTGCATGACACTGTAATCTTTTGCTATAAATTTTGTGTCTTATGATCCTGCTCCACAGCTACCTGTTGAAGGAGCAGTGCTTCAAAAAGCTAGTACAGGTACACAATTTCTTATCTGAAATTCCAAAATCTGAAAAGCTCCGAAATCCGAAACATTTTTCGTGGAGTGTGGAGCGTCATTTTGGCATGCACACAAGTGACCCAACTCCACACCCATTGAAAGCACGTCACTCAGATGTGACGTGATGGCGTAGCTCAGCACTGGCAGGCGTCAATTGTGTCTCAGCGTTCGTACTATTCACACGTGCATCTGCTGTTAGGTAATTTTTTTAAAAATTCTCTGTAAAAATGTCATTTATTCCGAAATCTGAAAAATTTCAAAAAACAACTGGCCCCAGGGATTTCAAATAAAGGATTGTGTTCCTGTACTTCCAAATAAATCTGCTGGACTATAACCTGATGTTGTGTGATTTTTAGCGTTTGGGGAGTTTAAAGTTCCCTGTATTCTGTACTAATCTAAACCTTTCCAGCTACATAAATTTGCATTTGTTTTTTATGCAGCAATCACTCTTGTGGTTTGTCTGAATGAGTTTGCTCGTTTACGTTGACAAGACCTGCATTCGCTAAACTGGGTTAGGCTTGCTTTGACTTGTCCATGCAGGTCCCTTATAGCCAGCAAAGAGGGTGGTGACTTTTAAGTCTGTCATGCTGGCTTGTTTGGAAACCAGAGCCAAGAGGCAATAGGATGTTCTGCTAAGAACAAATTTTATATGTTGAAGGTTTTAAGCATGGATAGTTAATATAAATGCTTCTCCTATTTTCGCTATGATTTACGCAGCAGAAGCAGCCAAGACTCACGTGCAGCATCAAATATTAGAGCGATTTTGACAGATGAGAACAGAGTTCAGGGAAAAGGGAGAAGGAGAAGCAGTGAGAAAGTGAGAACTGCGAAGGTAGAAGGTCAGATGAGGAGGCGGCCAGCAGCAGGAGGTCAAGATCGGTAAGACAAGACCAGCTTTGTTTAAAAAAAAAGGAGTGATTGGGGGGAAAAATGAAACCAAAATAGAGTCACTTTGGGTTTGGTGGATGAGCATGATGTTGAGAGCACAGCCATGAATGCAGCATTTGTACACTCACAAATATGATGGTGATACCACAATGGTGAAGATTTTGGTATAAAGTGCTTTGGGATATCAAAGGACCATGAAAGATGTCAAATATTGATTCTAAACACAACACCAAGCATCAAACCCTAAGTTCTCAGACAGTGTAGAAAAACAAACAGAATCCCTTACTGTGTGCAAAGTCTGACTTAACACCATTGGAATTAGTGCATTATGTTACCCCTAAGTTTTTTGGGGGATGCAGCTGTAAATTTGGCTTGAGTGGCATTTATTGTTGATGAATCTTATTAATCTGATTGGTTTATTCTATGAGAAGTGAGAACCATCATTCACTTTTGGAATATGCATTCAATTCTGGTCTCTCTGATAAAGGAAAGATGTTGTGAAACTTGAAAGGGTTCAGAAAAGATTTACAAGGATGTTGCCAGGGCTGGAGGGTTTGAGCTGCAGAGAGAGGCTGAATACGCTGAAGCTATTTTCATCGGAGCGTCAGATGCTGAGGGGTAACTATATAAAAGTTTATGAAATCAGGAGAGGCATAGCCAATGCCTTTTCCCCAGGGTAGGGAAATCCAGAATTAGAGGGTATAGGTTTAAAGTGAGAATGGAAAGATTTAAAAGAGAGCTAAGGGACGTTTTCATACAGAGGATGGTGCGTGTATGGAAAAAGCTGCCAGAGGAGTTGATGGATGTTGGTACAATTATAACATTTAAAAGGAATCTGAGTAGGTACATAAATAGGAAAGGTTTAGAATGATAGAATCCTTACAATGTGGAATTAGGCCATTCGGCCCATTGAGTCCACACCAACCTCAATCCCACCCAGACCCACCCCCTAACCCTAAACCTGCATTTTCTTTGGCTAATCCACCTAACCTGCTCACCCTGGACACGACGTGCAATTTAGATTAGCCAATTCACCCAACCTGCACATCCTTGGACTGTGGGAAGAAACCAGAGCACCCAGAGGAAACCCATGCAGAACACAGGGCAAATGTGCTAACTCCACACAGACAGTCGCCTGAGGCTGGAATTGAACCTGGATTGCTGGTGCTGTGAGACAGCAGTGCTCACCACTGACCAGCGTGCTGTCCTGCAGGGAGGAATATGAACCAAATTCTGGCAAATGGGACTTGATTAATTTAGGATATTGATTGGCATGGACGAGTTGGACCAAAGAGTCTGTGTCAATGCTATACATCTTTGAGTAAGTGAGTACTGCATATGCTGGAGAGTTAGAGTCAAAACGTGTGGTGCTGGAAAAGCACAGCAGGTCAGGCAGCATCCAAAGAGCAGGAGAATCAACATTTCGGGCATAAGCCCTTCCTTATCAGGAAGGGCTTATGCCAGAAATGTTGATTCTCCTGCTCCTTTGATGCTGCCTGACCTGCTGTGCTTTTCCAGCACCACACTTTTCGACTCTTGTGCATCTCTATCACTCTATTTGCTGATATTAAAGCTCATATTGGAATTTCCCCAGGGCTTATTAATTACTGATTTATTTTTATGCAAACTTCCTGAACAGAGGTTCACAATGTAGTAAATGAAAAAAATACCCAATAGATAAATGATTATATGGCGTTATGAACTCAATTACCATTTTTTGGACTTTACTCCTCAGAGCATATTATTCCACTAATCTTTTAATCACATTTGGAAATACCTGCATCGCCATTAATTTGCTTTTATTAGGCCAGTATCCTTTTGGAACATGGACTTTCCCATTAAAATGGCCATGCACATGTTCAATAAACTTTAATATTTACAAATGTGAATGTACAGTTTAGTAAGAAGAATGAAGAGACATGATGTGAAGTAACCATTGAATAAGGTATTGAAACAAACCTTGGATATAAATAAATGCCTTTGGTGATAGGACAAGTTGAGAAAGTGTTTGGAAAAAACAATTCTTTGCTTTATAAACAGAGGTAACCGGTATAAAAGAACAGCATTGATACTTAATCTTTACAATAAAATGGCCTAAATCACAGCTAAAGTATTGTATTAAATTAGGGCATCACACTTTAAGAAGAAGCCTCAGAGAAGACGCAGAATGGATTGACTGGAGTGGTAGCTTGGATGAATTACATCATTTAGGGTGTGTTTATCTGTTCCGTGATACTAGGAGGAGAGTACATTCTGTACAGAGACAGTGTCAGACCTTTGAAAGTGAGAGTTACTTTTAAGTGCAGTTCTGCTTTCTGTCATTGAATCATGCATTATTTTTGTTGGATGTTATTTTATAAATTACCCCCAAATATAAAAATGTGTTAATGGAAGATTATTACAACAATTCAGACACTTCCTTGTAATGACGAAGTACAGTTTTCTCCCGTAACCAATTAGTTTAAGCAAGAGGCAATCTCAGAAACCAGAACTACATGATCGCAACTGTGGCATTTCACCATGGGTTTAAAAAAAAATTGACTGAAATATTTTAGAAAAAATAAGAACCATTGAACCTTGGATTGAAGATCCCATTATCCACTCACTGAGCTGATGGGAATGTGTAGAAACTCCCTCTACTTTGCCATTCTAACTTGTTCAGTATTTCAGTCTGTGTTGGTGACCATAGTGTGGGTGGAGTGTGCATTTACAATTGTTCCTGATGCCTGGCCAGTCAGCAGCAGAGTTACTGTGCTCCTCTGTGATGTTTCCTTCGAGCAGAGAAAGTTAAGAGGAAATTTGATGGAGGTGTACAAAATCTTAAATGATTTTTATAGATTAATTAAGGAGCAATTGAAACTAGTGAGTAGTTGAGTCATTGTTCAAAGAACATTGATTTAATTAAAAAATTAACAAGAAGATGAGGCTCTGCAAATATCCTCATCCTCAGTGATAGAGGAGTCCAGCTCATCAGTGAAAACAGTAAGACTGAAGCATTTACAGCAATCTTCAGTCAGAAGAGCTGAGTTGATGATCCATCTCGGCTTTATCTTGAAGTCTCCAGCATCACAAATGCCAGATTTCAGCCAGTTCTATTCTCTCCATGTGATTTCAAGACGTGGCTGAAGGCACTGGATGCTGCACCTGCCCTGATAATGTTTTGATAAATGGAATGAACACATGCTCCAGAATTAGCTGCCTCTTATCCAAGTTGTTCCTGCACAGCTACAACATTGGCATTTGCCCAAGAATGAGGATAACTCCCCAGTTCCTTTCTGTCCACAAAAAGCAGGACAATTCCAACCCAGCTAATTATTGCCCCACCCCCAGCTACTGTCCATCAACAAAGTGATGGAAGGGGTCAAGCGTGCTATCAAGTGACACTTGTACTGCAGTCATCTGCTTTCAGATATTTCAGTTTGGATTCAATCACTCACCACCTGATCTTGTTACAGCCTTGGTTCAAATATGGATGTGTGGTGAGATGTCAGTGCATCCCACTGTCAATGTCATGAAGGTTACCATTAACCAGAAGCTCAGCTTGACTAACTGAATTAATACTATGGCTGCAAGATCGAGTGAGCAGTTGAGAGGCTGAGCATATTGGATGGCATAATATCCACATGTCCCAGGATGTGTTATGTCACTGGATATGGTGCCTCCCAGCTCACTTATCTGTGCAAGAGAGATATGTGAGTTACTTGTTGAATTACGTGGCAAAAGAGCCATGTGTCTTCCAGGTTTGAAGGTTCCGAGGCAGTTTTTGAAAGCCATCTGAACTCCACTTGAGATACTGCATGCTTGTTCTGAAGAAATGTCAATGGATTCAAAATGCAGCCAGACTTATTGAGTTTTTCCCACAATTTTTTTTGTCTCTGATCTCCAGCATCCACAGTTCTTTGATTTATTCTAGTCATTTGCTTGGTGCTTTCTGAATATGCACATAGATCTGCACTCCTTCACTTTAGCCATTGGTGGTCAGCAAGGCCAGAAGGGGTCAATGGGCCTCAGCTTCACTCCATTTGCCCCTTTTTCTCAAGGCGATTAGGTGCTGCCAACATCTACCCACAGGGAGAAGGAGCCACAGACAAGACCCAGCAGCTGCTTCTCCAGCTACTCCAGATGTGTCCCGCCACTCCATCTCCCAGTGCCTGTGATTCCAATATCTGTGCTCGGTCAAAGCGAGTAAGGTGAGCTTGCATCATTGGGCAGGAGACTGTCAGCAGGCCAGGCCGTCTAGGCTGAAAACTGTCAGGGAGTGACTACCCAACTATTCAAAGTTATCAGGGCATACCACACAGCAAGCTCCCTCCATCCCAGCTGCAGAAGTCAGGCCAGCACCTCCACATACTGCGAGGGCGAAGAAAGAAATATTGTGAGAATATTTTGGTGACATGGGTGTTCAAGCATTATGGAAGTTCAGCACTTTAGTCTATATATGTATACACTTCCAATGTTATTACACCTGTTGTAGTCTTCTTATCATAACAAGATCAGGTCAAATGAAAGGATGTGGAACATCTTTGTCCAGCAGAGTAATGTGCTGCGTCTCAATCTCCAAAAGTGATTCCTCTGACATATACTGAGGCTGAAGGCTGAGGAGGAGGCAGGGCCTGGGATGTCTTCACATGCAGTTTTAGGAGACATGCATCAGGAATGTTTGAGTCAACATAATTCAGGAGGCAAAACCTTATCCTATATCTGGGTTTCTCCATGAAATGCCTGATGGGCAGCTCCCATGTTTCCTTTCTCTTATTGCACAGTGCTGTGGAGAAAATCAGGGACAAATCATGCCCCTTTGCTGTCTATGTGCTGTCAAAGATGCGTCATGAGTCATGGAAGATGCAAGGGTACTGTGAAGACTAAAGGCTGTTGTAGTAGTGCCTGTCCCTCTGAGGCAGAAGGTCTGGGTTCAAGTCCCACTTGCTCCAGAGGTGTTTCATATCACATCTGAACAGATTGATTATAGACGTTAAGAGCTGAAACATAGTGAGGGCTCTATTGGTGCAGTGATAGCATTCCTATCTCTGGGCTAGGAGACTTGGGCTTGCCTCCTACCTGAACCAGAGATAAGTCATATCTAAAAATGGTTTGAAATATCCATAGTTAAGACTGTGCATCTTCTTTTTGTCCACCATCTCTTTATTTCATCCACACCCCATTTGAAAACTTATGATGAGGTGATCCCTGCCTGGGCTGTTGTGAATAATACTGCTCAACCAGTTCAGGCATCAAAAGCACATCTTCAGAAAGCCTAGGTAGTCATGGACTAGACTAGACTAAACTAACCCCAACCATGCTGGATAAAAAGAAATGAAGGATCCAGAGAAATCTTTTGAGAAAGATGAGGATCCTGAGCTGCACCAGGAGCAACATCAAAAGAGGGTCTGGGTGGGATGCTCCTGGGAGGGAGGGTGTGTACCTGATGGGTCTAATGGCTGTATCTGCACTATAGGGATTCTATGATTCTATGAACATGTTTAGCCTTCTGCTCTAGCTGTCATTCATTTGCAGAAGATTGCACTATTGTCTGTAGATTCAATTCCCCATTGCTGTCTTCTAAAGAAATTTCATACTGGACTCAACGTTAACCTTTGTTTCTCTCTGCATGGATGTCTGCCAGATCTGCTGAGTTTTTCCAGGCATTCATGTAAGGAACAAATTAACCCTACAGTACCAATAGCATGTGTGGAAAAATGTTTTTAAAACCTGGTCATAAGTTCTGATTTTCTGAAAAGAAAATTTGTATTCAGCCCTGAAATGTATAACCATCCAGACATATAAAGTTTAAGTAGTGGGAACTACAAGCACTTGACACCGTTTTTTCTTGTGTAAATTGATATTGTACAGTGTGCAGATAAGATTGGCAAGAAAGAGGTATCAACCAGTTGTTCCTTGGATGCAGCTGTTTCAAAAGAATATTGCATGCAGTGAATTGGATAAATATGTGCAAAAGTGATTGAGGATGCATATTGCAGTCTTGCCCTATTCATCTCCCTTCTTGGAAATCCAAGTTCCTGCACTGTCATAATTTTTAATGCATTTATAAAATGTGGTCAACATTTATTGCCCTGAAGAATGTGATAGTGAGCTGGGGCACTTAGTTTTCTTTCTTCCTAGAAGTTAGTGAATAAACCTCCTATTGTTTCAACACTTATGGGTGACAATACGTTTTGGAAATGAATGTTTCAGACTCATTTGTACCAACTCTTAGTTATGAACAATGTAAGCAGCAGGATTAAATCTATGATTTTGATAGTTAATATTTGTGGATGCAGCCTTTCCTCCTTTTCTTTGAAACTGCAGCATAAATATTTACACAACTAAAGTCATTTAATCACAGATCCTATGGCTGACATTCATCTTGGCTCTCATTTAAAAGCTCAGTGGTTCTTGGTACAGATTCAGCCTTATATCTGGCAAGTTGGCATTGTTGGCAGAAATAGAGTTCATATTTCTTCAATATTCTTCTAAAAACATTTCGCACTGTAAAGGGATTCCAAGCCAGTTCCTGCTGACCAGGAGAATCAGGCTCTTGTGTCAGAAGATTGATGGATTCCCCATACTGTGTGGGATTACTGATCTCCACTGCCTGCTGTACCCATCATTTAGCCATCCAGGACTCTTGAGCTACTTTCTCCCATGGTCACTGTAGCACCCTTTCCCATTATGTAGGCACTTACGATTCCAATTACCTATTCTTACAGTGAGGGTAATGGATTAATTTATGCATTTATTTTCTTAATGTGCTAAGTTCCTTTTTTTAGGTAATAAATATAATAGAAGAGATTAATTTTGATTAATATTCTAAATGTGACCACGAGGGAAAAAAGGATAGGTTTTGAAGTGCTAAAGTCAAAGTTCTGATATGTCAGGGCTAACCGCTTCACCAAAGTGGTCTTAGTAGGAATGTGTAAGCAAAAGCTCAATTATTTGAAAAGCAATTGATGCTGCAATGAAAGGATTGTGGCTTTGGATGGAAGAATGACTAGATGTGCCAATTTGCCCTTATTTTATGTATCCTTCTGATCATGTATGATCTTATGCTGATGTGTGTGATCCTTTGCAGATAATTGGAGGTTATTTTGTGAGGGCACTAGAGATTATGTGCACAGGTCAGCTTAATGTCCTGTATACAGGTTTAAGTGGTTGCAACATGCTGCTGTCAGTTCTAACATCAAGAAGTAAGAATACAAAACCAGTTGTGTCACAATTTTCAGAACTGCTTGTGAATGTGCTATTGATTGATCGCCACAGATCTATCCCATTGGTGGACTATGAATGAAAACTTTTGTCTTTCCGTTCTGCATTTAAACTCAACACAAGGGTTCAAAGCAGTCACTCAGTCAGAGCAAAGAGGATGTTAGAGTTTGATTCCTGTGATGAGATCTTAGTTGGCATCCATGTCACTTCTACTCCAAGAATTTGCAGGGTACTTGAGAATTGGTAAAGATCAATTAGTCATAGGTTACTTTTTCTGTCTGGAGATATGCTTAAGTATTTCTCTATCTACAAAATCTTTTCCATCATTAGTTGCAAATCAGGTTGTGTGAGTTATCCCTTCTGTACAAGTTAAGTCATTTTTGTTTTGTTCAAGTGGATGTCTGCATGTTTGAAATATGTAAATAGACTGCAACTTTGAGGTTTGGGGGCTTAGAATAGACAACTGTGATGTGAAAATATGCACCAAAAAGAAAGCAAGTTTTAAGGTTTCCAGTTATTTAGAAAGAGCCTCATTATTTACCTTGAGTCTTTCACTCAATGCATTCAATGGGATGCGTTTCCAGATCATCAATTCCAATCAGATATCACAGCAAGATCTAACAGAGTCACTCCATTCACCAGCACCTCACTATCATTGTTCTTCACCATAAATGGATGTGGGCATCACTGGATAGGCCGGAATTTATTGCCCAAGCCTGATTGCCCAGAGTTAACTGCATTTTTGTGGGGCTGAAGTCTCATGTAGGCCAGAGGAGGGAGTTGGAAAGGGAGGGTTTACAGACAGGAAGCTCAAGTCAAATACTAGATCAAGAATAGCCAGCAACACCTGATTCTCAGGAGCTGAATATCATCGACCTTTAAACATGGAAGTAAAAATCATTGTTCGCAGTGAAGAGAAATCATACACGAGTTCTGTGTGTGGATGAAGCTTCAGTCAATCATCTGACCTGGCAAGATGCAAATGCAGTCACAACAGCGAGAAACTGTGGAAATGTGAGGACTCTGGGAAGGGGTTTAATTACCCTCCTGACCTGGAAAATGTAAAGATGTGCTTCAAGATGGCAGAGTAGGGCTCCTGAACCAGAGCTCATCAGCTTTGTCGATTACGTTTTCTTTCCTCTCATTTCTTGTTTTTTTTTCTCTTTCGACTTACCTTTTGTCCTGGAATGGTAACTACGATGACTAGTTGTCATCCAAGGCAGATCTGTATCATAGCCCCATTGTGGATTTACCTGCTTTTACTTTTTTCTTCTTTCTCTGCTTTTTTTTATTCCCCTTTAGCCTGACTTACCTTCCATGCAGAGCACTCAGCAGGTTCAGCGGCGGCTGCATTGCCAAGATCAGCCCAACGCAGTCTCATGGCGGCGATCTCATCAGGAAAGGTGACATGGTCCTGCGGCATTGGTGCAGAGGGCGGATTCGTGCTGGTGATGGTCTCAGCATCTGGGTAGAAGAGTCTGGATCTAGGCTCATGGCTAAGCACTTAAGAAGGACTGTAATGCTAAACTTTTAATTTTATTTCTTTATTTCCTGCCTTATACCTCAGATTTTGTAGCTAGGTACCTTTGTACATAAGCCTGCACTGGAGAGTGGCAACTTTGTAGACTTTTCAAGGTATTCTTGTATCCCTGTACTTGAGTATATAAGACAATAAAACCTAATTCTAATTCACTGCTCAGAGTAGGAGAAGGCTTTACTGCACAGGAGTTGTGCCCTTGTCAATCAAGGAAGAGCTATCCAATATTCTCCCACCTATCAATTGTTGGCTTGTACCCTGTAGGTTACAGCACCTCAACTGCAGATACAAATGTTTAAATGCTATGCAGGTTAATTTCTCTAACCCACCTCCAGAACAGTCTGGGTGAAAAAAAAATTCCTGAACATCTTTTCAATCCTTCCAACTGTCACTTGAAATCAATGTCCCTTTAAAGTGTCTAAATTTCTGACAACAGAAAACTTTTGTTTTCCAGCAGATTTTGCTGGTCCTCAACTATATTATAACATATATATCTTGATACTTAGGGACTGTAACTGTGCTAGATGCAATGCTAAATTCTGTTGAAAATGCTTATATATCTGGGATATTTGCATCTTGTTTTATCTGATGATATGAGTAGAACTGTCATATTTTCCTTTCCTGAAGCAATTAACGAGGTTTGTAGTCTTGATCTTGAACATTGACTCCTCAATTATTACAAATCTCGTTCTTTTTTCAAACTTCTCCATGACCTCACTGCTGCCTATCTCCATAATTTCTGCAAGCTTTAAAACCTTCTGAAAAATCTGTTCTTCCCCAATTTTGGTCTCTTGAGCATCTCCATCCAGGCTTCTGATCATCCTCTATTATTTCCTTATGTGGCCCAATGTCAAATTTATTTGAGTTGGGGTGTTTTACTGTTAGAAGTCCAATTGTTGATGATGTAATCTGGCTGAGACATTTCATCATCATTAGTTCCACTGAATCTTTATTCCATCACTTTTATCTTTCCTCCTCCTTTATTGCTTATGATTAGTACAATGTGAAGCCTAAAATTGGGCAATAAAGGCACTTTGTAGTTTTACTCACAGCAGATTCTCTCTATTCTTAGCAGAATATGAATAATTCAATGAATTTTATAAAAATATCCTGCAATGCAGGCAGTTATTTCATTTATGTAGAGAACCAGTCTGAATGGTCTATGTCTGTGCTGTGATTCTGTTTTAGTATTGTAAAGAGGACAGCGGCTAGGTGAAGCCCAGCTTTTGGTGATGGTAGCAAAAGCAAAATTTTGCAGACACTGGAAATCTGAAACAAAATAAGGAAGTGTTCGAGAAACTCTGCAGTTCTGGCAGCATCTGTGGAAAGAGAAATAATTAACATTTTGAATCCATTATGATGACTTCAGAACTTCTTCAGACCAGCAACTTGAATGCTTGTCTTTGCTCTAACAAACTGATTAAAATGAATGTAAATAAACTGGAGCTTCCATTCCTGATTAATGTGCCTGTATTTGGGTATTGGATCAGGACAAATTACATCATCATGAACTGTTCTATCAGATAGATAAAGAATGGCCAAATCTAGAGATTACTAGTGCACTAGTATGAGTAGAGTCAGATTCATTGTAGCCAGGAGCACTTTGTTCATTGTTTAGAATTTTCTTCACTTTTTTTTACTTCTCACTAACCTTGCCACTTCTAATTCTTGCAGTGGGCATTGGCACAGTTGTTCATCCATGTTTTCTCAAAACATGTCTTTTTTTTCTTGTGATTCGAGACTGAGAATCTAGCCATGTGCTTTTGCCCTTTGGATGAGATCTGACTACTCCTGAATTTTCTGCAGTCCTCCAGAGGTGACTAAATAATATTTAAGATCAAGGATGATTCTTCTTGCCATGCACTCAAATCCAATTCATTGGGATAACTTAGGCGCCATAATGTTAGTTCATCTCAGGTGAAAGTCAAATTTTTGACTTCCTAATGTACAAAGCCGGTTCCAAGCATGCCTTTGCCAATGTAATTTGAATGAAAGTAACCATTTTTTCAGCAATAACATTTTCCTAAAAAGGAATTGTCATAGGAAATTATTGGTGCCATTGTGTTTTTTTGCTATATTTTAATGCAGTTAATATAATACAAACACAATCAGTTGTTTCTTTTGTATTGTAGATCCAGACATCTCAGAGCAGAATTTGTAAAGTCATTGACAAAGAAATGTACAGAACTTGATGAGGATGATGAAGCTGTTTTGAACCTTATTGCAAAATGTGGCTGGGATTTAAGCAAATACTCTGGAATCACAGGTTCAGCCAAAAGTGTTCCTGAGGCCAAGTTGCATAACTTAAAAGGTAAGGATGTTTTGAAATTTGGTTTCTATATTATACTTTTTTAAAAGCAAATAGTTTAGTGTTTTTTTGTAAGGTACACCTTTTTGTCTTCCTTAATTCTGTAATACTATATAGATGTATTTTGGATTGGTTTGACGAATAGAAGAGTGAGAGATCTAATTGAAATGTATAACATTTGAAAAGGGCTGGACAGAGAAGGGTATTTTCCTGCTTGAATCTAGAACCAGGGGTCACAGTCTCAGGTTAGGCTATTTAGAACTGAGATGAGGAAAACTTTATTCACTCAAAGGGTAGTGAAGCTGTGGAATTCTATACTGCAGAGGGCTGTGAGACCAAGTCACTGAATACGTAACAGAAAAATATAACTTTTTAGATATTAAAGGCATCAAGAAGTATGGGGAGAAAGCAGGAAGTGGCATTGAGATAGAGGATCAAACGTGATCATACTGAATGATGGATCAGGCATGAAGACTGAATTTCAGCCTATTCCTCTTTTCTATATTTCTAAAAAGCATGGCAGGGCAAGGCAGGGATACTATGAGCATTCAGGTAGACGCTAAGTGAGTGAATACTAAGAGCATGTGAGCAGCCCAAAGGTGTACAAATTAATTTTCTATTTATGAAGTTTCTGGCACCACATTCAGCCTAACTACAGACAAGATGAGGAAGAAGAAAGCAGGAGTGATAATAGTGATGATGGATTCATTAGTTTGGTGCTTCTGTGGCCACAAGAATACTCCTAGGATGGTGTGTTGTCTTCCTGGTGCCAGGAGTGGGGATGTCACTGAGTGGGTATACGGCATCCTGAAGGAGGAACGTGATCAGACAGAGGTCATGTCGGTACATATTGGTACCAATGATATAGGTAGATTAAGAGATGCGGTCTTGCATTCAAGAATTTTAGGAATCTAGGGAGTAGACTAAGGAGCAGGACCTCAAAAGTTGTATTCTCTGGATTACTTCTGGTTCCACATGCCAGCAAGAACAGAAATAGGAAAATAGGATAGATGAATGTGTTGTTCAAGAATTAGTGCAGGAGGAAGGGTTTTAGATTCCTGGATCACTAAAACTATTTATGGGAATGGTAGGATCTGTACAAACGGGGTGATCCTCACCTGAGTCAGAATGGGGCCAACATTCTTGTGGGTGGGCTTGCTCATGCTGTTGGGAGGAATTTACTAATTCAGCAGGGGGAGGAGACTTGTGTTAGTACAGGAAGGATGTAGTATTATTTAAGTGAAGAAATCAAGATAAAGGGAGTTCAGCCACATTAAGTTTTGAGGGAGTAATACAAGGTTGGATGGCCTCTACTTTAATGCGAGAATTGTTTATAGATAAGACAGATAGATTAAGGGCTGCTTTGACACATGGAATTGTGATGTTGTTGCTATCAGAGATGTAGTTGTGGAATGGGCGGGACTGGCTTCTCAACATTCCGGGGTACATGATCTTTGGGCAGAAAAGGGGAAGGTGTAAAAGAGTCACATTATTAATCAAAGAGTCAGTCACTGTAGTGAGAAGGGAATGGTCTTCAAATGAACTTTTTGGGTAGAGCTGAGGAATAACATTGGGCAGTCACACTTGCAGGGAGTGTATAATAGACCCTCAAACAGTCATTAGGCAATAGTGGGGCAGATATATCGACAATTCACTTAGGTGATATAAATATCAACAATTCAGGGGATTTCAGCTTACTCAACACTAATTAGGATTGCCACAGTGTGAAGGGTTTAGGAGGTTGTGGAATGGGGGAAGGCAGATTTTATGAAAATAAGGCATAGTCTAGCCAAAGTAAACTGGGAACAGCTATTTCTGGATAATTCTCCAGCAGGCAAATACATGGATGCATTAAAATACAATTGGTGAGGGTACAGACCCAACATGTTCTCTTTGGGATGAAATGTAGGAGCAGCAAGCCCAGACAACCCTGAATATCTAAGGATGTTCAGGAATGAATAAGAAGGAAGAGAGAGACTTTTAATAGATAGAAAGGAAACAAATCATTGAAGGCTGTAATGGAGTACAGAAAGTGCAAGGAAAGAAAGTCAAAAAGCAATTCGGAGAGCAAAGAGGAGGTATGAAGAAACATTGGTGGGTAAGATTAGGGAGAATCTCAAGATATTCTATAAGTATGTCAAGGGGAAGAGAATAACCAGGGAAAGAATAGGGTCCATTAGGAACCAGGAGGCAATGTGTGTGTGTGGAGCCAGAAGACATTAATAGGGTAAGTATGTGAGTTAGCTTGCTGAGTTGAACATTTGTTTTTAGATGTTTCGTCACTCTACTAGATAACATCATCAGAGAGAGTCTTTGGTTAAGCGCTGGTGGTATGTCCGGCCTCTCTAATGATAGATCTTGGTTTCTTAATGTGGGTGATGTCATTTCTGTTTTTTTTTAAAGGGAAGGTAGATAGGGTCTAAATCAATGTGTTTATTGATGGAATTCTGGTTAGAATGCCATCAATAAACACACAGATTTAGACCTATCTACCTTCCCTTGAGAAGAAAACCGGAAATGACATCACCCACCTTAAGAAACCAAGACCTATAAATAGAGGCAGGACATACCACCAGTGCTTCAACAGAGACTCTCACTGATGATGTTATCTAGTATGGTGATGAAACGTCTGAAACAAACCTTCAAACTCAGCGAGCTAACTTATATATTTATCATCAACCTGAGCTACAAATCTTCTTCTCAAAAATTGCTAACATTAATAGGGTGTTAAATGAATATATTACATCTGTCATCACTTTGGAGAAGAAACATATAGGTACAGAATTCAGGATGAGGGCTGAGGAGGTTCTTGACATAGAGAGTGAGGAAGTATTGGACATTTTGACAGGCTTGAATGTGGACAGTTCCCAATGCTCAAAAGAGTTGTATCCCAGACTGCTATGGGAAATGAGGGAGGAAATTACTGGGACTCTGATCCAAATCTTTAATTTCTTTCTAGCCTCATGGGATGTACCTGAAAAGTTTCACTTTCAAGAATGGTAGTTGAAATAAATCAGACCAGAATTACAGACCAGTGAGTCTCACATCAGTGGTAGGGAAACTACTGGAAAAATTCTGAAGGAGAGAATTCATTTGCATCTGGAGAGACAAAGTTTGATAAGTGATAGTTAGTGTGGCTTTGTCAGAGGGAGGTCATGCCTAACAAATTTGATAAAATGTTTTCAAGGAGGTGACCAGATGTGTAGATGAGGATCACGTGGTTGATGTAGTTTATATGGATTTCAGCAAGACCTTTGACAAAATCTCACATGGAAGGCTGATAAGATAAAAGCAAATGGGATCCAGGGTAACTTGTCAAGTTGGACACAAATTTGCCTTAGTGGCAGGAAACAGAGGGTGGTGGTAGAGGGTTGTTTGTGTGATTGGAGTCTGGTGTCCAGTGGCATACCACTGGGATTAGTGCTTGGTCCCTTATTGTTTGTGATATATATAAACAGTATAAATGGAAAGGTGTGGAGATGATAAGTTAGTTTGCAATGACATACAGGTTGGCTAGGTGGATGACAGCGAGGAAGAACACCTTAGGTTAAAGGAGGATCTAGATGGATTGGTCAGGTGGGCAGATCAGTGGCAAATGGAATGAAACCATTAAAAAAAATTGAGATGATGTGCTTTGGAAGATGTAACAAGACAAGGAAATACTCAATGAAATACATCACACTAGAAAACTCAGAGGAACAGCAGGATTTCAGGTTCTTGTCCACAAATCCCTGAAGCCAACAGGACAAGTTAATAGGGCTGTTAGGAAAAGATTGAGGACGCTTGCCTTTATCATTCATGGCACAGATTGTAAGGACAAGGAGGTTATGTTGGAGCTGTACAAAGCTTTGGTCAGGCTACAGTTAGAGTACTGTGTGCAGTTTTGGACCCTGCTCTATAGAACGGATATGATTGCACTGGAAAGGAGCAGGTGAACTTCATTAGGACGTGGCCTGGAATGAAGCAGTTTAGTTGTGAAGAGAGGCTGGATAAACTCAGGTTATTTTCTTTGGAGCAGAGAAGGGGATATGATTGAAGTGTCTAAGATTATGACGAGGATGGATGGAAGGCTGTGTTCCCCTTAGTTGAAGGGTCAATAACAAAGGGCCATCATTTTAAGGTCACAGGCTGGTGGTTTAAAGGGGATTTGAGGAAAATGTTTCTCACCCAGAGAGTGGTGGGAATCTGGAAGCAAAATCTGTGATGGTAGTAGAGGCAGGAAACTTTACAATCTTTAAAAAGTACTTGGATGAGCACTTAAACTCATAACATTCAAAGCTTACAGGCCAAATGCTGGAAAGTGGGACTGATACAGATTTCGAGTAGTTTTACCTGCACAGACTCAATGGTCTGGAAAGCTCCTTCTTTACTGCATGATTCTAAAGTAGCCTAACCAATCCATGAGCTGAGTGCCTGTCCCTGGGCACAAAGTACCCTTACAGCAACATAGCGAGTTGTCAACGTGCTTTAAAGTTCAGAACGTCTTGTGAGTAGATCAGCGAGGTGCCATGAACGTTCTGAAAGGAAGACTGTCAGGTGCCAGCATCCATGGTTGTCGGGTTTGTGCATTTGGGCCCTGGATTGTGCCTTGAGGCATTCTGTAAGATGGTGGCCTGGAGTAGCTCGCAGCAAGCTCAAGTCTCCAGTTACCCACTCTGACTTCCATATTAAGAATTATTGATGTCTAGTTTTCTTGCAGCAGGTGGTGGCTGCATATTAATGAGGCAAAATATGCTGTTAATGAGGCTGTTCATAAGCAATGATATCCCTTTATAGGCATTGTACCTCTCCTGAGTGAGAATCTCATCTCAATACCCAGAATTCTATTTGAAAATGTATCAAATTGCTTCCAACATGAAAGAAGACCTAGACTGACTTCTCGCATGATTCTACAGTGCAGCAGTAGCCCGCATCATTCAGGCCATATAAGATTCCACTTACTGTGTTATTGTTTCTCTTACTATCAGTTAGTCAGCAACAGTATTTATATATAAAAATATCAGCTTCTACTTGACTAATCAAACCAGATTTCCCATACGTTACATCACATTTAAATAGCTGTATCAATCAATTTGTCATCTTGGATAATTTGAAACTGACAGTTGATTAAAAAGCTCAATCTGATTAGTTTTGGTTGAAGGCCCGATGACATCACAACTATTGATAACACTTTGCCTAACACTAGCAATTTTCAACTTGAAACTTGGATCTTGGCCACTGGATTTCTACCTAACAAGTAGCAAAGTTCTATGTACATGAGAAACATGATGCACTCTATAGATGAATTGGAGATGACACACATATGAGTAAACTTTGCTAACTATAATAGAACTAGAAAGTTATTTAGAATGCACCACTGCAATCATTTAAAGTGTAGTTATTATTGCAATGTCAGAAATCATGACAATCATTTAGAAATAAGTTAATACATTTGTAAGACTGTTTGGTTAAAGGATATTTGCTGGACAGGAAAGTTGGTATCTGCAACTGTAAAGCACACCCTCAGTTGTGAAGTGAAATATGTGCCTACCTCCTTGGTGTGGGGTCTTGAATATTCAGTCTTCTGAGTCAGGAGTCATTGATAGTTAAGCCTTTCACACATTTAAGCACCAAACTCAAAACTATCTATCTGTTCAAAGCAACTTCCAATAGAAAATTTATAATTTTTCTGTTATTTGTGTGACTTCTGATATTCTGAATACAATTGTGTGGGTTGCTGAGCAGATTATGTTACAATGCTTGTTGTAAGAATTGGTGCATAACTTTGCCCTTTAAGTCACTTCTAGAACTTTCCAGGTAAATGGTTTACACTTTGATCAGCAGGAGTTAAATTACAATGGCTTCAAGACTACATTGCTGCCCATTCTTTGATAGCTCATAATTTTTTATGATGCTTCTCATAGTAATGAGATTTGTGGGTTGATGAATAATTTAGTGCCTTTGATTAGTGATAAGTGATTAATTCAAAGGTCATGGTGGAAATAAATCATAATTTTGCTGATTGCAACTAGAATGAACTCTGTGTGCAGACATTTACCTAAACAAAAGATTGACTGCCTGACTTCTGAAATTCTATAGATGTCTTTTTATTCAGTGAAAATATGTACTGAAAAAGCAAACATAGTATTCAAACAATGTGCAGTTCAGCCCAAAAAATATTTAGCTGCAAATTGCCACATTGGAAATAGCATAAAAACCCAATTATATTTGAAGGATTAATATTGTTATCTAATTATTCTTAATTTGATTATCTTGAAACTGACTGTGTTTTAAAACTAAAGTATATTTCCACGAGGCTGATTTACATTGCTAATGGAATTTGGCTGAATGGGGAACTTAGCAGAAAGATGGGTTGTAACTGTTAATGCTCCCCAACCAATTCTCTCAAGCCTGTTATGAGGTTTGAATCCACAACTTCTCCAAACTGCATGTTACTGCCAAGCCAAAGTTGACACTGGAGTGGGGGTGTGGGGAAGGTGTTTTAAGTAAGGTTAACTGAAACAGTTAAGGTATTCTGAATGGGGAAATTTGGTGATAAGAAGTGAGTTTTTTTTTCTCATAGAAGCATATAGGACAGAAGACGTCTTTAGGCCCATCAAACCTGTACCATCAAAGATACACTAAATCTATACTAGTCCCATTTTCTATCATGAAGCCCATTGCCTTGAATATTATAACACTTCATGTGCTCATCCAAGTACTTTTAAGGGTTGTGAGGCTAGCCACCTCAATTACTGTCCCAGGCAGTGCATTTCAGACCCCAATGGGTGAAAAGCATTTCCTCAAATCTCCTGTAAACCACTTGCCTTTCACCTTAAAATTGTGCCTCCTTGTTATTGACCCTTCAACTAAGGGGAACAGCAAAAAGCTTTTGCACTCTATGTCCCTTGCAAGGTTGCATACATCTCCCAGGTTCCCCCCTCAATCTCCTGCGCTTAAAAGAAAACAATCTGAACTTATCCAGCCTCTCTTCATAACTAAGATGTTCCAACACAGGCAATATCCTGGTAAATCTCCTCAGCACTCCCTCTAGTACAGTTGCAACCTTCCTATGGTGCTCTGACCAGAACTGCATGCAGTATTTCAGCTGTAGCAGCTTCACAGTGCTTTTTTATTCACTTGTGGGACATGGGCATCTCTGGCTGGCCAACATTTATTGCCTGCCCCTATTCATCATTGAGAAGTTGTGGTGAGCTGCTTTCTCGAACCCTTGCAGTCCATGTGCTGTAGGTTGACCCACAATACCCTTGGGGATCGAATTCCAGGATTCTGACCTAGTGACAGTGAAGGAACAGTGATATGTTTCCAAGTCAGGATGGTGAGTGGCTTGGAAGGGACCTTGCAGGTGGTGGTGTTCCCGTGTACCTACTTGCTAGATGGAAGTGATTGTGGGTTTATAAGATGCTGGCTAAGGATCTTTGGTGGATTTCTGCATGTGCATCTTGTAGTTAGTATACACTGCTGCTACTGAGAGTCAGTGGTGGAGGGAGTGGATGCTTGTGAATGTGGTGCCAATCAAGCAGGCTGTTTTTTCCTAGATGGTGCCAAGCTTCTTGAATGTTGTTGGAGCTGCAGCCATCCAGGAAATTGGGGAATATTCGATCATACTTGTGACTCTCAGATAATGGACAGGCTTTGGAGAGGTAGTAGGTGAGTTTCATAGAATCATATAGCACAGAAATAAGCCCTTCAGTCCAACTTGTCCACACTGACCGGCATCGTAATCTGACTCAGTCCCATTTCCCATCATTTGGCCCATATCCCTATAAACACTTCCTATTCATATACCCATTGTGATGCCTTTTAAATGTTGTAATTGTACCCACTTCTACCAGTTTCTCGGGCAGCTCAATCCATACACCCATCACCCTCAGCATGAAAACATTCCCCTCAGGTCCATTTTAAATCCTACCCCATCACTGCCACCCTCATTCTAGGAAAAAGACCTGGAATATTCACCCTATCTATACTCCTCGTGATTTTATAAACCTCCTAAGATCTTCCCTTAGCCTTTGCTGCAGTATTCCTAGTCTCTGACCCATTCTTGTAGTCATTGTTTTTATGTATTGATTCCAGTTAGTTTCTAGTGAATGGTAACCCCTAGGATGTTTGTATTGGGTGATTCAGTGATGGTAACACAAGTCAATGAGTAGGGACAGTGGTTAGATTCCCTCTTATTGGAGATTAACATTACCTGGCATTTTGTGGCATAAATTTTACTTGTGACTTGTTAGCCAAAGCCTGGATATTGTCCAGATCTTATTGATTTTGAACATGGATTCCTTCAGCATCTGAGGAGTTGAGAATGGTGCTGAGCATTGTACAATCACGATCAAGCATCCCCACTTCTCACCCTATGACGGAAGGAAGATCATTGATGAAGCAACATAACCTCCTGGCTCTTAAAATCTATGAACCATAGTTTTGTGCAAGGGAAATTGTGTCTCACAAAACCTGATTGAGGTTTTTGAGGAAGTAACCAAGAAGATTAAGAGAGCAGAGTGGTAGACATTGTTTACTTGGACTTTAGTAAAGCCTTTGACATGGTTCCACATGGTGGACTAATTAGTAAAGTTAAATCAAATGGGATTCAGAATAAGCCTGTCAATTGGATACAAACTTATGTTAACGGCAGGAGGCAATGGTTGTGGAGGGTTGTTTTTTTGGACTGAAGGTCTTTTACCAGCAGTGTTCCACAGGCATTGGTGCTGGATCCACTTTTGGTTGTCAGTTAGTCAATTGGGTCAGTGGGTTGAGGAGAGGCAGATTCAGTTTGTTTTTGATAAATGTGAGGCATTTTGGTAAAACAAACAAGGGAAAGACATACAATTAAAAGTAATGCCTTGGGTAATGTTGTAGAACAGAAAGACCTGTGGGTTCAGGTACATAACTCTTTGAAGTTTGCATCACAGGTTGAGAAGGTGTTGAGCACACTTGCCGTCATTGCTCAGACCTTTGAGGTGTTGGGACGTCATGTTGAGGTTGGGTAGGACATTGGTGAGGCCTCTTCTGGTCACCCTACTTTGGAAGGATGTTATTGAATTGGAGAAGGCTGAGAAGATTTACCAAGATGTTGCCAGGAATGGAGGTAGAAGGTTGTGAGGTGACCTTATTGAGATTTATAAAATCCTAAGGGGTATAGATAAGGTGAATGGCAGGTGTCTTTTCCCTAGGGTAGGGGATTTCAAGAGTAGGAGCTATTTTTTTTAAGGTGAGAGGAGAAAGATTTAAAAAAGACATGAGGGGCAACTTTTTTACACATTGCTTTGTGTATAGAACGAATGTCCAGAGGAAGTGGTGGATGCAGTTACGGTTAAGCATTTAAACACACATCTGGATAAGTACGTTAAATAAGAAATGTTTGGAGGGATATGGGCCGTGCGCAGGCAGGTGGGACTAGTTGAGTTTGGGATTATGGTCGGCATGGATTGATTGGATCGACGAGTCTTTTTCATACTATATGACTTGGTAACTGCTAAAGGCAAGTATCCTATATGTTTTCCTATATGCTACCCTTCAGGAATCTGTAGACAAGCACCCCAGGATCCCACTGTTTCTCTGAGCTTCCGACTGTCTTACCATACATTGAGTGTTCCCTTGTTTTGTCACTTCTTCCAAAGTCCATAACCTACTCTTGTCAGAGTTATATTCCTTCTGCTACGAATCCATCTGTACCATCCTGTAACCTAAGACTTTCTTCCTCACTGTTAAACACCCAGCCAATCTTTGTGTCATTTGCAAACTTACCTGTCACCCCCCATCCCTCCGCTCATCCCCCACCACATTCTCATCTCGATAGTTTGTATTTTACAAGTAATAAGAGACAACAAAACCACCAGCTTCCAGTCGCACAAATAACCTTCTACCACCACCTTCTGTCTCTTGCAACTAAGCCAAATTTGGATCTAACTTGCCAAATTACCCTGATCCTGTGTGTTTTTACTTCCTTTATCAGTTTGTCATGTGGGACCTTGTTGAAAGCCTTACAGCAATACTTAACTACATTAACTACACTACCCTCATCTTTGTGCTTGGTCACCTCGAAAAATTCAACCATATTTGATGGGTATGACCTCGATCAAACTTTACCTCTCTAATTCTCCTTCAGAATATTTTACATATGTTTCCTTAACACAGATATGAGATGTACTGTCTGTAGTTTCCTGGTCTGTCTCTACCACATTAGTTGTTCTTCAGTGCTTTGGTAACTCCCCTGAGTCTTTTAAAAAATTTGAACCAGAGCCCTTGTGACTTTGTCCCTCATCTCAGACGACTGCAACACAGCTCATCCAGATCTTGGAATTTGTCCACTTTTAAACTTGCCAAAACCTGTTACATGTCTCTTTTACCTTTCATCCAGTTCTGAATGTCTCTAGGCATCCATGATACTTTGAACTTGCAGATCCTACATTTCACCTTAAAGAGAATATGTTGGGCCCATAGTCTCCCTTTTTTGAACTTCTCCCACTGTTCTGCTGCCAGTTCATTCTCTAGTAACTGTTTTCAGTCTACTTTGGCCAAATCTTGCCTTTTTTCATAAAAAATCTGCTTTTCTCCAATCTAATCCTTTATTTGCAGATTATCTTACTCTTTTTCCATGACAAACTTTGAAAGTACAGATTGTGGTCACTATCACTAAAATGCTCCTCCATTGTCACATCATGCTTCGTTCCCCAGAATTAAGTCTAACATTTCACAGTCCCTTGTAGAACCATCTGCATGTTGATATATAAAACTCTCCTGAATATATTTCAAGAAATCTGTCCCCTCCAAGTCCTTTATCTAATTACCTAATTTTTTTTCAGTAAGTTTGTTGTTTGGTGAGAAAGGACTGTTGTAAAGGACTACCCATAGCTGTTAATTAGAAAAGCATATTATATTTAAAGAAGGAACTCTACTTTGATATAACTGAGATACACACCAGGAATAAGACAAGTCAGGGCCAATATAATGCAGTTACATAAGTGATCCAAAGCAGAATAATATTGATGTAAGGGAAATAAAGTTAAGACATAGCAGAATAATTTGGTCAAGTCAAATGTGTGGCCTGTAATATGTAGGCAATCATGGATCCTATCGGTGTCCTAGATGACCACATATGCATGAAGTACTAATGGCTGCAGAAACTTGAGCTCCAAGTTTAGAGGCTTGAGGGGTGGCTAGAGACATTGTGGTGCATCTGTGAGGCTGAGAGTTATTTCTTATGGTTGACGGTCTTCTAAAATCAGAGTTACTGTGTATGTATGTGAATGCATAGTGTCCGCTGATACCCAAGACAGCAGGTTAAAATAAACAATAAACACAAAAATGAAAACAATTGAATGAAACTACATATTAGTAAATATAAAAATACGTGTCAAGCAAAGTAGATTATTTTTGTTATTTTTTTAAATTGGCTTTTTTATTGCAGTGAGAAAAAAAACGGAGGTGAGCATGTGCAGTCAGCAATTTATGGATGATTGTTAGTATCAGCAAACACTTTCATCCCTTTATCTTGAATGCCAGTCATTCCTCATAATTCCTCTTTGCATCTCTAATATGCTTTTGCACTTTCAGTATTCCTCTTCGTTTTCAATTATAATTTATACTTGACACATGCCAGAGGCATACCTTTTCTTCTTACCTTAATTTCTATTTCTTTTGTCATCTGGAGAACTCTGATTTGTTTGTCCTATATTTTCCTTTTGAAGGAATAAACCTTGTCCGTACCTAAGCTGTCTTCTCTTTGAAAGTAGCCTATCGTTCAGTTATTATTTTTCCTGCAAATCTTCCATTGTAGTCTTGTCCAGTTCTGTTCTTGTCTCAATGAAGTGTGCTCTTTGCCAATTGATTTTCTCATTCTGGAGCAACGGTGGTTGTTCTCCACCATCATTTGAAACCTTATAATAATCACTGTCCCCTAAATGTTCCCCAATGACACGTGGCCCACTTCATTTCCAAGCACCAGGTCCAAAAACCATCCTTTCTTGTTGGACTGGATACATTCTTCTACAGTAAAGTTGTTTGAATACAATCTTGTAACACTAGCCTTCACTGCCCCTTAGTCAAATGTAGACTGGATTGATTAGATTAGATTAGATTACATTACAGTGTAGAAACAGGCCCTTCGGCCCAACAAGTCCACACCGACCCGCCGAAGCGAAACCCACCCATACCCCTACATTTACCCCTTACCTAACACTACGGGCAATTTAGCATGGCCAATTCACCTGACCCTGCACATCTTTTTGTGAAAATGGGAGGAAACCGGAGCACCCGGAGGAAACCCACGCAGACACGGGGAGAACGTGCAAACTCCACACAGTCAGTCGCCTGAGGCGGGAATTGAACCCGGGTCTCAGGCGCTGTGAGGCAGCAGTGCTAACCACTGTGCCACCGTGCCGCCCACGCTCCTTCTCCTACATTTTCCCACTTTTCTCCCAAATCTTAGAGGAGCTGAAACTATGGGGAAGACAGAGTTATTGCTGGTAGTGTAAGCAAAGTCCCCCTTATAACTACTCTATGATTTGTACCTCTACTTCCTTCCCACTAATTGGCAGTCTGTAGACTACAGCAAGCAATGTAATTGCATTCTTTTTGTTCCTTAGCTCCAATCAAATTGATTCTGTGTTTGAGCCCTCTGAGGCATCCTCTTCCTCTCCTTAACCAGTGTTGTTACCCTTCTTGTTTTCCTTCATTTTCTATCTTTTCTAAACTCCTTGTATTTGAGGAATATTAAAATCCCAGTCTTGGCCGCCTTTGAGCCGCATCTCTTATTGTCGCAACATCATATTTCCAAATGGCAATCTGTGCCTCTAACTTGTAAAGCTTATTTGTTATACTGTATGGCAGTATGTGTTAATGTGTTAATCCAGAAACATGCAGCATCACAATTCCAGATCTGATAGGTGAGTGAGCACTAAGGGGAGGGCTTTAGAGGAGAGTGAGGACTAGTGGATTAGGGGAGAGTGAGGACTTGGGGGTAAGTATCAGAAGGAGCGAGAACGAGGGGATAGGTGGAATATGAGACGAGGGCAATAGTGAGAGTACAGGGCAGAGAGTTGGGACTGTGAGGAGAGGGGTCAAAGACTGGAAGGCAAGCTCCTTCTCCTACATTTTCCCACTTTTCTCCCAAATCTTAGAGGAGCTGAAACTATGGGGAAGACAGAGTTATAACGAACTTTGTGACTGTGATGGACTGAGTTACATGCTGCGGGACTGAGCCAATTAATACAACAAATCTTGGTTGTATCTGTCTTTTTAATGTATACATTGTGTAGGTGATTACCTGAGATATGATTTTGTGTTTGCTTTGTCTGATGTTTGTCTCGTAAAATTTCTTTAGTTTATAGCATTGAATCTTATGGCTTCCTTCTTTTAGCAAAGTAGCCAGGAGTTTGGATTTCTCTTGTTACTAGTCTGGACCAAACTCATAGCAGTGATTATAACAGAGACTTTGACTGAAAAACACAATTTACTTAGGAGAAACCTAGGTGTGTCATTGGTTTACTGTAACACAGAACATTTTGCAAGTAGAGGTTCCTGTATTTGAACTACAGAAAACATACAAGAATAGAATACCAGTTTCAGGGAAGATGTGGAGGTGCTGGTGTTGGACTGGGTTGGACAAAGTCAAAAATCACACGACACCACATTATAGTCAAGCAGGTTTATTTGAAATCACACGTTTTCGGTGCGACGATCTTTGTCAAGTGCACGTGATGAATGAGCGTTGCTCTGAAAGTTTGTGATGTCAAATAAACCTGTTGAACTATAACCTAGTTTAATGTGATTTTTGACTAGTTTCAGGGAATAACAGTCATGCAGAAGGGTCATGGGAAACTTTATTGCTGCTATTCTTTGTTTATTTTAGAAATAAACGTAGAATGTTTGCATGCCATTACAGCCTAGTTAATTCTTAGATGTCTGACATGAACATCAGCAATGTTTACAGTAAATGGTTCAGAAGATGTTTAACACACACATTTATTTGTCATAACTATGTTTGAAATACTCATGGTTCTTGATTCCATTTGCCTCTGCAACCTCTAAGATACAGGAAAGTAGCTTTTTATGTTAATTCAGTATAATGTTCTGAAAGAGACATCATTTCAAGCTTCCTAACCTCGTCATGCTTGAAACCTATCTATGGAAAAAATATAATTTCTGAGTAATTTCTTGAGGATTTTTGCTGAGATTTTAACCCATCTTCACCAATTAGTTGCCCATAGGAATTAGATATTTCTCATCAAAGCTATTTTTCAGTGCTATGTTCTCATCTACTAAAAGCTTAACTCTTCACTTCACAGAGCAGCTGTTAGACTAGGTTCATGGATATCTTATGGCATTTCTCCAGAAACTATTTTTTAAATGTTGGAACTTGCAGGATGGTGAGCATATTGGTAACACTTGCTTTCAATTCTAAATAAATGCAAATGTTATTTTTTTTCCTCTCTCTTGATGCCTTCTATACAACTGGGTGACATCTTTTTCGATCTAATGTCAATGTATTATTCTCCTTGATGAATTTTGGATGCTTCCACCAATGAGGGAGCAGTAGACATGCCAAATTAGATCAAGTGTGGCTTAGTGGCAGGACAAAAATACTGCCAAATACAAATGTAGTTAACAGTCCTACAGTCCTCAGCAGACTTTTTTCACTGATTGCTGGCTAAAGTTTCCAGATTAAAAGTGTTAGATTTGTAAAAACGGCAAGATCATAGTAGATGATGTCAGTTCTATCTGGCTGTATTGCATTACCCAGGTTTCTTAGAAATGGGAATGATGAATGAAGGGTGACTAACTAACTTCAAAGTTTTAATTTTAAATAATAACATAGCTGTAAAGCCTTTGTTTGAAGTGACAGTTACAATTCTGCCCCTTACCAGCACTTGTTCTCTACTTATTGGCAGCTGGCAATTATCATAATCAGAGTAAGTCCCCTGTAAACCTGAGCCCTTCTCTGTTCACAATCATGTAAAGGTTAGTATTTTAAGGTTGATCTTTAATTCCTAGTCGTAACACCCTTCAGTAACCTAATACTATTGCATACCCACCATATGCTGTTCTCGCTTCAGTTGGAATCACAATTCACAATTTCATAGAATCACAGAATTGTTACTGTGCATAAAGAGGTCATTCAGCCCATCTTGTCTGCTTTTGTTCTCTGAGCCAAGCACCTGTCTTTTCTATCTAACCCTGTACTTATCTCTATTTAAATAATCATCTAATGCTGTCTTGAACTGCCTCAATTTAACCTGCCTCAACCACACTTCCAGGCAGTGCATTCAAAACCAGAACTACTCATTGTGTGCAAAAGCTTTCTCTCACCACACATTTGCTTCTTTTGTGAAACACTTTAGGACAATTTTGTTATGTCCAGACCCTCATAATTTTTAAACTTCTATCAAATCTCCCTTCAGCCTTCTTGTCTCGAAGGAAAACAATCTAAACTTCTCCATTCTATCCTCACAACTGAAATTTCTCATTCCTTTGACCAGTCTCCGAAATCTCTTCTGCACTCCCCCCAACATGTGATGTCCAGAACGTAGTGCGAATATAACATAAACCCAGAACTCCAGGTTCATGCTTTGGGGACAGGTGGTGAAATTTGAATCCAGTAAAAATCTGGAATGTAAAACTAGCCAAACCTCAGACACATAGTTATGGTCAATTGTCACCTGTGTCCTTAAGAGAGGAAAATCTGCAACCCTTACCTGCACCTATATTTGTCTCTAGACCTACAACAATGTGGCTGGGCATTAAATGCTGGCCTCGCCCACAAACGGGTAATATAAGTCAGTGTCTACTGACATCTGCAACGGCGTGTGTGTGTGCGCGCAAGCGCATACTAATGTGGTAACATGCACATGCATAATTCCTGACCCAATATGTCATCACATTCAGTTAATGTGATCTCATAGGCAAAGGCTGCAAGGCGTATGTGCAGAGAAGGACTGCGATTTTGACAAGGATTCAATAGTAGGTAGTGAAGATGGGGGATGGAGGTTGATGTAAGTGTGGTAACCCCTACAAGGTCCATGGAAAATTATCAATTAATCTGCCTGTGGACCTTGTTGGGTATGAGCCAGGGATGTATCAGCAGAATTGTCTGTCCAGGGCTGAGACTAGTCTATGTACACCACAAGTAATGGCTCTATATTGGTGTTAAGCAATAATTGATATTCCTTTCCAGTCGAGCTTTCTGGATCATTAAGTAAGGATGAATGGGGTGTGTGCGATGTCAGTGGGAGTTGGTGAGGCTGCATTATGGAGTGGGAGGCTGGAAAGAGAACACTAAAGGTGGGAGGGGAAAGTGAGTATATGGGAGCTAGGAGACCCCCCCCCTCCTCCGCCCTTCCTTGATTTCTAAATTCCACCCGTATGACTTCAGGACACTCTCCCAAAAATATCCTCCCTAAGTACAACTGTAATGTTCTCCCTGATCAAATGCACCACTCTCCCTCCTCTCTTGTCTTTCTATATCACTTATACCCGAGAACACTAAACTGTCAGTCCTGTCCATCCCTGAGCCACATTTCTGTAATTGCTATGATATCCCAGTTCTATGCTGCCAACCATGCCCTAAGTTCATCTGCTTTACTTATGAGGCCCCTTGCATTGAAGTAAATGCTGTTTAGTTTATCAGTCTTACCTCATTCTCTGTCAAGCTCTTGTCTACCTTGACTATTAGACTTGCTCCCCTTACCTACTTACCAGCTTCAGCCCTGTCTCTTTTGTTGTCTCACTATCACTTTGGTTCTCACCCACCCCCACCCCCTTACTAGTTTAAAGCCTACTGGGTAGCACTAGCAGATTTCCCTGTAAGGATGTTGGGATCCCCTTCCAATTCAGGTGGAACCCCTCCCTCTTATACCCCCGAAGAGATCCCAATGGTCCAAAACGTGAATTCTTGGCCCATGCTCCAGTTCTTCACGCCATTTGGCAAATAGAATTAAGGAGAATCTAAAGGATTTTTACAAATACATTAAGGACAAAAAGGTAACTAGGGAGAGAATAGGGCCCCTCAAAGATCAGCAAGGCGGCCTTTGTGTGGAGCCGCAGAAAATGGGGGAGATATGAAATGAGTATTTTGCATCAGTATTCACTGTGGAAAAGGATATGGAAGATATGGACTGTAGGGAAATAGATGGTGACACCTTGCAAAATGTCCAGATTACAGAGGAGGAAGTGCTGGATGTCTTGAAATGCATAAAGGTGGATAAATCCCCAGGACCTGATCAGGTGTACCCTAGAACTCTGTGGAAAGCTAGAGAAGTGATTGCTGGGCCTCTTGCTGAGATATTTGTGTCATTGGTAATCACAGGTGAGGTGCCGGAAGACTGGAGGTTGGCTAACATGGTGCCACTGTTTAAGAAGGCTGGTAAGGACAAGCCAGGGAACTATAGCCTGATGTCAGTGGTGGGCATGTTGTTGTTGGAGGGAACCCTGAGGGATAGGATGTACATGTACTTGGAAAGGCAATGACTGATTAGGGATAGTCAACATGGCTTTAGGCATGGGAAATCATGTCTCTCAAATTTGATTGAGTTTTTTGAGGAAGTAACGAAGAGGATTGATGAGGGCAGAGCAGTAGATGTGATCTATATGGACTTCAGTCAGGTGTTTGACAAATTTCCCCATGGAAGACTGGTTAGCAAGGTTAGATCTCACGGAATTCAGGGAGAACTAGCCATTTGGATACAGAATTGGTTCAAAGATAGAAGACAGAGGGTGGTGTGGAGGATTGTTTTTCAGACTGGAAGCCTGTGACCAGTGGAGTGCCACAAGGATCGGTGTTGGGTCCTCTAAATTTTGACATTTACATAAATGATTGGATGCGATCTTAAGAGGTACAGTTAGTAAGTTTGCAGATGACACCAAAATTGGAGGTGTAGTGGACAGCGAAGAAGGTTACCTCAGATTACAACAGGATCTTGACTAGATAGCCCAATGGGCTGAGAAGTGGCCAATGGAGTTTAATTCGGACAAATGCGAGGTGCTGCATTTTGGGAAAGCAAATCTTAGCAGGACTTATACACTTAATGGTAAGGTCCTCGGGAGTATTGCTGAACAAAGAGACCTTGGAGTGCAAGTTCATAGCTCCTTGAAAGTGGAGTCGCAGGTGGATAGAATAGTGAAGAAGGCATTTGGTGTGCTTTCTTTTATTGGTCAGAGTATTGAGAGGTCATGTTGCGGCTGTACAGGACTTAGATAGGAAGGGTTTGGAGGGATATGGGCCGGGTGCTGGCAGGTGGGACTAGATTGGGTTGGGATATCTGGTCAGCTCGGGACGGGTGGACCGAAGGGTCTGTTTCCATACTGAACATCTCCATGACTCTATGCATTCATCTGCTCTAACTTCTTTTTCCTACTCTCACAAGCACTGGTAGTAGTCAGATATTACTACCCTCAATGACCTACTTTTTAACCTCCTACCTAGTTTCCTGTATTCTCTCTGCAGAACCTCATCCCTTTCCTTACCTATGTCATTGGTATCAATGTGCATAACAGCCTCCTCCTGGTTATTCTCCCCTTTCAGAATATTCTGCACCCTTGACACTGGCACCAGGGAGTGCCATTCTTACGTCTCGCTAAGGGCCACAGGAAGATCTGTCTGTGCCCCACACTAGAGAATCCCCTATTATAATCGATCGTCTGGAACCTGACATACCCCTATTAAAGTAGAGCCAGTCACAGTCCAGAGACTTGGGTGAGAAAACACAACATACTTGGCTCAAAATGCAGTGTTAGCACGGTCTTATTGCTCACACTCACTTTCATCTTATGTAATGCCTACCCGTTTCTTATTCTTGGAGAATCACAACTCTCAATAGAAAGAGTGAGGCTCCTTACCTCTTCTGTGGAGAGGATCCTGAATCTGACCATCTCAAACAGTGTTGGACTGGTACTGGAGGCTTTCCTGAAGGGAAACTGTCCCCCTTTGCTTTACTGAGGCCTCTTGACAAATGTGGGTTCTGTACATTTTTTTGGAACTGGAATTAGCAACTGCATTACTGTGACTTCTGGAAAATGATTTTATAACTTACCTAATTAGTTTATGTCATTAGGTGGTGAGAAATTTTGAAACTTTTGCCGGTTGCACTATTATGTGTCTGATCTTATGGCCCGCCAGTACCAGTATACTGAGATACATTTTAGACTGAAGAACTAACCTGCAAATAAGAAATGATGAGTTGAATAAATGGCCACAAAGGCATATGATTTCCTATTTTTAGGGAGAAATCATCAATGTGTTTTTGAATTTTGCTGCATGCATTGCAGACTGTAAAAGTTCAAGGAAAGACATAGATGCAGTAGGAATATCACTGTACTATAAGCCAGAGGCCCCGGCTGATGCTTTGGGGACATGGATTCAGATCCCACATGGCAACTTGTAATATGTGAATTCAGTTTTTATATCTGGCATTGAAATCTAGATATATGAATTTGAAAAACAATTATGGTACAGACTGAGGTCCTTTGACCCATCTTGTCTGTACGGGCTCTCTGAGATTTTTAATTAAGTGCCAGTCTCCTAATTTAAAATAAAATCTGGTTTTGTATTTTAAGGTAGCACCATAGAATGACAACTTTGTACTCCTGTCTTCCTGTACTTGAGTACACATGACAAGAAAATTAAATTCCCATTCTAACCCTATACCTGTTTCTATAATCATAACAATCAAACACCCTCTCGCATACACAAATTGAATCTGTTTCCACCACAGGGTGTGCATTCCAGATACGTGAAACTGCCATCGATTTATATTATTTATATGAATGGTTCTGTGATGTCCTTTAGGGAAGGGGATGTGTTATGTTTACCTGCTTTAACACATGATGTTAGACCCACAGTATTGTATTATTGAATAGATCTCAGAAAGCCAATTTGCCTTTGTCATGACTGGATGACATCATGTCATGCATAGTTCCACTATAAGGTTCCTTGCCTCACCCTCCGTAGTCACAGTGCATTATGTAGCCATAACATTTGTAAGCATAGATGCCAGACTAAGGGGTTCTTGTGGTATAGTGATAG
Source organism: Chiloscyllium plagiosum (assembly GCF_037043375.1). NCBI lineage: Eukaryota > Metazoa > Chordata > Chondrichthyes > Orectolobiformes > Hemiscylliidae > Chiloscyllium > Chiloscyllium plagiosum. The sequence goes on from NW_028270172.1 coordinate 24,749,641, forward strand.
TGTCTGGGTCATAATGTCCAGGTTAAAGCCTCACTTGCCCCTGGTGATATGTCATAGCATGAGCAAACAGGTTGATTAAAAGTAATTTATAACCCAGATTATGTGAAAGCCTGATTTTATAATAGTGTAAGTGGTTTGTTATTATTGTTCAACAACATTGTCTGTTTCAACAGTCTTGATGATATATGTTACAAGGGCTCACATATAGGGAACAATAAACCATATCATTGGGTGTTTGACCTAAAAAAAAGGCACATTACATAGCAGTATGATTATTCATAACATCCCTCTGGAAGGCTTTGCAAGCTTGTAAGGTAACTCATCTCCCAGGTCAGCATGAGTGTTGTTAATATTTTCAAGGCTTAAGAACTCCAGCTGGTAACTTTCATATTGCAGACTTATTTCTTTTTTCAAAATTCTTGCCAGCTTGACTTTCAGCATTGTGTTTTGTGTGCAGATTTCAGGTTCCAGTCTCTATTTAAAGTCTTTGTTGGGTATTTGTTTCTGGCCTTTTTTATAATTTGCTTTAATTTTTTGGAGTAGATTTTTAACTGAACAATAAAATATGAGCTGCAAGTACTGGAATTGAGTGTTTATCTTGCACTATATTTTTGGTGTAATACCTATGGCTTCCCATTCTCTTTTACAACCTGCTCCTCTAAAGGTATTCGTGAGATTGATGGTGCTTCAGAAAACCAGGAACCTGTGGCAAGAAATACTTTACCATCGACCAGATCGCTGTCCATCAACATTCCTAAGGTTTAAGACTGATTCTTAACGATTGAAAATAAGTGAAGTGTAGTGTTACCGTACATAATTTTGTTAATATCAAGTTACTGTGACACTCAGAGTTTTCCATGATGTTTTAAGAACATTTCACAAGAAGTTTTATTGGAAATGCAATTATCTTGTCTCCCCTCCCCAAAATTGCTAATTAGTTAAATTGTGAAATTGGGCTCCGGTTAACAAAAAAAGTACTATGTGCTTGCATTGTTTCCTGTTGACTCTCCTGTTCATTTCAGTATGTGTCCTTGTACTTTAACCCATGCCTTTCTGACAACTCAAAGAGCTTGCAGATCATTCTCGCTTGTTCTTATATTTTTACTTAAAACCATTAGGCTGCTTAAAAATAACCTCCAAATATGTAATTCCCATTACTCCTCTAACTAAACAGCCAACCTTGGGGCAAAGAGCTTGCATCAGAACAGGTAGTATATTTGGCATTTCAACATTTGGCTAGTATTATAAACCTTGAACTTCTAGAAGAGGTTCATATCTGGAAGGCTTACTCTCTACAAAATAAGAACTTAGACTTTAATTCAATATTAAAAACATTTCATTTGCTTTGTTTCTGCTTGCCCTGTCATTCCTGCTCTGTCCTCCATAATTACTTTTTAAATCTGTATTCTGTCTTATTTATAAGCGCCATAGAAGGGAATAACTGAAAGTATCTTTTAGAAATAAAATAGTAATTGAATATGTACTGATCATACTGGAGACATCATTTGCTGAAAAATTGACTTTTGATTATTTTGTAACAATTACAAGCAATGGGTTTCTTGCTAACATGACTGCATTGATTTTCACATAATGAAATGTCCCAAGGCACTTCTCAGGAAGATAAAAAAACAAAGTATGACACTGAGACGCGTGGAATATTTAGTAGCTTCATTAGCAAGGTATATGGAAGCTTTCAAAAGAATGATGAGAATTTTAAAATTAAGTTGTTGCTTGAAAGAATGTAACTTAGTTCATTAAGCATAACAGTAACAGTGGAACTGGACTTAGTACAGATTAAGGAGAAAGTGAAGACTGCAGATGCTGGAGATCAGAGTCGGGAGTGTGGTGCTGGAAAAGCACAGCAGGTCAGGCAGCATCCGAGGAGCAGGAGAATCGGCCTTTTGGGCATAAGCCCTTCATCACAAATGAGGCTTGTGGGTCGGGTCTGAGAGATAAATGGGAGGGGACTGGGGTTGGGAGGAGGGAACTGGGAAAGCGATAGATGGATGAAGGTGAGGGAGAAGGTGATAGGTCAGAGGGGGCAATGATGGGTGGGTCCGGAGGGCGGTGCCAAGTTGGAGGCTTGGGACTGGGATATTGTGGGGGGTAGGGGAAATGAGGAAGCTGCTGAAATCCACATTTTTTTCCGTGTGGTTTCAGGGTCCCAAGGTGGAATATGAGGCATTCCTCCTCCACGTATCGGGTGGTAATGGTTTGGTGCGACTTCCGCAATCTCCAAATGGACCCTACCACCTCCAGAGATATATTTCCCTCCACACCCCTATCAGTGTTCCAAAAAGACCATTCCCTCCGCGACTCCCTCGTCAGGTCCACCCCACCATCACCACCACCACCAGCTCACACCGCACTCCTGGCACCTTTCCCTGCCACTGCAGGAAGTGCAAAACCTGCGCCCACACCACTCCCCTCACCTCAAACCAAGACCCCCAAGGGATCTTTCCGCATCCATCAGAAATTCACCTGTACCTCTACTGCATCCGTTGCACCTAGTGTGGTTTCCTCCACATCAGGGAGACAGAACACCTTCTTGTGGATCATTTCAGAGGATATCTCTGGGACACCCGCGCCCACTAACCCCACCGCCCTGGCTGAACACTTCAACTCCCCCTCCCACTTCATCAAGGACATGCAGGTCTTGGGACGAATCCACCGCCAAATCGTTACCACCTGACGCCTGGAGGAGGAACGCATCGTATTCAGCCTTGGGACCCTGCAATCACATGGGATAAATGTGGACTTCAACAGCTTCCTCATTTTCCCTACCCCTCATTTTCCCCACATTATTCCAGTCCTAAGCCTCCAACTCGGCACCGCCCTCTGGACCTGTCCATCACTGCCCCCTCTGACCTATCACCTTCTCCCTCACCTTCATCCACCTATCGCTTTCCCAGTTACCGACCCCCAAACCGAATCCCCTCCCATTTATCTCTCAGCCCCCTGGCCCACAAGCCTCATTCCTGATGAAGGGCTTATGCCTGAAACTTCGATTCTCCTGCTCCTCGAATGCTGCCTGACCTACTGTGCTTTTCCAGCACCACACTCTCTTACTACAGATTAAGTCAGGGAAAGCAAGGATTTAGATGACCTTCAATTTATGGAGAGTAGAATGTGGGACATCATCCAGGAGTACATTGGAATAACCCAGTTTCAGGGTAACAAAGGCATAAATGAAGGTTCAGTACTATAGAAGACCTGAGATTGGGATAAAGTCAAGAAATACGGAAGTGGAAATGGACAGCCTTAGTGGTGGCATGCATGAGGTTGAAGGCACCTCTCATGATCAAATGTGACAATAAAGTTGGAAACAGACTGGCTTGGTCTCAGGCTGCTGCTAGGTAGTGAAGTAGGATCAGATGTGAGGGAATTAATTTTGAAGAGTTAACCAAAAATAATGTATTCAATGTTTTCAGTATTTAAAATAATATATTTCTGCTCAGTCAACACCAGATATCAAAAAAACAGTTGATAATTTAGCTACAATAGTGGAATCATTAGTAGCTGGTGGTGAGATAGTGCTGGGTGTCGACAGTGTATATGCCAAACTAATACTGTACCTTCAGATGTTACACCAAGGGGTTCCATGCAAATGAGAAACAGGTGGTGGTCAAGGATAAATCCTAGGCACAACAGAGGGAATTGATTCAGGTGTAAGTGGACAAGGCATTGCAAGTGATTCGTTGGCTACAGCTGGATTAGAATGGAACTAGTAGTTCCATCCACCAGACAGACATTGCTGAAGGATGGTGTTAAGCATATCTAAACTGTTTGAGAAGGATAAGAAGAGTAAGTTCATTGTTACTGTTGTCACAAAGGACATCATTTGTGACTTTGATGACAACTGTTTTAGTACTGTGGCAGGGTGAAAGTCTGATTGGACAAATATAAACATGGAGATCCAGGAAAGTTGTGAACAGATTTGGTAGTGGACTTAGTTCATGTGGGGAGCAAGGGACAAAGTTGGGTGATGGTTATTAGTGAGAATAGGATCAAGGGAGCAGGAAAACCTTTTTCTTTGAGAACATTGGTAAAAGTACTGACCATCTCTCTGACCTTGTTCTTCCTTTTTGTATCAAAGTGCCTCTTTGTTTGGCTGCTGATAGCCATTGGAGAAAGATCATGTTTTGATTGAAATGGTGTTGGAGTCCCAGCCTGTTAGTACTGCTGGACATTAGATCCAAGAATAAAGCTTGGCTTGATAGATCATTTTCATCAATTTGGCTAAAATGGTGGTTAATCATTGAAACTTTTTCAAATAAAGCTGCAAATTTTCTCTAACAGCAGAACAGAAGTTTATTATAAACAAGTAAAAAGAAACCAGGTAAATATTGAAGACAGTTGGGATAATCTTAATACATACAGCAAAACAAAGTTCCAACTTGTTTCCAGGCACTATCAATACAAAGATTCAAGTCCAGAGAAATTATGCCTTTATGTCAACTTGGTGTTTCTGCTTAACTGACACCTTACAGTTTTGTTGCTGTAGACTTGTGGAGACAATTCTATGTGTCCTTTCCAAGTCTGTTATGGACGTCTCACAAATCTGAAAACCTAAACATTCTCAATTCTAACAACTTGCAGATTTGTAGCCAAACTCTTCTAACTAAACCCTTCTGCAGTGGTGACTTGTTCCTTGAAATCCTTATTGAAGAAAAATTAAATTTGATCAAAACTGAACCCTGGTGACTTCTGAACTGAGGTAAAAGAACTTGCTCAATCCTAGATTCATCTGAACTGACAACAAAGCTCATGTTCTTACATGTTCACATTACCTGTCATTAACTCAACAGTGTAAATATCTTGCTATTAACTTTGAAGATATCTGTAGTCACCTATTTTTTGACAAACGTTGGATTTAATTTAATTGCTACTCTGGAAGCACTCCTTGACCTTGTTTTTTGTCAAAAGGAAACCCTTCACAGAAGTAACCATCATCTATCTGCTTTTAATTTGAAATCCAAATTCCAAAGAAGATACTTATTTGTAGATATATAATGTATAATACATATATATATAAAATTTATACATTTTTCATACATGTTCAAAGAATGATTCATTAGAAAATGGCTATTTTAGATGTACAAAGTTAAAAATCACACAACACCAGGTTATAGTCCAACACTAGCTTTCGGAGCACACTAGCTTTCGGAGCGACGCTCCTTCATCAGGTGATTGTGATGAAGGAGCGTCACTCCGAAAGCTAGTGTGCTTCCAATTAAACCTGTTGGACTATAACCTGGTGTTATGTGATTTTTAACTTTGTACACCCTAGTCCAACACCGGCATCTCCAAATCATGACTATTTTAGATGTGTTTACATCATAATGTTGAAGACATGAAATTAGTCATGACTTTTCTTCCAGTTGCTTTCACACTCCTGTCCTACATGCCATTTATTGGCTAGGGGTTTTAGCATCTTGAGCAAGTGTCCGTTCATCAGGCTATTTTGCCATGGTAATTGTCTAGTCAGTCTGGACCATGTACACAACCAATCTCCGGATATTTGCTGAATTATAACAAAGTGATTAGGAAAAGGAATCCTAGCTATTAACTCTACTGCCCACAGTTCTCCTTGCCAACTATTGTGACTAATATCATCTCGCTCAACACAGCCAGAAATCAAACTCTTGTTGCTGTCAAGAAGCTCTTCTAACAAGAAAGCCAATGATACTATTAAAATGCGTTTCAATGCCCAAGTTAAAATTAATTCTGACAGCAAAAAAAAGGCATTTTAATATTTTCTGTAAAAAATGTTTACTTAATACCTGTTTCATTCTGAATAGAGGCTCACTTTCTCTTAAGTCGGAAGATTGTGTGTTAAAGTTAGATAATTTTTTACATTCATTCATTGGAAATTGGCATCACTGGCAAGACTTGCATTTAATTGAACATCTCAGATTATGAGAATGTTCTGGTGTGCCACCTTCTTGAATACAATCAAAAGATTTGATAGGCCAATTCATTGGACAATTAAGTGTCAACCACAATGCTTTGGGTCAGACTTCACATATGCAAAACTGGGTCAGGATATCTGCTTTCATTTCCCAAAGGATGTTACTGAACAAGATAACAGTTTATGAGAATTCAGCAGTTTCATGGTCTGTGTTACTGATGGTTGCGTTTTAGACAAGATTTTATTTAGCTAACTAAAACTAAATACCCCAACAACTGTTACAAGTGAGCATCTGAATTCAGAGCAGAAGTGGATCACTCAGGCCTTTGAACACACTCTGCATTCAATTAGATTATGGCTGATTTGATTGCTCCAAGTTCCTGACTACCCCAGATAACCATTCAGCCTACCTCTGCCTTAAAAATATTTCAAGACTATCTGTTGAAAGGCTCTCAGAGTTCGCGTTGCAAAGATTTTTGACGTTCTGTGTCAAAACAAAATCATCTGTCTTAAATGGGCTATCACTTTTTTTAAATGGTGTCCCTAGATATAATTTTCCCACAAAAGAAAATAAGCATGCTGTCATGAGCTCTCAGAAGCTTGTGTTTCAGTCAGTTTGCTTCTTACTCTTCTAAACTGTAGTAGATTCAATCCTCCTCAGATGCTGCCTGAACTGCTGTGCTCTTTCAGCACCACTCTAATCTAGACGCAATCCTAGTCTGTCAAACCTTTCCTCATATGACAACCCACCCAATCCAGGTGTTAGTCTAGTAAATCTTATCTGACCTGCTTCAAATGTGTTTGTATCCATCCTTTAATTACAAGACTAATCATAGACATGCTTCCTAACACTAACATGTCCATTTGCTTCCAAATGTGAATAAATCCTATCCCTCAGTATCTTCTCCAATAGCATCCCCACTATTGATGTCAGGCTCACTGACCTGTAATTACCTGGATTATATCTGTTTCCCTTCTTAAGACAGGAACATTGGCCAGTCCTCTGGAGCCTCTTCTGAGGCCAAAGAGGATGCAGGGATATCTGTTAAGGCCCCCGCTATTTCCTCCTTCGCCTCCCACAGTATGCTGTGATAGATCCCATTTGGCCCTGGAGACTTGTCTACCTTAATGTATTTCAAGACATCCAACACTTTCTCTTTCATTATGTTGACCTGCCCAAGAGTATTCACACACCTTTCCCTAACCTCAACACTCCTCACATTCTTGTCTTGAGTGAATACCAATGTAAAATATGCATTAAGGATCTTGGCCATTTCCTCTGGCTCCACACACACCCTCCCTTCTTTATCTTTGAGTGGGCTTACCCTTTCCCTAGCTATCCTCTTGCTCTTAATATATGTATAAAATGCCTTGAGATTCTCCTTAACACTGGCCAAGGACATTTTATAGCCTGCTTTAGCCCTCTTAACTCCCCGTTTGACTTCATTCCTACTTTCTCTGTATTCTTTAATGGCTTCATCTGTTTTTAGTTACATAGACCTTGGGTATGCTTCCTTTTGTTTTGACTAAACTGATATTTCTCCTATCATCCAAGGTTCCTGAATCCTGTCATTCCTGTTCTTAATTTTCACAGGAACTTGCCTGTCCTGTCCTCTAATCAACTAGTCCTTAAAAGATTCCCACATGTCAGATGTAGATTTACCCTCAAACAGCCTCTCCCAATCCACATTCTCCAATTCTTGCCCATTTCGGTTATAGTTGGCTTTCCCTCAATTTAACACCTTCAACCATGATCCACTCCTGTCCTTATTCATAAGTACCTGTATCAAAAAACTTAGAGAATTATGGTCAGTGTTCCCAAAATGCTCCCCCATTGAACCTTTGATCACCTGGCCAGGCTCATTTCTCAATACCAGGTTCTGTATGGCCTCCCTTTTCGGACTATCTTCATATTGTTTCCAAAACCCTCCTGGAAGCACCTAACAAGTTGCTCACATTCTAAACCCCCAGTACTGGAGGAGTCCCAGTCAATTTCATAGAATTGTCCTGGAGGACTTACAACAAAACCAAAGAGAACTAGTTGTTCCTATTAATATTACTACATTTTTAAGGTAGTTAAGGAAAACTGTCAGGGACATCAGGGTTCTTTCCTTCCATCTCTTGCCCCTTCACCTTTGTATTGTTACAGGACTGTTCTGTTTTAGATTTAATGGCTCACCATAAAGTTACAATGTATCCTTGCCTCAGTGTGCATCCGTGTTTCTCCCATAACCTATGACAGTAAGCAAGTTTGTGTGCAGATCTTTTGTAGCAAATTCCAGAGCTGAGGATGATGAAATTATTTACTTTGAACGCCTATTTCTTTTTAACTGCATTTACCTCAACCGTTTGTCAAACTTTTTTTAAACTATGTGTGTGCATCACTCTAGCATTAAAGTTTCACCTGTGGAATGCAGCAAGTCATGGGTGTGATGTTAGATTGTAATGTTAGATTATTATCCTGTAGTCATGCAGAATGGCAAAGGCAGTTTCCTATGCAAATAAGTTTAAAACCATCAAAGTATTTATGACCTGTCAATCGAAATGGGTGTAGGGACTGGAATACTTTGTTTCTGAGTTCCTGTGAAGTTATTAATAATTTATTCTTCTTTGGTTTGTTTCTTAATTTTATTTAGGCAATTGCAAATTCACAAAAGAAAGGTTCTACACAATTTCAAGCATTTACTGAAGGTAATTAATTTCCTTTTTCAAAACAAAATAATAAAATACTATTGAATATTTCTGTAGACAAGGGACTCATGAAGTTAGTTAGCAAGGGTCTTCATTATTATAATTAGTAGTCTAAGACTTTGTTTCCAACTTCAGTGATGCTAAACATTTCTTTGTGGTTAACAGCTTGTTCAAAGCTCTTTTCTTCACTATTCCCATCATTTACTCCCAGCATCATGTATGTAGAGTCCAAAGTTTCTTCAATCTGTAAATTCATTGTTTCTAAACTTTGGTTTCTTTTAGGACCTCTACTTCCTCTTCTGTTCCCTGCTCTTCTTGCTCTGTCTCCCATGCACTTTTGTTCAAGCCCAGTAGGATTCTGGAGTTTTTCTCCTACCTTCTTTCCTCTTTGTTTTTTTTTCTGTTTCCTATTTTTTTCTATACTCATCTTTTGCCTGAATTCTAGTTTCTATTTCCTTGATTCTATTCTCTAACAACTTCTGACAACTCCGCTCCCTGTCCTTGCTCCTGTACCTAACAACTTTCATCTGCTTTCAAAATTGCCATCAGTGCTCAGTCAATAATGAAGGATGTCGCTGATCCATTCACCTTTTTAACAACTGTCTTTTTCTTCGTTCATGGGATATGCACGTCAATGCCCTACACACAGAGTCAGGCCCTTTGGCCCAAACTGGTCCGTGCCGACCAAAATGTCTGACCACGCTAACCCCATTTCCCTGCTCTTGGCCCATATCCTTCTAATCTTTTCCTATCCATGTATTTGTCCAAATATCTTTAAAATATTGTTAATGTACCCATCTCAATCACTTTCCGCTGGCAGCTTATTCCATATGCGTACCACTCTCTGTGTAAAAAAGATGTCCCTCAGTTTCCTTTTTTATTCTTTCTCCCCTAACCTTAAACTAATGTCCTCTAGTCCTTGATTCTCTAACCCTGAGGGTAAATGACTGAGTGCATTCACCCTATCCATGCCTGTCATGATCTTATACACCTCTATAAGGTCCCCCCTCAGTCTCCTACACTCTCAAGAAAAAAAGTCCTAGCTTGTTCAACCTCTTCCTATAACTCAGACTATTGAGTCCAGGCAACATCCGTATAAATTTCTTCTTCACTCTTTCCAGTTTAATAACATCTTTCCTTCGATGAGGTGATCAAAACTGAACACAATACTCCAGGTGCGGCCTCACCAATATTCTGTACAACTGAACATGACTTCCCAACTTCTGTACTCAATGCCCTGACTGATGAGTGCCAGTGTACCAAAAGCCTTCTTCACTGCCCTGTCTACCTTGACTCCATTTTCAGAAAACTGTGAACCTGAACTCCAAGATCTCTCTGTCCCACTACACTCCTTAAGGCCCTACCATCACCATGAAACTCCTACCTTGATTTAACTTTCCAAAATGCAAGACCTATAACTTATCTATATTAAATTCCATTTGCTATTTCTCGGTCCACTTTCCCCAACTGAGCAAGGTCCTGCTGCAATTCCTGATAACCTTCCTCACTGTCCATGATACTGTCTATTTTAATGTCATCAGCAAGCTTACTAATCTTGCCGTGTACATTCTCATCATTGGTATAGATAACAACAGTAATGGGCCCAGTACCGATCACAGGCACCCAGCCCGATGAGCATCCTTTATTACCCTCTGCTTCCTACAATCAAGCCAATTGTGTATCCAATTTGCCAGCTTTCCCTGGATTCCATGCGATCGAACCATGCAGCCTACTATGTGGAACCTTATCAAAGGCCTTCCTGAAATCCATATAGACTATGTCTACCAGCCTGCCCTAGTCAACCTTCCTCCCTGGTCACTTGATGAAAGAATCTAACAAATTTGTGAGGCATGATCTCCCACTCACAAAGCCATGCTGACTACTCCTAATCAACTCAGTCTATCCAAATGCATGCATTTCTTATCTCTCAGAATCTTCTCAAGTAACATACCCACCACAGATGCTAAACTGTTAAACTTGCTGATCTAAAGTTCCCAGGCTTTTCTTTGTAGCCCTTCTTGAATAATAGCGCAACATTTGCTACCCTCCAGTCTTATGGGACCTCACCCGTGGCTAACGATGATGAAAAAATACCATCCAGGGCCCGTACAATTTCTTCTCTAGCACCTTGTAGTATTCTTGGATATATCTGGTCAGGACCAGGAGATTATCCACCTTCATACATTCTAATACATCCAACACCACCTCAACTGTGATATGGACTGTCCACAAGATATCACCACTAACTTTCCCAAGTTTCCAAGTCGTCATGTCTTTCTCCATGGTGAACACAGAGGAGAAATATTAATCGAGAACCTCGCATATCTCCTGCGGTTCTACATATACATGTCCACTTTGGTGCTTGAGGGGCCCTATTCTCTCTGTAGTTTTTCTTTTTCCTTTAATATACCTAAAATACCTGTTTGGATTCACCCTAATCTTCTCAGCCAAAGCTATCTCATGCCCCCTTTTCGCCCTCCAGATTTCCTTCTTCAAAAATCTCCTGCATTCCCCGTATACCATCTGCCATATTCTCCTGTTCTTACCCTCACTAGCACGTGGCACTGAAAGTAATCTGGAGATTGCCACCAACGAGGTCCTGGATTTTAACATTTTTTCTTAGCTCACTATAATCGCTCTGCACGACCGCAACCCTATTTCTACCTGTGCCATTTGTGCCAACATGTACAGTGATTTTGGCTGCTCATCCTCCCCCTCCCCCTTGAGAACTTTCTGCAGTCCCTCTGAGACATCCTGGACCCTGGTACCTGGGAGTCAACACACCATCCTGGATTCCTGTTGGCAGCCACAGAATCTCCTCCTTATCTGTCCGCCTAACTATCCAGTCTTCTGTCACGAAGGTCCTGTTTACCTTTACCCTTTCCCGCTCTACCTCAAGCCAATGATGGTGCCACCAGCCTGGCTAATGCTGCTTTCCCCTGAACGGCCACCGCACGCCCCCCCCCCCCCCCCCCCCCCCCCCCCCAACCCGCAACAGTATCCAACATTCTCTAACATTCATGGGCTGTGCATGTCTCTACTGATTTCCCATCTGTAGTAGCCCTTCAGGAGGTAATCCTGTGCCTTTTTGAAACACTGCGCCCCATGTGACACAGGTATACGACAATGCTGTTATGGAAGGAGTTCCAGGATTTTCTGCCAATGACAATTATGGGTTCCAATTTCTGTTAAAATGTCAATAAATGGTTACTGTGTTAAGGTCCTAGCGGAATATAATAATGGCCCAGATTTAGCAGGGCCATTAGAACAAAATTGGAAGCATTTGCCATCATAAACTAGTGAAACTGACAGAAACTTCTGGCGTCTGCATATGCGCAGTTAATTGTGGAAATTCAGATATTGTTATTTCACTGGATGTGCTATTAAATTCTCCACAGATTTAGAAATAGCTGAATTAATTATATCTTTCCCCTTAATGCTACCGTTTTGCTGCTGAAACCCTTAGAAAAAGTAACTTGTAGCTTGTTTTTAACAGTGTGCTAAGTCATAATTACTGAGGAAAAACATTTCTTGCTCTGAAAAAACAATAATTTAATGTTTGTATATTTGTATAAAATCTAGGCTACCGTATTGATGCATTGTAACCATTAATTCAAGAACATAAAAAATATAAGAAGGTATCGATGTCCAGTGCCCCATTCTTCCTCTGCCATTCAGTATAATTATGGCTAATCTTCTGCTTCAGCTCCCTTTCCCCACATGTTCCTTGTATCCCTTAATACAATGAAACCAAAAATCTATCTTTTTCAACCTTGTGTATTGTAAACAATCTCCATCAATCCCCATGACCTCGCAACTATTACAACCAGCAAACCTTTGCAATGGTTCTAATGATTCTTGGGCTTCAGAATTTTATTGGCAAAAAACACAGAATTTGGTTTGGGTACAAATTTGCTGTTTATTAAGACAAGACCCTCCTGACACCCTGATACAAGTAAAACTTCTACATTTTTTCTAAGCAGCGTGTTCAGAGATGTTATAGCACATTTCTAGTGCATGTGGGACTTGACCAGAGGCTAGGACACTACCACTGCACAACAAGAGTCCTAAATAAAAATTCTAAGCTGGTTTAAATGGAACAACCTTTTCCGATTTAAATCCCTCTGCAAATTAACCTCCATTCTCATCCCTTCCTCAGCAACCCCCAGCCAAAGTTTCAGAGCCAATGCAACTTATTAGGTAAAAGAAAATTTTAACTGAAGAACCACAGCAAAACCATAGCTATTTCAGATCCCTGGTTTTGGTTGTTACTCTTTGAACGTTTTTAATCTCTCAATCCCAGTTCTTCACTGATTTGGTTCTTCACAGATGGTAATTCTGGTGAGAATTTTTGGTTCACAGACCAGATTGGTTGTGACTGCAGTGCTGAACACTTCATTCTTGTTCTTTTTATGGTGATCCTTATCAACATATCATTAACACATTTCCTGAAGTTGTCGTGCTTGATAGTCAATACATAGCGCCTTTTTTGATCCTTCAGGGCTGCTCTAGACAGACTTGATCAGTGCTAATGTTATTTCCACAACTGAAAACAATCCAGTTCACCAAGGTGAAGTATCACTGGCTGCATAGCTGATCATAATATGGAAGGGTTTGTTTCTTTCAGTGAAAGGGGTAAATGGATGTTGTCTGGAGCAATTGGTTGTGACAATGGCCTCCTCTTTCTTAATTAGGTTTCATGATAGTGATTATTCCATCACCTTGTTGTGATAATGTACCAAATTTCAGTCCCTATAATAGTATCATATCTGGTGTGATGCAGTGTCTGAAATTAATGTAGCCTACCTTTGTGGTTGTGTTGAGGCCTGATTTTTACTTATAGTACTTGTGTCTTTAAGGTTTATCCATCAAGTCCAGATAAAATACAATTAGAGGGGATTTCGATTCCACAGTGTTGACTCAATAGTAGATCATCCACAATCCAATAGGGTAGACAATTCACATATCTTTAAATGAAGAAATTTCTCCTTATCAATGATCAACCCCTTACCCTGAGACTGTCCTTCCATGTTCTACTTTCCTCATCTAATGAAAAAGTAAGGTGATCACCCTTCATTCTTCTAAACACAAACGAGTATCGGCCTAATTTACTCAACATCTTAATATATACAACCTTATCATCCGCATCAGGAAATATTGCTGTACCACCTCCAAGGAATGGTATTCTTCATATGAAGAGAATACATATCAGCCATACTTGGCAATTTATCCAGCAAGCAAATAAAGTTTATTAATTTGCCAGATAACATGTCTTATATTATCTAGTATAAAGTTTTTTATTGGAGTTATTGATTCTAAGAATATCAAGAAATAGCATAAAATAAACAAAGCTTGCAACAGCATGCTATTTGGTCTATGAAAATGATACTTTATGAATTGAAGAAAGTAAATTACCATACACACCTGGTTTAACATATACAGGAGTGGTTTACAAGGCAGTCAAGTAACATACTCAGTTGACATAAATCTTAGAAATACATTGACTGTATACATAGAAATACTTTGCAAATTGAATGGCTGAGGGGTAATTAAAACAGATAATTAAATTAATCAGTTTTTTTTAGAAATAAGGGTCAAAGTCAAAATTGCAAATATAACCGGGTGATGTAAACTAATGTGATTTGAAATTTAATATTGGAGAAATGCAACTTATTTGCAAGATGTAAGAACACAGGCTGCGATGTTCTGCAAGCCCTAATGCATTACAATTTTGGAAGAGACAAGGTGTGTTGCTGCCAGGTAAGATAGCCTGCATTGTCTTTAAATCTGTTCTGGCGTTTTTGATTCTGGCTTCTTCCAGTTTCAGTCTATCTTTCTTGACTGATAGCAGGTTCATGAGGGATATGAGGGTCAGCCAGTTTTTGCTGCTTTGATGACGGTCATTGAATGAAGTGTTATTATGCCATGTGACGTCAACTGCAGTATAGCTTGCTTTTTTTAATCAAGGGCATCTCTTATAATGACAGCACATTTGTGACTAATTATGACATTGCAAAAAACTAAGAAAATATCTGAACACTTTCAGAATCTTAAAAAGCATAGTCTCTTGGATAAGTTTTATATTAAGAAAGCTTTGCTTATTGAATTGAATATGTGTCACATTATTTCCAACATAGTGCTTTTATCTTACAGTTTGAGTTTTGGGGTCAAACATGTTTTAGCATATGTTCTGATCTAACAGTTCAGTTTAATGTAGTGCTGCTTTGTCAAAGATGAAAAAACTTGCATTTATACAATATTCATAATCTCAGGATGTCCCAGCTGACTTCACAATTGATTAAATACTTTTGCAATGGTAATCATTGTTGTAATGCAGGACTTGTGACAGCATAATGACAGGATAATCTATTTTAGTGATGGTTAAGGATTCGTCATGACATCATTGAAATCTACCTTGATCATCTTCAGTTTGTGTTACAGGATGTTTGACATCTACCAGAGGTAGCCAGACCATCTGCTTAATCTCTCATTCGAAAA
The DNA here is from genome assembly GCF_037043375.1 of Chiloscyllium plagiosum. Classification (NCBI taxonomy): domain Eukaryota; kingdom Metazoa; phylum Chordata; class Chondrichthyes; order Orectolobiformes; family Hemiscylliidae; genus Chiloscyllium; species Chiloscyllium plagiosum. The sequence goes on from NW_028270172.1 coordinate 24,764,741, forward strand.
GCAAAATCTCTGACGGCACAATTTCCCGTCATTCTTGCACTAAACATTCAGCCTTGATGAAGTGTTGAAGCCTCTGGAGTGTGACCTTATTCCATTAGATTCAGAAGTTAGAACTAATTACACTGTCTTGACTCAAGTTTGAGGGTAGGGAACATTCAACAGGATGAGAGGATGCTGGGTGAGGATCATGCCTGATGAAATACTAGTTTCCAGCTATGTATACTATTGTTGATTTGGGTGGGGCTTGAAATTGATGTACAGTGTTTAATGAGATGCAGTGGAACAGAAAGTTTGATGTGAAATGGGACAGAGCCATGGGGGACTGGACATCTATGCCTCCTTATATTACTTAAGTTATTGAATCAATGTTTACAATGCAACAATAGGAACAGGGAGCAGCTTAGGGAATTGGGGAGAAAAGGGGCGATCAGTCAAGTTTTGAAGCTGGGACGAGCAGCAAGTTAGAGACATATACATAGTTTCTGAAGTTATGGATACGTTAAATTGGAGGGGTTCAGAAAGGCTATGATAATTAACTTGCTCCACCACAAAATGTGGAACAGATTAAATGGAGCAAAATAAAACTATTCAGCTTCACAATGAGTTTGAGATGGGATATAGGATCAGGTGTTCCAGAGCAGATTTGCAAATTAGAAGATGAGAATTTTAAGACTCACTGTGTCATGTGATAGGGAAGCCATTGAGGACAGCATGGACTGGGTAATTGGGTGATCAGCAATTTCGTTTGAATAAGATTCCAGTGGTGAACATCTGGATAAAGAATAAAGTTAGTTGTTAATAGGTTTATACAAAGTCAAATGAGCAGGCTATTAATTTCTTATTCATTGCTTATGGAAAAATGTACATTGAAATTAATTTTCTAATTTTGAATAGAGTAGCCTAACAAAGAAGGGGAACATAGGAACAGGAGTAGTCCATTCAGTCTTTCAAGCCTATTCTGCCAGTTAAGAAAGTCATAAGACACCATGTTATAGTCCAGCAGGTTTATTTGAAATCACAAGCTTTTGCAGCATTGCCCCTTCATCAGGTGAAGTGAGAGAGAAGCGCACAGGCACAGAATTTATAGGCAGAGAGATCAAAAGATCATACCCCTGGTGTGAGTGAAGTGTCGACAGGCTTAATAATAGGTCTCTGCAGGTGACCAAGAGTATCAGACGGTGTGAGTAAAGTGTCAACTTCTGAATAACAAATGAAGGGATGACCTATATTCCTATTAATTGAGGCAGCGGATAATTACAAAAAGTTAAAAATAAGGTGGCGCTGGAGACAAACCAAATGACTGAAATAACATAATAGGTATAAGAGTCACATGCCCCAAGGGTCTAACCAAAGTAATAAGTAATGCAAAACTGTAAAAACTAATCAATACAGAGAGATCATGCCAATTTGTCAAGATGATGGTGTCAAAACGGGACAGTAAGGAAGATTTTACAGGTACAGAACAGTGTGTTGGAGCGTGACCCAAGATTGTGTACCCGTGAAGACGACGTCAACTATGATCTTGGGTTCACGTTGTGCTACATGTGACCCCATCACACTGTTCTGTATCTGTAAATTCTGTCCTTGATAAATTGTTACGATCTTTCTGTCTTAATCAGTTTGAACAGTTTGGATTACTTATGGTTTGGATTACTGACTCTTGGTTAGGCCCTCGGCACTCTTCTTGCATTTAGAGGTATTTTGACCTGCCAGTTGAAATTAAAGTTAATTCTCATGCCCAAAGGCCAAGAATGGACATGGTACTGCAAGAAAACTTCTGTTCCCATATTGTAGTACCTGTATGATGGCAGTTGATACATACAGGAGATAGAAAGAATATGAGATAAAAGCAAAACAGGAAAGATGCATGTGAACCCTCAAAAATGCTGTGTTGCAACAAGGGCTCTTGCTTTAAATTTCAAACCTCCAGCCTCCAAATTTTAACCATTTTAACAGAAATGGTTAACTAAAGAATACAGAAATTTTCCCTACACAAGTGAAACAAAAGGAAGTGTAATCATTTAGTTAATCCAGTTAAATCTATAGTGTGGAAAGACAAGAAGGCGTGAAGAATGAAAACAGTTGAATTGAATTTCAATACTGACTATAAAAAGGAGTCAATTTTACACACACAACAACATGAAGTAGTGCTGAAGAAATAGACACAGCCTATGCCTGTATGCATATCATTTAACTGAGAGCTTTGAGACTTTCTACATGTTGCAATGTAGCTAAGATGTATAAACTGGCAAGACTACACTGAAATTAGTAGTAAAACGGGCACAAAACCTTTTTGGATATTGCTAATACTCCAGAACTCCACAACCCCAAAACAATGTGAATAATTTGGTAAAATAAAGCACAATTGAAAAAAATTAGATTTATGATGTTGAGAAAACAAGACGTCCAACAATCCATCCAAGGTTTGAACCTCCCTCGTGTGTGTGAAGAAGCCCACATACAAACATTAACATCTTATTGGTACCTAATCTTACCTCATTTTTCAGGAAGAGTCCCAAAAGATTGGAAAACTGCTAAGATGTAATAGTAGAGCATTTTAAAAGCACATAATAAAAATCAAACAAGGGCAGCATGGTTTCATGATGAAGAAATCATGCTTCACAAATTTATTAGCCCTTTGAAGAGATAACAAGAAGGCCAGATGAAGGGGAACTGGTAGATGTAATATAATTGGAATTCCAAAAAGCATTGGATTAGGTACCACACATTAGGCTAGTTAATAAAAGCCCATAGATGGAGGATTGACTAACTAAAAGAAGATAAAGCATTGGGATAAAGGCTTGTAGCTGGTGAGATGTCACAGGTGGGACCACAGTTAATCACAATATATATGAACAACTTGCATGATGAAGTGCATGCACTGTCAGCTGTTTGCAGATGAATCAAAAATAGGTGGGAAGGCATGTAATGAGGATGACACAGTTGAATATTCACGAGGATATACATATATGTTAAGTGAGTTTTTATTCACTCATGGTACCTGGGCATTGTTGGCTGGCCAGCATTTATTGCTCTTGACAATATGGTGGCGAGCTGCCTTCTTGAATTGTTGCAGACCACATGTTGTAGGTGACCCACAATTCCCTGCAGAGAGAATTCTGGGATTGTCACCCAGTAGCCGGCCAAAAGATTTGTAGGTTAAGTGGATTGGCCATGATAATTAGCCCATAACGTGCAGGCTAGGTGGTTTAGCCAAGCTAAATGTGGAGTTATGGAGATGAGTCTGGGGGCTGAGTTAGAGTGTGATGTTCTTCCAGGGTCGGGTGAGGATTTAATGGGGTGATAATAGCCTCTTTATGTACTGTAGGGATCCTATGCTTCTATGACAGTGAAGGAACAGTGAGATATTTCCAAGTCAGGATGATGAGTGGCTTCGAGACGAACTTGCAGATGATGGTGTCCCATATACCTTTTACTCTTGTCCTTTTAGATGGAAGTGACCATGGGTTTGGAAGGAGCTGTCTAAGGATCGTTGGTGAATTTGAGTGCATGTTTTAGATAATGCACTGTTGCTACTAAGCGTCAGTGGTGAAGGGACTGGATACTTATGGATGTGGAGCAATCAAGTGGGCTGCTTTGTTCTGACGTTGCCAAGCTACTTGAGTGTTGTTGGAGCATCACCCATCCAGACAAGTAGAGAGTATTTCATCACACTCCTGACTTGTGCCTTCTAGATGGACAAGCCTTTGGGGGGAGGGGCAAAAGTGGAGTTACTCACCGTAGTATTCCTAGTCTCTGACGTACTCTTGTAGTAATCGTATTATAGGATGAGTCCTGTTCAGTTTCTGATCAATGGTAACCCCAAGTATGTTGATATTGGGAGATTCAGTGATGATAACACTACTGAATGTCAGGGGATGGTGGTTAGATTATCTCATATTAGATGGTCATTGCCTGGCATTGGTGTGGCATGAATGTTACTTGCCACTTCTCAGATATTGTCCAGATCTTCTTGCAATCTCCATATTACAAAAATACAATAGTTTTTTTAAGATTTCTGAAAGGTGAGAGGGGCAAGAGTGGACTTTGGATAACCGGAAAATGAGGCTGCAGAAGTAGTAATGAGGACCAAAGAAATGGCAAAGGAACTGAATAGGTAATTTTTGTCACATTTCACGGTGGAAGATACTAGCAGTATACCAGAACTTCAAGGGAATCAGAGAGAAAAGGGAGTGCAGTAACCATAACGAAGGAGGTGGTGTGAAGGTGAGTAAATCATCCAGACTAGATGGACTACACCCCAGAATTCTGAAGAAAATAGCTGAGGAGATTTTAGAGGCATTGGTGGTGATCTTTCAGCAATCACTGGAATCGGAGAGGATCCCAGAGGGCTGGAAAATAACTAATATAGTCCTCCTGGTGAGTTTGCACAAGGTGCAGGTGATATTGTACATATTACTCTTTTGTTGTAGGAGTCTTGCTTGATGTTGCTCATGTAGTGATCACTTTCTGATGACCTTGTTAAAGTTCCACTATTCGCTGGTGCTACTGCTGATGTTTTCGATTATCTTTCTGTTTTTTCCAGCTTGACTGCAGCTCGAATACAGACTCAGTTCCCCTTTTTTTTTGTTTTTGATCTCAATAACGTATGAACTTCGAGTCTCAACTTCATAAGTAACTTTTGTTAGTTCCAGTTTATCATAATTGGATCCTGTATACATGCAATTTGTCATTTCAGCAACTTCAGATAGGGGTTTGCATGCTTGTTGAAGTGTCTGCATCTACCTGTCCATCAGTGATTTGTTTCTTTTTTCCTTCTGACCACTTGGAGGTGGTGTCTTGTGAGTTTCCACAGATCTTGCACATCTTTCTCTCAGTGGTGTGCTTTTTTTTTGTTATTGCTTCAATCCTGCCTCCTTTCTCTTGACTTTGATATTCTGAACTTGTCCTTTCCAAATTTATGTTTGAACTTCAGTGTGTAGAACTCTAAAACATTTGATCTGGCAGCTTTTTAACTGTGCTTGAATTTGTATTTTCTCACTTAATCTTTGAATCTTGTTATGAAATTGTTAACAGACTCACCTGAATCCCACCTCAGGTCTTGAAATTCATATCTGTGGATTCAACTATTAGATATTAGTTGGGGATGTATGCTGCAACTTTCAAAAGTTTTCTGAGTTTCTGCTGTTGGCTTCATTCAGTTCCCAGAAGTTAAATGTAACCCTTTCTCTCCTGTCCAAGTAGCTGATAATTTCCTCTTCATTTGTGCCTTTTAGAAAGTTATTGATTGTTGGTCTGTGCTTCTGTTTAAACTTCTTCTGATATCTTACTACAATCTACTTACTATTTCTTACTACGATCTGAAGTCCCTACCTGCTTCAAGAAGACCACCATCATCCTTGTGCTAAAGAAAAATCGTGCAGTGTGCCTCAATGAAAACAATTATGAAGTGCTTGGAGAGGTTAGTCATGGCCCACATCAACTCCAATCTACCAAATTCCCTTGATCCTTTGCAGTTTGCCTACAGACCCAACATGTCCACAGCAGATGCCATTTTCCTGCCCTTATACTCATCCCTGGAACATCTGGATAGCAACTATACCTATTTATTGACTACAGTTCCGTCTTCAACACCATAATTTCAAACAGGCTCATCTCTAAACTCTGAGAACTAGGTTTCGGCTCCCCCTTTAGGGCGGCACGGTGGCACAGTGGTTAGCACTGCTGCCTCACAGCGCCAGAGACCCGGGTTCAATTCCCGCCTCAGGAGACTGACTGTGTGGAGTTTGCACATTCTCCCCGTGTCTGCGTGTGTTTCCTCCGGGTGCTCCGGTTTCCTCCCACACTCCAAAGATGTGCAGGCCAGGTGAATTGGCCATGCTAAATTGCCCGTAGTGTTAGGTAAAGGGGTAAATGTAGGGGTAATTAGGTAGGTTGCGCTTCGGCGGGGCGGTGTGGACTTGTTGGGCCGAAGGGCCTGTTTCCACACTGTAAGTAATCTAATCTAATCTAAGTGGATCCTTGATTTCCTGACTCATAGACCACAATCAGTAGGAATAAGCATCAACATCTCCTCCTTCATAATCCTCAACACTGGAGTGCCACAAGGCTTGTGTACTCAGCCCATACTGTGCACCTTATACACTCACCACTGTGTGGTCAAATTCCACCCCAACTCCATTTACAAGTTTATGACGACAGCACGATTGTAAGTCTGATCTCAAATAATGATGGGACAGAATATGGGAAAGAGACTGAGTGGTTTGCAACATGGTGTAAAGATCTCTCCATCAATGTCAGTAAAATGATGGAGCTGATTATTCCATTCAGGAAGCGGAATGCAGGACACGCCCCTATCTGCATCATTGATGATTAGGTGGAGATGGTCAAAAGAGTCTAGTTCCTGGGGGTGATTGTTATGGACCAGGCCTGACCCCCTCAAAACATCTCAAGAAAGTAGCCTGAATCCTAACATTTCTAGTAGTTTTAAGCAGGGGTAGAGTGGATATTCCAGGAGAGGTGCAGCTGGCCCAACCACTTTGTTTCAAACAAAACAGAATTTATATGCAAGATTACCGAATGAAACTCATACAGAAGAGAACAGAATACAGAATAACTTATCGTATCCAAAAGCCGAACAGACTATCCCAATTTAATGATACGGTTCTAAATACCTGCAACAATCCCTATAAACACCCCTTGGCAAATAAAAGGTAAAATCAAACACGGTCTGACTGATTAGATTAGATTACTTACAGTGTGGAAACAGGCCCTTCGGCCCAACAAGTCCACACCGCCCCGCCGAAGCGTAACCCACACATACCCCTACATTTACCCCTTTACCGAACACTACGGGCAATTTAGCATGGCCAATTCACCTGACCTGCACATCTTTGGACTGTGGGAGGAAACTGGAGCACCCGGAGGAAACCCACGCAGACACGGGGAGAACGTGCAAACTCCACACAGTCAGTCGCCTGAGGCGGGAATTGAACCCGGGTCTCTGGCGCTGCGGGGCAGCAGTGCTAACCACTGTGCCACCGTGCCGCCCACCGTGACTGGAGAGAGAGGGAGATGGCAGAGAGATTCAGCATGGAACACCATCTTCAATGTAGCTGTTTCTTTAACCAACAGCCTCAAACAAACCTGACTACTTGCTCTGAATAGCCAGGTGCCAAAACCCAACCTAAACCAAACCAAAGGAAAGCTGAACTGGGAGAACTGGCCACTCCCATTTTATTATACAAGTGTATTTTTTTTAATTTAAAAGCTTCTTCAAGTAGATCAAGCCAGACATTTTGGAATCTGTGCCTTGTAAAACACTTTTGAAAAAAACCAAGGACAACACAACTTTGTTAAAGGAGCCGCGTCGTCACAGTGATGATCACCTACAATCTGTCCTGGTCCACTCACATTAATGTGAGGGTCAAGAAAGCATAATAACATCTCTACTACCTCAGGAGGTGAAAGAAACTTGACATGTCAATAAGGACTCTTCACAATTTTTTATAGAAGCAGCATTGAAAACATCTTATCTGGATGTACAACAGTGTGGTATGTCAACCCAAGACAGCAAGAAACTACAGAAAGTCATGAACATAGCCCAGACCATTATGCAAACCGGTCTTCCAGCTATTAACTCCATTTATACTTCCTACTGCCTCAGGAAAGCAACGAACATAATCAAAAACCACTCCCACCCTGGTTATACTCTCTTCCACCCTCTTCCATTGGGCAGAAGATATTAAAGTTTGAATAGACATGCGAATAGATTCAAGAATAGCTTCTTCCCCACTTATCAGACTTTTGAACAGACCTCTCAAGTGTTAATGTTGATCTCTGTCTTTCACTCTGCACCTTCTGTGCAGCTGTAACACTGTATTCTGCACTCAGTTCCCTTATCTTGATATATTTGGTATGGTATGATCTGCCTGTATCATGCACACAACAACACTTTTCACTATATCTTGTTACATGTGACAACACCGATCATCAGCCTCTCAACCAATTGGGTGAGGTGAAACTGTCATTGTTGTCGCAGTAGCTATTTTGTTTTTGAACAGTTTGCTCAGATTTTCTCGTTCATTGGCACTATATCAAGTTGATTTTTAATGTAATTCAACAATAAATTAGTTTAATCTGTTTGAGATTTTACTTACAAATGGTCCTTCCATCAAGTTATGTCTTCTGCTTTCCAAGTTAGATTCAAAAACCTAGATCTTGGTTGAGCTAATCTCTTTTACTTCTCCCTGCGGCTAGTGAATAGATGCATTGTTGCTGGGCACATATCTCTAGTGACTCAGAATTAAATATGGCACCCCAAATGTACATTCTAATAACAATGAGTTCCTATTTGTTCAAGAAATAATGTAACATGATCGTTAGAACTTTCTAGTGCCAAGGCTATCTGCCATCCTGTGTTCCTGGTGTATCCACCTTTGTTTTGACTCCAGTTAGAGTCAAATTGGAATTTAAAACATTTTCCCATGGATTTTCACTGTGCAGACATAGCTGCAAAATTTCTGATGACCACCAGGAGTTTCCTTTTACGGGGAAGTGCATAACTGTTAGCTATAGCTGCAAGATAGTTACCCTATAGATCATAATTTTAAACTGTTCTGCAAAATATACAAATGTAATGTTTTCATGCAGCGAGTAGCCAGGTCTGGAATGTGCTGCCTGTTTGATGGAGACATGTTCAAATGAGGCATTCAAGAGGGCATTTAGATGATTATTTAAATAGAACCAATGGGCAGGGATGTGGAGAAGGGCAAGAGATTGCCACCACCTCCAAGATTCACTGCAGAAATTCGCTACAGGTCATGAGACAGCACCTTCCAAACGCATGACTTCTACCATTTAGAAGATCTTGAGTATCAGATGATGTGAACACCACCACCTGCATGTTCGTTGGTAAGCTACTTATCACCCTGACTTGGAAGCCTATCACTGTTCCTTCAGTGTTGCTGGTCCAAGTTCTAGCTTTCTCTCCCGAACAGTACTGTACTTGTAACTATACAAAATGGTTGTCATTGTTCAAGAAGACAGCTTATGCCCACCTTCTGAAGGGCAATTAGTGTTGGGCAATAAATGCTGGGCTAGCCAGAGAAACCCATGTCCTTTGCATTTATGTAAAAAAATTGGAAATGCTCAGAAAGCCAGTAAAGTCATGATGACCCAAAGGCAGTCTTCTACACTGAAACAATTCTGTGATTCCAAAGAAACCCGTACCTGAAGTGGTGAGAATGTGGATCCAGCAGCCATAGTTGAACTGAGTAGTATTTTCTACATCTATTTCAAGAGTAATATATAAATATCAGCAGGATCTCCATGTTATTCTTCAACCATTTTCAGCACCAATTTACCCCAAAAATGAGATCACTAAGATCTGATCCCAAGCAATCCACAACCGCAAGAGGTTCAGATCTGACCCAAACAAAAACAGATTGCTGGCAAGCCTTACCCGATCTGGCAGCATTGGGACAGTTCTGAAGAAGAGTCATTGGATTTGAAATGTTAGCACTGTTTCTCTCTCCCGAGATGCTACCAGATCTGGGTTTTGCTAACAGTTTTTGTTTTAGATCTCCAGCATCTGCACTTCTTTGTTATATTTCAGGTCTGATATGTTGCCTGTGGTGAGTTGACTGATCCTTATGTGGAGTGGTGGAATTGCCAATGAAGTTGAAGGTATTAATGTCATGATAAGATAGAATTGGAAGCTCAGGGTTAGGGTGCTGAGCTAGTAATTGTGTTCATATCCTACAATGACAATTTGTGAAGTTGAATTAGTTCAGTCTGGTATCTTGTAAACTTACTTCAGGAAAATTAATTGTGACAATTGCCAGATTATAAAAATCTATTTCCAATGTCTTTCAGGAAAAGATCTTTGGCAATTTGATTTGCATGCAACATCAAACTTGTAATACTCTGAGAATGACTGAAATGACAGTGAATAAATACCTCTCTCGTGTTAGCCACTGCAAAGATTTTTTTTTAAAGAAAGGAGCAGAGTTGCTTTTTAACCTATGTTACTCATTAAGCATTGGCAACTAGGGATAGTTTTATTATATTACGTACACTTGGGAATTTTTTAATTCACTTGTGGGATGTGGGCTAGCTAACATTTATTGCCTGCTCCTAGTTGCCCTTGAGAAGGTGGTGGTGAGATGCCTTCATGAACTGTTGCAGTCCATGTGCTGTAGGTTGAAATAGCTAGAAGTGAATCTGCTGACTTCAACAAAGTACAATATGTTGCTTGGAACTGAGTTCACCGTGGAACCGGGTCATGTTGATTAATTTGTGTAAGAATCCAGTATGAAGATTTAAACTACAAATGTTTATAGTATTATCAAATGCAGTTTGCACCTTATAAATTAAATATATTAATGTGAACCTGATTTGTCAATTAGCATTGGCGGTATAAAGGCTGGATCAGAATCTGGAGCTGTTTATCAGTAGTTGAACTTACACTACACTTACTGCAGCATTTCCAAAAGGTGGCTAATCACCACAATTAAGATTGGGCCATAAATGCTGGCATGGCCAGCACACCCTTATGTCGTGAACAAAATAAAACATTACAGGCCTTCCGGAGATATTTGTATTGTTGACAGCCACGTGAAATGCTGGTAGACTGGATGGGTCCACTATTATTCAAAGTTTATATCAACGATTTGTGTGAGAATATAGAAGGTATGGCTGCTAAGGTTGCAGATGACACCAAAATTGGTGGTATAGTGGACTGCGAAGAAAGTTATCTAAGAGTATAATGAGATCTTGATCAGACGGGCTAACAGTCCAAAAAGTGGCAGATGGAATTTAATTTAGATAAATGCTAGCTGTTGAATTTTGGTAAGACAAACCAGGACAGGACTTACATAATTAATGGTAGAGCTCTGAGGAGTGTTGTTGAACAAAGACCCAGGGGTGCAGATTCATAGTTCCTTAACGGTCGTGTCACTGATAGGGTAGCGAAGAAGACGTTTGGCATGCTTGCTTTCATTGGTCAGAGCGTTGAGCATAGGGGCTGGGAAGTCATGTTGTGGCTGTAGGAAAAATTGGTGAGGCCAGTTTTAGAATACTGCGTACAATTCTGGTTGTCCCGTTTCAGGAATGTTGTTAAACTAGAAAGAATACCGAAAAAATTTACAAAAATGTTGCCAGCTCTAGAGGGTTTGAGTTATGAGTAGAGGCTGGTAGGTTGGGACTTCTTTCCTTGGAGTGTTGGAGGCTGAGGGATAACCTTGAAATCATGAGGGGAATAGATAAGGTGAATAGTCAAGGTCTCTTCCCCAGGGTAGAGGAGTCCAAAACTAGACAGCATAGGTTTAAGGGGAGCGGGGTAAGATTTAAAAGGGACCTATGGGGCAATGTTTTCACACTGAGGGTGGTGCACATATGGAATAAGCTGCCAGCGGAAATGGTAGAGACTTGTATAATTACATTTAAAAGGCATATGGACAGGTAATTAAATAGGAAGGGTTTTGAGGGATATGGGCCAAGCACAGGCAAATGGCAGTAGATTAATTTAGGACACGTGGTCAGCATGGACCACAGTATCTGTTTCTGTGCTATATGACTTTCTATGGCTATTGGAAAGCTGCACTCCAAATCTTCAATCATTAAAAGTTACGCAAAATGGTAAAGTCATTAAAGATTATTTTTAATGTACAGGATATGAATCACCCCATCATTAAATGTTAAGTTTTGAAACATTGACCATATCTGGAGATTGCAGATCAGTGACTTTGAAACTGACCCATACAATACATTAGCAACAACTGTCACTGCTGTATTCTGTTCTACTTTAATCTGTTTGATTCTGTTAATAGGATGTAATTTCCTGTAGTAGATAGTTCATTTACCTCTAACATTTTGGAGAATTTAAAATACTTTCCGTTAGCATTGAAGAAAGTTTTGCAGAATTGCCCAATCTACCAATGGAAGTTTACCTATTTCCTAATCTGTGGATTTCCTTTGTTAATCCTTGCTCCTTTCTTCATCTGCAATTAAAGAGGTTGATTTTAGTCAATTGTAGTAATTGCTTCTATTGCATCAAATTTGTCTGATTAATTCTTCTATGACGTCAATCCATTTTCTTTCTTGGTTAATTCCAATGTTACTGCTTTATTAACTCAGCTGTTTTTGAATCTTTCTGCATCAGTTAAGCCTTGTGTATTAGTTAATGTACATGTAAATATAAACAAGCAGATTTATGTGTAAACTTTGGTCTCCTGATGTAATATTTTCTACTTTTGGGAATCACAGGATAATGTAAGAGTTCCATGGGATATCTAGCTTTAAGGGAACAGGCATAATATTCTTGGAGCTCAGACAAGCATTCAAAAGGAGGTCGTTTGCAACCATATCAGCAAATAAAAAGCTGGACAAATGACAAGGATTAACTAAACTCCAAACCTCTAATTGATTTGACCCTGTTGGGGTTGTTTACGCAAAAGAAATTTGTAGCTTTGTTTGATTGACAGTTTATTAGCTTGTAGTAAGTTTTGTCTTTATGTGAAATTGATTAAAATGCAAATATGAAGAAATTGATTTCCTGAGGAGAACTTAATGTATAGAAGGTTAAATGGGTTTCTGTCTCCACAAGACTGCGATCACTCAGTGTTCTGAAGTATTGCTTGTCAATCTAGATGTTTGTGCTCTTTGAAAAATGTTGCATTTTTGTATGCACTCATTCTCCACCCAGCACCTCCACATTCCGTCATGTTTTCTACTCACCTTCTCTTGTTTCTTTCACCTTTAATACTGTCCTATTCAAGGAGAACCACAGTCTGGTCTGTCTCCCTCAACCAGTCTTCCCGGTTCTTCTCTGATGTGTCTGCAATTCATGAGGTGGTGGGGGGGGTGGGGGCTGAGGGGGTGTGCAGGAGTCTCCCATTGTTAACAGGCACAAACTCAGCCAAAGCACTTGTTGACCTAACTGAGAAGCACGCAAAGCATGTAAGAAAATCTCTAAATCACACATCAGACTTTAATAGCAAAGTGCAAACTCAGATTGTACATTAATGCTCTGCTCCCCTCTTCAAAGCAGAATCTAACAAATTGTTAGTGCATTCTGCAGTTGACCACATATTACTTCACATATGCTAAATCTAGAATTGATTTAACGCTGGTTTCATATCAAAATGAAACATGTAATAAATCTTCTCTTAACCTTCTCTGCCTTCAGGACTACAGTCCAGTTTCTCCTGCCCCACCACTTAAAGCAACTTTATAAAAGGGACACAAAATTAAACCCTGGGCAGATGGTGCTTTCTATCCCCAGCCCCTGAACATCTCACTATTCACTTCCCTACACCCACAACATGATCACCATAATTTAACATAATAAGGTTTATATGAGCTCAATAGTATGCACTTTAGATATCAAAGTTGAATATCAATTTCTGAATTAATGTTCAAGCCTAATTTTAATCTTGAGATCTATTGTAACGGTGCTTTCAGTTTGGGACTGCATTCCTACATTCAGTAGGGAGGAACCACAACATAGGGAAGATATAATGATAAAAGTAAAACGCTGTGGATGTTGGCAATCTGAAATAAAATCGAAGTGGCAGAAATACTCAGCTGGTCTGGCAGCAGTGGGAGAGAAAAACAGAGTTTCTAGCGGTTATGAATAAATTACTGCAGATGCTGGAATCTGCACTGGAGATGACTCTATTACTCTCTGACAACAAATCTGGAGATCATAGCAGGTCAGACTGCATCCATGGAGAGACAGCAAACTCATGTTTTGACTCTTCATCTGGCCATTAGGACCTTATATAGGGAGCAGTGCTGGTTCACCAGAGCAAAGGCAAGCTTAGATGGTTGAAATAGGAAAACAAGTTATATAAACTTGACTTATACTCCCTTAAGTATATAAAATTGTGGATGACTTGGCCAAGGTATTTAAAATAATGTGACAAGATTGACACTGAAGAACAATTTCCTCTGAATGCAATCCAGAGAAGGAGGCATCAGAAATTAGAGTCAGCTATTAGGAAAATAACATTTTCTTCATGCTGGAGTGGAAATCTGGAACTCTTTCTTCAAAAAGCTGCGAAGATGGAGCTTTCAGTCAGATTGTAAACTATGAAGCAAAGGTGAGTAAAAGGGGTTGAAGTGAATAAAAGATTACTTATGGTCTATTTGAGTGGTAAAACAGGCCCAACGGCCTTAATTAGCAATTATTCCCAATTCGTACAATTGATCTGTGATTTGCCTAAATCCATGCTAATGAACGAGTTATTTTAACATCACAATCATTTTGAAATTTTATTGAAAATATTCCCATGAGATATTTTTGCTGCACTAGTGTAGTAAAGCATCAGAATGGTCAAATATGGTTCATGATGTAATGGGCACTTAAAAGAGAGACTTAATATTACTTTTTATGTAATATTTCTGTCACCCTCCTTTAACTTAAAAGATGCTAACATTCAAAAGGAAAATATATTTCAGATTCCTAAGTGTGACTTCAAATTTTTCCTTCAGTTTTGGACGCGGTGACTAAATTGGTTGAACATTTTAAAATTGGTTGAGTGTCAAGACTCGCTCAGAAATTGTGTAGTGAATCCTACCCTTAATCCCATTTCAGCAATAATGTTGTTTGACTGCATTTACCAGCAGGAGCTACACACAAATACAGTAGCGCCTCGACTTGCGAACTTAATCCGTTCCGGGACCCGGTTCGCGAACTGAATCAATGTTTCCCATTGTTCAGATAGCGTAAGAATGCTTGGACATAGCAACGAACGCTGTTCACACCGCACACGCCAAAGACGAACTGAATGAGATCACGCGGGGCCCGAGAGCTTTTGCGTTCAACAAGCGCGTAGCAAAGCAGAACAATAAGATCACGTGGTCGCACACAGGCTTTTTGCGTTCGTACCTTGAATTTCGTGCGTACGTTGAAGCAAAATTTTACGTACAATCCTGTTTGTAAACTGATTTGTTCGTGAACAGGGTCGTTCGTATGTTGAGGTGCTACTGTATTAGGATTGAAATTATGTTCAAGCGCCCTCTAGTGGAACTCAAATGCTAAGTTTCCATTCTAGAAATGATACTATTATTTGGAGAACTAGCAATGGAAGCATGTTTTTAAAAATATATTATTTGCTGTTGAAGTTGAGAATAAAATGTCATGCACTAAGCCTTTATGGTATTATATTATTGCAGTTTGGTTTGTTGTTGGTAATGACTAACGAAAGCTATTCTTAAGGCATCCTAAATACTGTATAGAATTTGTCCACTTTGGAGTGAAGCAGTATTTCATACTAGTGTAATGGACTACCCATTCCACCCCATTTCCAGAGTAGTGGAACTCCCCACTGACCCAAAAGAGCAGGTATATAGCTTACTTTCCAGATGACACCAAGATAGGTGGGAAGTAACATCGCAAAGAAGACGTAAGAAAGACAATCTGGCAGGCAGAGTGTTATGTGAAAAAATGTGAAGTTATTCTCTTTGACCGGAAAAATAAAAAAGTAGAATATTACTTAAACAGAGAATGACTGCAGAATTATAAGGTGCAGAGGGATTTAAGTATTCCTGTGCACAAGTCACAAAAACTTAGTATGAGGTACAGCGCATGGCCAGAAAAGCTAATGGGATGTTAAATTTTATTATGAGAGGAATTGAACATAAAAATAACGGTGTTATGCTTTGCTTGTACAGGGCATTGTACATTTTTGACTCCTTATTGAAGGGAGAATATGAATGCATCAAATGTGATTCAGAGGAGGTTTACAAGATTGATACCTAGAATAATGTGGTTGTCATATAAGGTTAGATTGGACAATCTGGGTTTGTTTCTGTTGAAGTTTAATAGAATGAGAGATGACATAATTGAATTGTACAAGATCCTGACTGGTCTTAACTATGTGGACATGGAAAAGATGATTCTCTTATGGGTGAATCAAAATTAGGGATTGAAGGAATCTCTTTTAAGATGAAAATGAGAATTCTATTCTCTGAGGGTTGAGTGACTAGAACTCTCCCTCAGAAAGTGGTGGAGGAGGGCCATAAATTTGTAAGACAGAGGTAGTAAGACTCATTTTAGGCAGAGGAATCAGGGTTGAATGGAAATATGGAATTTAAAATGCAAAGAGATCAGCCATGATGTTACAGAATGGCAGAGTAGGCTCAAGGGGCCATATGGTCAATTGCTGCTCCTAACTTGTATGTCATTATGATGGTCTACTCATGTCTTTATAGTGGTCAATTAATTTTACCCCATATACTTTAACTGAGGATTGTCCTTTTAAACTTGTGTTACGCAGAACATTCAGCATTACCCCAAGCTTCCTCTCCACGATGTCATGCCCTACCCATTGGTACAGAGACCACCACAAGATGTGGCCGAGTAACCTTTGCAGAAGATAAAACCCAGGAGTCCCCTGCAATGGATCCCAACTTGAAGTTTCAAGATGAAGCTGAGGCTTATCATAGGATTACCTCCCGTACACACTTCACCCCACATCCAGGTACTGTACTGTTCTGATAGTGCAAACTCTATACAATATGAGACAAGCAGGAAAAGGCACACAGAATCTTTCACCTAGTCCTCATATTGTCCCTAAGCATATTTGTTGAAAGTGAGAACTGCAGATGCTGGAGATTAGAGTTGAGAGTGTGGTGCTGGAAAAGCACTGCAGGTCAGGCAGCATCAGAAGAACAGGAAAATCGACGTTTTGGGCAAAAGCCCTTCATCAGGAATGAGGCTGGGAGCCTAGGGGATTGAGAGTGGTGGGGTCCGTTTAGAACATAGAACAATACAGCGCAGAACAGGCCCTCCGGCCCTCGATGTTGCGCCAACCTATGAACTATTCTCAGCTCGTCCGCCTACACTATCCCATCATCATCCATGTGCTTATCTAAGGATTGTTTAAATCTCCCTAATGTGGCTGAGTTGACTACATTAGCGGGTGGAGCATTCCACGTCCTTACCACTCTCTGCGTAAAGAACCTACCTCTGACATCTGTCTTAAATCTATCGCCCCTCAATTTGTAGTTATGCCCCCTTGTACAAGCTGACGTCATCATCCTAGAAAAAGACTCTCTACCCGATCTAATCCTCTGGTCATCTTGTATGTCTCTATCAAATCCCCTCTTAGCCTTCTTCTTTCCAATGAGAACAGACCCAAGTCTTTCAGCCTTTCCTCATAAGACGTTCCCTCCAGTCCAGGCAACATCCTGGTAAATCTTCTCTGCACCTTTTCCAAAGCTTCCACATCCTTCCCGAAATATGGCGACCAGAACTATACACAATATTTCAAATGTGGCCGCACTAACGTTTGTATAGTTGCAGCATGATATTGTGGCTCTGGAACTCAATCCCTCTACAAATGAAACCTAACACATCGTATGACTTCCTAACAGCACTATCAACCTGGGTGGCAACTTTGAGGCATCTATGTACATGGACTCCAAGATCCCTCTGCACATCCACACTGCCAAAAATCTTTCCATTGACCCAGTACTCTGCCTTCCTTTTATTCTTCCCAAAGTGCATCGCCTCACATTTATCTGCATTGGACTCCATTTGCTACCTCTCAGCCCAATTCTGCACTTTATCCAAGTCCCCCTGCAACCTGTAACCTTCTTCCAAACTGTCCACTACTCCACAGACTTTAGTGTCGTCTGCAAATTTACTAATTCATCCATCTATGTCTGCGTCTAAGTCATTTATAAAAATGACAAACAGCAGTGGTCCCAAAACAGATCCTTGTGGCACAACACTAGTAACCGGACTCCAGGCTGAATATTTTCCATCAACCACCACTCGCTGCCTTCTTTCGGAAAGCCAGTTTCTAATCCAAACTGCTAAATCACTCTCAATTCCATGCCTCTGCATTTTCTCCATCAGCCTACCATGTGGAACCTTATCAAAGGCTTTACTGAAGTCCATATATACCACATCAACTGCCCTACCCTCATCTATATGCTTGGTCAACTTCTCAAAAAACTCAATGAGGTTTGTGAGACATGACCTGCCCTTGACGAAACCATGTTGACTATCTGAACTAGCTAACTGGACTACACCTCCTCCCACCCTGCCTCCTGTAAAAATGCTATCCCTTATTTCCGAGACCTCTGCCTCCGCAGCATCTGCTCCCAAGAGGACCAGTTCCACCACAGAACACATAGATGGCCTCCTTCTTTAAAGACTGCAATCTCTAGTTCTCTCTATATTCCATGAGATCCAACCTTGCTAATCAGTCTCCCATGCGGAACCTTGTTGAACGCCTTACTGAAGTCCATATAGATCACATGTACCGCTCTGCCCTCATCAATCATCTTTGTTACTTCTTAAAAAACTCAATCAAGTTTGTGAGACATGATTTCCCACGCACAAAGCCATGTTGACTATCTATAGTCCTTGGCCTTTCCAAATACATGTACATCCTGTCCCTCAGGATTCCCTCCAACAACTTGCCCACCACTGAGGTCAGGCTCAGCAGTCTATAGTTCCCTGGCTTGTCTTTACCGACCTTCTTAAACAATGGCGCCACGTTTGCCAACCTCCAGTCATCTGGCACGTCACCTGTGACTATCGATGACACAAATATCTCAGCAAGAGGCCCAGCAATCACTTTCCTAGCTTCCCACAGAGTTCTCGGGTACACCTGATCAGGTCCTGGGGATTTATCCACCTTTAACCATTTCAAGACATCCAGCACTTCCTCCTCTGTAATCTGGACATTTTGCAAGATGTCACCATCTATTTCCCTACAGTCTATATCTTCCATATCCTTTTCCAAAGTAAATACTGATGCAAAATATTCATTTAGTATCTCTCCCATTTTCTGTGGCTCCACACAAAGGCCGCCTTACTGATCTTTGAGGGGCCCTATTCCCTCCCTAGTTACCCTTTTGTCCTTAATATATTTGTAAAAACCCTTTGGATTCTCCTTAATTTTATTTGCCAAAGCTATCTCATGTCCCCTTTTCACCCTCCTGATTTCCCTCGTAAGTATACTCCTACTGCCTTTATACTCTTCTAAGGATTCACTCCATTTTTCCTGTCTATACCTGACATATGCTTCCTTCTTTTTCCTAACCAAACCCTCAATTTCTTTAGTCATCCAGCATTCCCTATACCTACCAGCCTTCCCTTTCACCCTGACAGGAATATACTTTCTCTGGATTCTTTTCTCATTTCTGAAGGCTTCCCATTTTCCAGCCATCCCTTTACCTGCGAACATCTGCCTCCAATCAGCTTCCAAAAGTTCTTGCCTAATACCGTCAAAATTGGCATTTCTCCAATTTAGAACTTCAACTTTTAGATCTAGTCTATCCTTTTCCATCACTATTTTAAAACAAATAGAATTATGGTTGCTGGCCCCAAAGTGCTCCCCCACTGACACCAGTCACCTGCCCTGCCTTATTTCCCAAGAGTAGGTCAAGTTTTGCTCCTTCTCTAGCAGGTACATCCACATACTGAATCAGAAAATTGTCTTGTATGCACTTAAGAAATTCCTCTCCATCTAAACCTTTAACACTATGGCAGTCCCAGTTGATGTTTGGAAAGTTAAAATCTCCTACCATAACCACCCTATTATTCTTACAGATAGCTGAGATCTCCTTACAAGTTTGTTTCTCAATTTCTCTCTGACTATTGGGTCTATTATACAATTCCAATAAGGTGATCATCCCTTTCTTATTTCTCAGTTCCACCCAAATAATTTCCCTGGATGTATTTCCGGGAATATCCTCCCTCAGCACAGCTGTAATGCTATCCTTTATCAAAAACGCCACTCCCCCTCCTCTCTTGCCTCCCTTTCTATCCTTCCTGTAGCATTTGTATCCTGGAACATTAAGCTGCCAGACCTGCCCATCCCTGAGCTATGTTTCTGTAATTGCTATGATATCCCAGTCCCATGTTCCTAACCATGCCCTGAGTTCATCTGCCTTCCCTGTTAGGCCTCTTGCATTGAAATAAATGCAGTTTAATTTATTAGTCCTACCTTACCCTGATTGTTTGACTCACTTCTGTTCTCAACTGTGTCAGTCTCAGATTGATCTCTTTCCTCATTATCTCCCTGGGTCCCACTCCCCCACCTTACTAGTTTAAATCCTCCCGAGCAGTTCTAGCAAATTTCCCTGCCAGTATATTAGTCCCCTTCCAATTTAGGTACAAGTCGTCCTTCTTGTACAGGTCACTTCTACCCCAAAAGAGATTCCAATGATCCAAAAATGTGAATCCTTCTCCCATACACCAGCTCCTCAGCCATGCATTCATCTGCTCTATCCTCCTGCCCTCACTAGCTCGTAGCACTGGGAGTAATCCAGATATTACTACCCTTGAGGACCTCCTTTTTAAATTTCTGCCCAACTCTCTGTAATCTCCCTTCAGAGTCTCAACCTTTTCTCTTTCTATATCGTTGGTTCCAATGTGGACAGTGACCTCTTGCTGGCCCCTCTCCCCCGTGAGAACATTCTGCACCCTCTCTGAGACATCCTTGATCTTGGCACCAGGGAAACAACACACCATTCTGCTTTTTCTCTGCTGGCCACAGAAACGTCTGTCTGTACCTCTGACTACAGAATCCCCTAACACAATTGATCTCTTGGAAGCTGACGTACCCTTGTTGCATTAGAGCCAGTCTCAATACCAGAAACTTGGCTGTTCGTGCTACATTCCCCTGAGAATCCATTACCCCTACATTTTCCAAAACAGCATACCTGTTTGAAATGGGGATAGTCACAAAAGACTCCTGCCCTAGGTGCCAATCTCTCTTATCCTTCCTGGAGTTAACCCATCTATGTGACTGTATCTGAGACTTTCCCCCCTTCCTATAACTGCCATCCATCACATACTGTTGCTGTTGCAAATTCCTCATCGCTTCTATCTGTCTCTCCAACCGATCTATTCGATCTGATAAGATTCGCATCCAACAGCATTTATGGCAGATATAATCCGCAGTAACCCTTAAACTCTCTTTAAACTCCCACATCTGACAAGAAGTACATATCACTGCAAAGGCCATTTTTGCTCCTTCACAATCTACAGACCCAGAAAATAACACTGTTTTATTCCTCTACAAAACACTGCACCAGGTGAAATTAAGAGCTATGGCTTATATTTTAAGTTTAATCAAGAGACTTATCTCCAAAACATATAAGCAAGAAAGAACCCACTCTACTCATTTATACAGCCTTTCTCTTGGACAGACTTAAAACAACAATTAACTTATCTGATTCTGTGCTGTGAACTTCACCCAAACCAGTTCCTCCAAGATTAGTTGTGAAATTCACTGTTTGTTAATTCGAGGAAATCGCCTCCAGCACCTAAAATACTTCAAAAAAAGGAGCAGCTCTTACAGCCAGAAATTTTTCCCATCCTCCATCTTGGATTACCCAGTTAATGAACTGTTCAACCTCCTGGTGGGAGCACAAAGATGGAGAGGTTCAGGAAGGGAGGGAGGTGTCTGAAATGGTACAGATGAATTTAAGTTCGGGCTGGAATGTGTTTGTGAAGTTGATGAATTGTTCAACGTGCTTGTGGGAGCATGAGGCCTGAGCTGGTACAGGTGAATTTAATGTTGGGGTTTTGTCTGAGATGGTACAGGTGAATTTAATGTCGGGGTTTTGTCTGAGATGGGACAGGTGAATTTAATGTTGGGGTTTTGTCTGAGATGGTACAGGTGAATTTAATGTCGGGGTTTTGTCTGAGATGGGACAGGTGAATTTAATGTTGGGGTTTTGTCTGAGATGGTACAGGTGAATTTAAGGTCAGGGTTTTGTCTGAGATGGTTCAGGTGAATTTAATGTCGGGGTTTTGTCTGAGATGGTACAGGTGAATTTAAGGTCAGGGTTTTGTCTGAGATGGTTCAGGTGAATTTAATGTCGGGGTTTTGTCTGAGATGTTAAGTCAGACTTTATTGTCATTGAGTTATATATTTAAAGACAAAATAAATGGCAGATGCTGGAATCCAAAATAGACTAGCAGGAGACTGGAAGAACGCTGCAAGCCCGGCAGCATCAGGAGGTGGAAAGTCAATGCTTCAGGTATGACCCTTCTTCAGGACTGAGGGTGGGTGAAAGAGGAGCTGCAGATAAAGGTGGGGAAATGGAGGTGGATTTTGAGTAGTGAGGTTTTGACCTGATTAGCCAATGGGAGGAATGAATCCGGTTGGTGACTGGAAGGAAGAGTCAGTAAGAGTAATGGAAGAGAGGGGGAGGAGCTGGAAAGGGATTCGGGGGAGTCATCCAGCTGAAGATCTCCCTGGGTGGTCGTCTTTCTTTTTACTGCAAATATATTTCATATGAAAAGTTACCTTTAATAAAGAGAGTTTCCTAATTTTTTGGGTCTCTCTCGATGGCAGTTGCTCTCTCTCCAATTTTTGAAATGTCTGCATTTGTATATTTCCAACATTGGATCTTCTCATTGATTCAATTTTGGCAAAACAATAAATTCAAACTCTATTGAGTTTCAGTATCCTGGGAATAATTTAAACTGGTTAAATTTGCATTGTTGTCAAAAAAGCAACCAACTCAGGTATCCGTTTCACAATCAAATGTTACATGTTTTCAATTTTTCAGTATACTCTGAGATTGCCATCTAGTCATATCACAGGTGCTTGTAAGCTCTCAGTTCAGACCAGCATTCACTCTCTCTTAAAGGTATAGTACATGCCTTCAACGTCATAGCAAGATGCATTAACTTAGATTATCTGTGTGACTTGAGTATTGTTAGGCGATAGAGCTTTTTTGAGAGGGAGACCTGCGTAAAGTTCAAATGGTACATCACACCATGTCAGGCTTCACATTTTTTTTTATTACTCTGCAAGAGAGTCACAAAGTTCGAGAAATACTCAGGAGAGTTAACACTTTAGATAAATGATCTTTTTTCTAGAACTTGGAAAAGTTGGAGATATAACAAGTTTTAAACGAATACAAAGGTAGTGAGAGAGGGAGAACAAAAGAAAGATATGACATTAGAGAAAGTTGAAGACACTAGAGATTAATTGACAAATTGGAGGATGGTGCTGGGTCTCTTTTTGCCTTGCACCATTATTCATTTTGTCATTAAGCCTCTCCTGTCTTCTACACTGTCATAGACCACCCCCAACCATTTTGGTTTTCCTCCCACCACCTTCCATGCCTTTCCTTGCCTCTGTGTTGGCTTAGAACCTGTTAAGTCCCTAGGATGGAAGTTGAAGCCTGAAATGTTATTTTTTCTTTCTCTTCCTCGCGATGCTGGCTGACATGTTGATTATTTTCAACATTTTCTGTTTTCATGTTCAATTCTGAGAACCCATACCATTTTGCATTTGTGTGACAATTTATAAACTGCAATATGAAAACGTAAGCAAAAGCATAAAATCAAATTGAACCAAATTAAAAACAACCCAAATGGGCATTATAACTTGGCAACTGGCAAATTAGAAATGATTTACAATTAAATTTTAATTTAATCAACCTGTTCATACATATTATGACAAACCTCCAAAATAGGTTGAACCTCGATTTTCTATCCCAGAGGTAGGGGCATTGCCACAAGCCCATTACTATTTAGCAAAAATGCTGTATTCCTAATCAGAGTTTAACATGTTGGACCTTAAAAGGGCTGCAGTCAATTGATACTTTTAATCCCCAAAGTCAGTTTGAACACACACTTGCAAAGCAAAAACTGTTTGTTTCTTTTTACAGAAATTCAGAATCAATTTATGTTCTGTTTCCTTCCCATTGTATTTTCTATGGTTGGCTTTTGTAGACTTCAGTTGGAGGTCTCTAAGGTTCCCTGAGATTCCTGTTTCATTAATGATTAGAATGGAATACTATCAGCGTTCCGAAAAGACCACCCCCTCCGTGACTCCCTCATCAGATCCACACCCTCCACCAACCCAACCTCCACTCCCGGCACCTTCCCCTGCAACCGCAAGAAATGCAAAACTTGCGCCCACACTCCCTCCCTTACTTCCCTCCAAGGCCCCAAGGGATCCTTCCATATCTGCCACAAATTCACCTGCACCTACACACACATCATCTATTGCATCCACTGCACCCGATGTGGCCTCCTCTATATTGGGGAGACAGGCCGCCTACTTGCGGAACGTTTCAGAGAACACCCTTGGGACACCCGCTCAACCAACCTGACCATCCCGTGGCTCAACACTTCAACTCCCTCTCCCACTCCACCAAGGACATGCAGGTCCTTGGAGTCCTCCATCACCAGACCATAGCAACACGACGGTTGGAGGAAGAGCGCCTCATCTTCTGCCTCGGAACCCTCCAACCACAAGGGATGAACTCAGATTTCTCCAGTTTCCTCATTTCCCCTCCCCCCACCTTGTCTCAGTCAAATCCCTCAAACTCAGCACCGCCTTCCTAACCTGCAATCTTCTTCCTGACCTCTCCGCCCCCACCCCCACTCCAGCCTATCACCCTCACCTTGACCTCCTTCCAACTATCACATTTCCAATGCCCCTCCCCCAAGTCCCTCCTCCCTACCTTTTACCTTAGCCTGCTGGACACACTTTCCTCATTCCTGAAGAAGGGCTTATGCCCGAAATGTCGATTCTCCTGCTCCTTGGATGCTGCCTGACCTGCTGCACTTTTCCAGCAACACAGTTTCAGCTAGAATGGAATACTACCAATATTGAGGCATTGCTTACTGAAAAGGCTGTCTGTACAAGAGTGCCCTCTGCTGGATTTTGATGGCCTCTCAATCTGTTCAATAATCAGAGCACTGTCTTACATTCTTCCACATTTAAGCTAATGACACCTAGCTCTACCACCACTTAGCCTCTTGACCTCTCCACTGCCTCTGTTACCTTGTAACTTGTTTCAATATGAGCTATGACTTCCTCCAGCTAAATACTAATTTGTTACATTTTGCCAGTAATTCAATTTTGCTTCCCCAACACTGCTACACGGTGAACAACTTAATTCAAAACCTTGAACTTACGACTGCATATCATCTCCATTTCAGAGGCTACCTATTTTCACCATCATCATGTCAGTCTTCCCTCCAGTTCAATCAAAATTCACTGCTGAAAACCTCATCCACTGCATTGTCACCCCCCGCAAACTACTGCAGTACTACCTTGACCAGGCTGACACCATGCACTCTCCAGTTCTGGTGCTATGAGGTAGTAGTACTAACTACATTGCCACCGTGCTTTCAGTGTATTTTCCCAACCCACCCTAGCCCATTTTGCCCCTGATGCTCTCATGGTTTCCTTTGCTGAGACTTCAGATCCTAGTTTCAGAATGAATTATGTATCGTTGCAACTTCATTATTCACATTCGTGTCCAAAGTGATGTTTTGAGACCTCAGTGTGAAGACATGTTTGCTCCTGTATTTTTTATAGCAATGTGTTATTTGATTTGAAGACTGTTGATTTGTTTTTAACTGAGGTAGTGAGCAGAGAGCATTTAGATTCAGTTCTCCAGGGCTCAGGGTGCGCTGCACTGTCAGAGGTTCTATTTTTTTCATCAAACTCTAGATCCATCTTCCTTCTCAGGTGGGTGTGGAATATCCCAGGGCACTGTTGAATGACAAGTAGGGGAGTTCTCTTTGCTGCCCTGGTCAACATTTGTCCTTCAACAGCATCATAAAATCTCGTCATTTATCTTGCTATAGTCATAAGGCCTTGATTCACGAGATTTAGTGGTGTTGCTTTTGACTACAGTTCAATAATGACCACACATCGTGGGCAATTGAGCTGGGCTTTGAACTATCCTAAGATATTATTGAATTGGAAGTTCTTTGTAACATATGGTATTCTCTGCAGGCATCTCGCAGACACCAGGCCGTCACCTAGCCAATTCGATAGCATCTTGCACTTTCGCCGGTTCCTTTCCGTCCAATGACGTGAATGGAGAAAAGGAAAAAACTGGAGACCAGTTCATCAGGTTGGTACGTGATCATCCTGCAGAGATGCTAAAACTACTGGGTGGACAATCCTCAGCAGCCTTGTGTGTGCCAGCCTCTCATTCCAATCAAACAGGGCAGCCACATACAAGAAGGCGTCCTACACCTCAGAAATCTGGTGGTGATGACAGAAAGGGAAATGCTACTGGCCCCAAAGGCTGTGAGGTGAGTTGCTGCACTCAACACAAGAGATGAGAGAAGGAGAGGACAAGTGGAGCATAAACTGATGGTCTTGTGAATTTAAGCAAAGAAAAATTGCTGTGGATAAACAGAGCCTAAGGGGAATAAAAGACAAAAATGCTGGAAAACTGTCAGTAGATCAGGCACAGCTGTAGACTGACCAGTTAACTCAGTTTCTCTCCCTCTACAGATGCTGCGTCAGTTCCTGAGTGTCTTCCAGCATTTTCTATTTCTGTTCTAAGTATTATTGATTAGTAGAATCAGGGTGCTGAAATCATCAGATGCTCCTGATTGAATCTTATCCAGGTTACTGGCTTAAAACTTTCCAATCACGTTTTTGCAGCCTTTGCCCTTTTATAAAAAGACACAGATTCCAACGCATCTAGTTAGTTCCAAGGTATATCAGTAATCTTCTACTGCAGGGAAAAGCTAATTCAGAAATTAATTGTTATTTTAAAGCTTTCAGCATGAGGCATATTGTTCAAGTGCATGCTTAAAAACTATTATCCACTCTCTTGTTGGTATCCTACCTATGTCAAAGTGTAAATCCTGCATTTAAAGTTATAAAGTCATAGAGTACTACAGCACAGAGACAGGCCAATTGGCCCAAACTGATTCATGCTGACCAAAATGTCCATCCACACTCACCCCATTTCCCTGCACTTGGCCCATATTCTTCAAATGCTTTCCTATCGTCATGTATTTGTCCAAATACCTTTTAAGTGTTGTTAATGCATCCGTTTCAACTGGCAGCTTATTCCATATGCATACCACCCTCTGTGTAAAAGAGTTTCCCCTGTGGTTCCCTTTTATTCTTTCCCATCTTACCTTAAACTGATGCCCTTTAGTCCTTGATTCCCAACCCAGGGAAAAAGACTGAGTGCATTCTCTCTATCCAGGCCTCTCATGATCTTATACACTTCTATATGATCCCCCATGCTCTTAAAAGTAAAATCTCTCTCTCTCTCTTTCTAACTCAGTCCCTTGAGACCTGGCAACATTCTTATAAATTCCTTCTGCATTCTTTCCAATTTAATAACATCCTTCCTATAGCACAGTGACCAAAACTGAACACAACACTCCAAGTGTGGCCTCACCAATGTCCTGTACAATGGTAACATAACTTCCCAACTTCAATACTCAATGCCTTGACTGGTGAAAGCCAGTGTGCCAAAAGTTGTCTTCACTGCCCTGTCTGCCTGTTACTCTACTTTCAGAGAACACTGCACCTGAACTCCAAGGTCCTCTGTTCCATTATACGCCTTAGGGCCCTACCATTCACCATGAAACTCCTACCTTGATTTGACTTTCCAAAATACAACACCCCACACTTATCTATTTTCAATTCCATTTGCCATTTCTCCGTCCACTTGCCCAGCTGAACAAGGTTCTGCTGCAACCTTGGGCAGCGCGGTGGCACAGTGGTTAGCACTGCTGCCTCACAGCTCCAGAGACCCGGGTTCAACTCCCGCCTCAGGCGACTGACTGTGTGGAGTTTGCACGTTCTCCCCGTGTCTGTGTGGGTTTCCTCCAGGTGCTCCGGTTTCCTCCCACAGTCCAAAGATGTGCAGGTCAGGTGAATTGGCCATGCTAAATTGCCCGTAGTGTTAGGTAAGGAGTAAATGTAGGGGTATGGGTGGGTTGCGCTTCGGCGGGTCGGTGTGGACTTGTTGGGCCGAAGGGCCTGTTTCCACACTGTAATGTAATCTAATCTAATCTAATTTCTGATAACCTTCCTCACTGTCCACGATACTGCCTATTTTAGTGTGATCTGCAGGCTTACTAATCAAGTCTTGTACATTCTCATCCAAATCATTGATAAGCATAACAAACAGCATTGAACCCAGCACCATCCCCTGAGACACTCCACCAGTCACAGCCCTCCAGTCTGACGAGCATCCTTCCACTATTACCCCCTGTGTCTGACCATCAAACCGATTGTGTATCCAATTTGCCAGCTCTCTCTAGATTCCATGTGATTAACCTTCCAGAGCAGCCTACCTTGTGAAACCTGATCATTTGAATGGACAAAATCATATGCTACCAGTAGACAGGATGCACTAAACATGGTAACCCACTACAGTGGCCTCGGATGCTGGTCTCCATCCAACACAGTGCAGTCTGTTGCCAACCCTAGCATGTCCAGCTTGCTCAAGTTTGTCCTATGTGAAAACTCTTCCTTAATGAGGGAGAAATATGTAAGCATTGTAAATCTGTCCTTTGAGGACAATACCGTACTTCCACAGTGTGGCAGTGATAACTGGCAATGGATTGACTTACAGTTTTCAGTAAATGCTTTGAAGATGATTTTCTTCCTTTAATAAAATCAGACTATTATTGCAAGGAATTGAACTTTATTTTGCCAGTTGGTAGATTGAGCAAATGCTGCAATGTATTTGACATCAGCTGATGTATTATTTTGTGGGGTTGTGAGAAAACAGTTAAAACTGAATTTTTCACTATTGTTTGGTTTATGATTTCCATTTTACAGACAGTTCAATCGATGTCCACTGACTTAGTGTCTGTAGAATGTGGAGGAGCTGCTGAAATTTTTTTAAATACAAATCTCATGGATAAGTTTCTAGATCTTGTTGACAGATATTGGAATGGATCTAAGTCTCTTCATTGTAATGAAACATTTCTGAGTGAGTATTTTGCAGTTTTCTTTCATAAATGTACCGATATTTCATAGGATGAATGTGTGTTAATTAATAAGACGTTTGCTAGCCTATTTCTCCCAATTGCCTTCAGTGTCAGTTGTACTTCACTGATCAGCATACTCAACTCAACTCTTGGTCAGAGTATTTTGGGCTCCAGTTTCATTCCAGATATTTGAGCCTAGCCAGGTGCTTTAGTGCAGTACTTAAGGGAATGCTTTACTATCAGACGTGCCATCATTCAGATTAGATATCTGCCCTCAGTAGAATGGAAAAGATCTAATGGTACAATTTTGAAGAAGATCAGAGGAGGTCTTCCAAGTGTTTTGGCTAATATTTATTCCACAACTCAATCACAATGTTTCAAAGATTCTTCACTATCTGTGAAGCACACTGGCATGTGCAGAAGTCATGAATAGCTCTATATCAATGCAAATCCAACTTACCATTGATGTTTTTTGGAACAGAATCTTCAGGAGTATTGAATATAGTCCAGGAATGAAACTAATGTCTTTCTAATTTTTCACAGTGAGGGTAAATGAAAACTCTTCCTTATTGATGTAACGGGTTAAAAAGAATAAACAAACTATTTTATTGGTTTTCAGCTCTTTGATGAGTTTCGTTTTAGGCTTTGCATTGCCTTAGGAAACCCACCCAGTGACATTGATCACTAATTAATTATGAAGTGGCTTTGCCGTCATAGTTTTCATGTCAGTTACTAGATCTGCAGTTAAGAAGCAGTTGTTTGCACAATATTATGCAGTATCAGACTTCTTTGAGTCAGACATCAGGTTGGGATGAAATGTCAATCTACAAGATTCATTGTGAAACTATATTCTGATGCTCTATCATGTAGCATCATCAGAGCATTTGGAACGCCTTCTCCTCTTCTTTTTCCCTAATAATTTCTCATTTCTTTCTTACCTCCCCTATGCCTCAAAACATCTTAGAGTTATTTAATATTGCCCTCACAATCGAAATCAACAATCTGATTTCCCTTTTCCAATAGGATCATCTTTTTAGAATCATACTACTTCGAACACAAGTGCTTCTGATTTCCAGCAAGACATTTTACATGGAGGTTTTTAATTGTCCTGTTTGTTTGAAACTCTTTACTGTTATATAGAATAAGCAGCGTAAATTGTACATTCACTTTGTGCTCCCTGCTGTATGAAAACAGAGTGCTAAAGTAGTATGTTTTGCTGTTGACATTCATTATATTGTTTAAATAGAACAAGCAAGAAAAATGATGTGTGGCATTCACGAGCAAGTGGCACTCGAAAACCAGCCAGAAGAAACCAAGAAGCTTCAGGAAGGAATAAACGATTTAAGAGCGAAAAATGAGACTTTGGAAAACTGCCTTTGTCAGCAGAAACAACAGTATACTGAAGAATTCCAAAAGTTATCTGTGCAACTCACTCAAGCTCAAAGAGACATGGTAGGAAGAGTTCAATCATTAATTCAACCTACACCTGTGAAAGACAGATTGCATAAAGAGGAATTGTTTCAACAGGACCTTCAGCAATGTAATTGTTAGAAATTGAGATTAATGTTTCAGGTTTTAGACCACACTTTTTTCTAACTATTGAATTTGATTTGCATTGAGTTGGTAGATTTTGCAGAACATCACGAGATCAGACGGAAGCTATACAGCCTGTTGAGCTTGTTCTTCCAATTTATTAGTACATGGCTGATTTGTCACTTAAATCTATCTGCCCATCTTGGTTTGGTAACTGTTCATATCCTTGCATAATAAAACTCATTAATCTCAGTTTTTACTTAATTTCAACAATTTTTTGGGGGGGGGAAGAATGCTTCAAATTTCCACTATTCATTGTGTGAAGAGATACTTCATGTCAAACCCCCTCAGCAGCCGAGCTCTGATTTTAATGGTAAACACCCTTGCCCTGGAATCCTCCACAACAGGAAATAGTTTATCTCAATCAATTGCATTAATTTCATTAATCATCTTAAGCATGCCAATTGAATGAACCCTTACTTTTTTGTATTCAGGGCAATTTGAACTTTGTGTATAATACCTATCCTCAATGTAATCCCTTCAGTGCTTCACAAATGTAGCTGCATCAAAGATATTGATGATACCAACAGTTGAACAATTTAGAGTTTGATTCAGAGAAACCCAGCCTAAAAGAAAGTTGCACAAGAATGTCCAATTGGTGTCAGCATTAACCTTTTTGTGTTGCAAGCAATTATCTCTATAGCATAATTGCCAATAGTTCCAAGATTTATCTCTCGTGAGATATATCGAGGTCCAAAAAGACTTCTGAATTCGTGGCTGATAAAAGGAAATTCCTTGTAAATTAAGCATTGGGAAAACCAAAGCCATCATCTTTGGCCTTCACAAAAACTTTGCCTCATCAGTGATTCTGTACCTACCCCAAACTATTGCCTCAGCATAAACCAGACTGTTCACAATCTGGGAGCCAGTTGATCTTGAACTGAACTTGCAACCTTTTATTCTCAGTATCACAAACATTATGCGCAGACCCTATACAAGGTTCTCCAGTGTGTTAACAGTTCCAGGCAGGATACCTCAAATTGTTAAGTTCCCAAGTGGGGAATGATAAACTGGCTCCCCTTCTTTATTCACCCACCACCTCATTTTGTTGCAATAATGTTTATTTAAAAGCAGATCCCTTGTGGATATCTTTCTCCCAGACCTAAATGAGCTTATATTTTAAAAGGAGCCAATTTAACTAGGCTTTCTTGAGTTAACAAGGAGTGAGTTTATTATAACTAGCAGATAAAGTAAAACTCACCCAAGTCCCAGAGTACCATAGGGCTGCTGTCGCATCAGAAGGAGGCAACTGGTGATGGTTTAACATGAGGGTCACTAAACCTCAAGTGAAGGTCAAGAAGATGAGACCTTCATGTTGGCCTCAACCAATGCAGCAATTGAACCAACACTCGGCATTGCAAACCAGCCGTCAGCCAACTGAACTAACCAACACTGCTCTCCCCATCCACCATTACTTTCCACCGCTGTCCTGATTGCTCTTCTGTGTTCCAACATCATCAAATTCACCCAGTCTACGTTCCAGGATACCCCACCGCACTCCAGAGCAAGATCTACCTTTCTGGGCCACATTTTCACAGGTCAGATTTGAAGGGTCATGAAGTATCCTGTCCCTGTGTATCTGGTCTAGAAGTGAAAATCTGAGACTAAGTCCTGGTCCCTTGTCGCCCTTGAACCCTCTGACTCCTATTGTGCTGTCCATCCACACATTGGTATTTAAAGTTCTCATACTTGTGTTTTAAGTTTTCCACAGTCTTAATACTCCATCCCTCACTAACCTTCAGTAGCCTGACAACCCTCCAGGAGCTCTGTATTCCTCCAGTTCTGGCCTGTCGTATATCTCCCAATAGGCAGAAGTGGGTACTGCAGATTAGAGTCAAGATTAGAGTGTTGCTGGAAAAGCACAGCATGAATGTGCTTCATCATTCCTGATGAAAGGCTTTTGCCTGAAATGTCGATTTTCCTGCTCCTTGGATGCTGCTGACCTGCGGTGCTTTTCCAGCACCACTCTAATCTTGATATATCTCCCAATCCCTTTGTTCCACTACTGGTGGTTGTTGCTTTCAGCTGACTGGATCATACGATCTGGAAATCTATCCTCAAATCTATTTTACTCTCCTACCTCCATTTTTGTAAAACCTATTTAATAAAGTTTTTAAGTCACCTTCTATTAACTCCTTCTTTGTCAATTTCCATCTGATTAAAATCCTATAAGGCATTTTGTGATGGTTTAGAATGCTAAAGGCGTTATATAATTGTAAACAAGTGTTGCAGTCTTACCAAGAACATCATGGCACAATGATAGCACTGTGTTCCTTGGAGCAGCTGATGCTATCTTTAGGAAGCTGGAACAAGTAAAAGGATGCCTGGGCATATGTAGAAAAACATTGGGGGTATTATTGGCAGAAGAAGTGTAACAATACATTTCTTGGAATGCTCAGATCTCTGAATGAGATTTTTTAAAAACTTAAGAGTGTAAAGAGTACACATCAAGACAACAAACAAAAAATAGGATTAACCTTGGTCGAAATATGATTGGACAGAACCATAGTTTAAGATTGGCAAATGTTTAAAACTTTTATGTGGTAGACTGAGCAGTGTGATGGTGTCATAAATGATGAATGTTCTGCCTCTTAAACTGCACTGTGTGAAACATGATCAGCAACTAACTACTGGTGAATACAATTTAATAAAATTCTGGAGAATTGTTGCAAAAGTAAATGTTTGCTGGTTGTTTTTTATCCATGTCACAAACTTTTTCATGTGTTCCAATTTGCTCTGGCTTTATTTTAATAGGAAATAATGAAGGATTGTTTAGGTCAAACTTTGGATGAGAAAAATCATTTGCAGAACCACCTGATAAAACTTGAACAAAAAGCACTTAATACATCCAGTTCTAAAAACCAACAAGTTGAAGGTGAGTTCTGTGTATGAACGTTTTGTGAATTCACTAAATTAGCATGCTTTGAGTGTGTAGACTTTGTGAAATACTTTGAAAGTGAACGCTTATTTTATGATTAAAAACTAACCAGTTTACAATCTGCACAGTGCCTAAACCTTGACCTTGCTGCACCAAAAGGTTAGGAAAGGAATTTAAATGTAACAAATATATTAACACAAGTTTGCAGGGATTAGTTAACTTTTTTCTGCTATGTAGAGAATTCAGGTGACCTCTAGTGGCTTTATCAGAGGTCTGTAACTAGCAGCAGAATCATTTGTGATAGTTAAATGTTCCTGATCTTTGTGCATTCTGGCTATTTCTGTGGTCAATCGATGAGACTCTTATTCTTGAGCCAGTCAGCTTTGAGCTGAAGTCCAGAACTTCCCATAATCCAGAGCTGCAGCAATGAAAGTGGCATGTTTGACATGAGGCATTAAAATGTAATGTATAATTTCTGTTTTTGTATATTTAGAGCTCCAGAACCACAACCAGAAGTTGCAATGTGAGATTGACAATCTGAAGCAGAAGGCCCAGTATTACACCAAAATCCAGGAACTGGTTGACAAGCTCCAGGAAAGCCACAGGTAATAGCAGGGCATTCATTTGCAAACACAATCCTGTTCATGTTCTAAAGGGTAGTGACCTTTTGCAAATCTTTTCCACAAGTGAGCATCAGATTGCATCCTTTACTCTGGGGAAATTTGCATAACAGGATGGTTCGCCTTTTGCGACATGATCTCTGCATTAACTTTCCCACTCTTTACTATGTCCATGACATCAGTGCATCATCCAATTTTCTCTTTCTCTTCAGCGACCAGTACTCCCCTCCCCTCCTTGAGGTGTGGAAGGAATCCTCTTAATGAGCATCTGCCTCAAGCCTTGGAGGGAGTTTAAATATTTTATCTCCTGTCTTTTATCCAGGAGCAAAATATGGTCTAATCTACTATATGGAGACAGGCAAGCATGTCGCAGAGGGATTTCATAGGTTATAGAGTCGTACAGGTATACAACATGGAGATAGGCCCTTCAGCCCAACTCCTCCATGCCAACCAGATTTCCTAAACTGAACTACTACTATTTGCCTATATTTGGCCCATGTTCCTCTAAATTTTTCCTATCCATGTACCTGTCCAAATGTCTTTTAAATGTTGTAATTATATCTGCTTCTACCCCTTCCTCTGGCAGCTCGTTCCATTTACCCGCCACCTATGTGGTAAAGTTGCCCCTCAGGTCCCTTTTAAATCTTGTCCCCTCTCACCTTAAACCTATGTCCTCTTGTTTTGGACTCCCATACCCTGGGGAAAAGACTTTGGCTATTCATCTCATCTGTGCCACTCATGATTTTATAAACCCCTACAAGATGACCCCTCAGCCTCATCCTGTTCAGGGGAAAGAAAGTCCCAGCCTATCCAGCCTCTCCTTATTATTCAAGCCTTCCAGTCTCAGTACCATCCTTGTAAATCTTTTTTTTCAAGCTTTCCAGTTTATTAACATCCTTCCTATAGCAGGGCGACCAGAATTGTAAGCAGTACTCCAAATGTGGCTGTACCAATGTCTTGTACAGCTGTAAAATGACATCCCAACTCCTGTATTCATTGCTGTGACCCACGAAGACAAGAGTGCCAAACACCTTCTTCACCAGCCTGTCTACCTGTGACGCTACTTTCCAGGAACTGTGTACCTACATCCCTAAGTCTCTCTGTTTGAGAGTACTCCCCAGAGGCCTACCATTAGTTACGTAAGTCCTGCCCTGGTTTGTCTTACCAAAATGCAACATCTTGCTTTTATCTGAAATGAACATCAGATCACTGACCCAGTTGATCAATATCCCACTGTTCTCTTCGTTAACTTTCTTCTCTGTCCACTATACCACCAATTTTGGTGTCATCTACAAACTTACTAACCAGGACCCGTGTATTCTCAACCAAATCATTTAGACAGATGACGAACAACAGTGGACCCAGCACTGATCTTTGCGGTACACTGCTGATTACAGGCTTCCAAACTGAGAAACCTTCTACCATAACCCTTTATCTTCTACTGTCAAGCCAATTATGTATCGATTGGCTATCTGTCCCTGGATCCCATGTGATTTGACCTTACTAACCAGTCTACCTTGTCGAATGCCTTGCAAAAGCCCATGTAGACAACATCTACTGCACTGCTGTCATCTATCTTCATTGCTACCTCTTCAACAAACAAATTTGAGAGAGATGATTTCCCGTTTTTCATTGGGCAGCATGGTGGCTCAGTGGTTAGCACTGCTGCCTCACAGAGCCAGGGACCCGGGTTCGATTCCAACCTCGGGCGACTGTACATCTCGGGGAGTTTGTACATCTCCTCATGTCTGCGTGGATTTCCTCCGGGTGCTTCAGTGTCCTTCCATAGTCCAAAGATGTTCAGGTGAGGTGAATTGGCCATGCTAAATTGCTCAGTGTTCAGGGATGTGTAGGTTTGGTGCATTAGTCAGGGGAAAAGGGTCTGGGTGGGTTACTCTTTGGATGGTTGATGTGGACTTGTTGGGTCAAATGGCTTGTTTCTACACTGTAAGGAATCTATGATTCTATGCGTGAAACCTTGCTGACTATTCCTAATCAGTCCTTTCCTTTCCAAATGCATGAAGATCCCGGTCTCTCAGAATCCCCTCCAACAACTTACCCACCATTGATGTTAGGCTCACCAGTCTGTAATTCCATGGTTTTTCCTTGCAGCCTTTCTTAAATAATGGCACATTAGTCATCTACCAGGCTTCCAGTGCCTCACCAGTGGCTTTTGATGATACAAATATGTCCACTAGGCCCCCCGCAATTTCTTCCCTAGTTTCCCACAATATCCTGGGATGAAGTTAAAAATCACACAACACCAGGTTATAGTCCAACAGGTTTAATTGGAAACACTAACTTTTGGAGCGCTGCTCCTTCGTCAGATGGTTGATCACCACCTGATGAAGGAGCGGCGCTCCGAAAGCTAGTATTTCCGATTAAATCTGTTGGACTATAATCTGGTGTTGTGTGATTTTTAACTTTGTACACCCCTGTCCAACACCGGCTCCTCCAAATCGTGTCCTGGGATACTATTTGATGAAGTCCAGGGATTTATCGGCCTTTGTGTTTTAAGATCTCCAGTATCACCTCTTCCTTATTATAAACTGTTTTCAAGATGTCATTATTTACTTCTCCCGTGTTCTCTAGCTTCCATTTCTTTCTCCATGGTAAATACTGATGAGAAATATTCATTTAGGATCTCCCCTATCTCCTGTGACTCCACACATAGACAAACTCATTGACCTTTGCGAGGCCATATTCTCTCCTTCATTACTCTTTTGCCCTTAGTCTGCTTGTAGAATCTCTTTGCAGTTTGCTTTACCTTGTCTGGGCAAAGCTATCTCATGTCCCCTTGGTGCCGTCCTGGTTTCCCTCTTACGTGTACTCCTACACCCTCTATACTCCTCAAAAGATTCAGTTGATCCCAGCTGCCAATACCTGATGAATGCTTCCTTGTTTTTCTTGACTAGAGTCTCAATGTTTCTAGTCATTCAGTGTTCCCTATTCCTGCAAAACTTGCTCTTCACACTAACAGGAACATGCTGGTCCTGAACACTCATCATCTCATTTTTAAAAACCTCACACTTATCAGATGCGCCTTCCCCAATCAATTTTGAAAGTTCCTAAATTATACCATCATATTGTCCTTGCCCCAGTTTATAGGTTTAACTTGTGGACCAGACCTGTCCTTTTCCATAGCTATTTTGAAACCAATAGAATTATGGTCACTGGTCCCAGAGTGTTCTCCCACTAACGCCTCAGTTCCTTGCCCTGCCTTATTTCCCAAGAGAAGGTCAAGTTATGCCCCTTCTGTAGTAGAATCATCCACATATTTTTCCTGAAAACATTTAACAAATTCCACCCATCCAAGCCTTTAACACTATGACAATCCTAGTCTATATTTGAAAAGTTAAAATCCCTTACTATTACAACCCTATTATTCTCCTTATATGTTTGCTCCTCAATTTCCCACTGACTATTGAGAGCCTACAGTATACTCCATCAAAGTGATCACCTGCTTCTTATTTCTCAATATCCCCCCCATATAGCCTGATTGGATGATCCCCAGGAATATTCTTTCTTAGTCGTGCTGTTATGTTTTCCCTTATCAGAAACACCGCTCGCCTCCTCTCTTGCCGCCCCTTCAATTCTTCCGATGGCACCTGTACCCTGGAACATTCAACTGCCAGTCCTGTATCTCCTTCAGCCATGTTTCTGTAATAGCTATAATATCCCAGTCCCATATACCCATCCATGCCTTAAGTTCATCTGCCTTACCTACCAGGTCATTCATTGGTTTTCCCTCGTTTCCTGTTGTGCTTTTGCCTGCCTTGTCTATTTTGTTTGCTCTCTTTTGCTGCTGTACCAGCCTCAACCTTCTGTTTTGTCTCACAACTGTTTAGGGTCCCAACCCCATGCCTGACTAATTTAAACCCTCCTACGTGATCCGTTGCTTTTTGTCATTTACATTAATGATTTGGATGTGAACATAGAGTCATAGAGATGTACAGCATGGAAACAGACCCTTCGGTCCAACCCGTCCACGCCGACCAGATATCCCAACCCAATCTAGTCCCACCTGCCAGCACCCAGCCCATATCCCTCCAAACCCTTCCTATTCATATACCCATCCAAATGCCTCTTAAATGTTGCAGTTGTACCAGCCTCCACCACATCCTCTGGCAGCTCATTCCATTTACGCACCACCCTCTGCGTGAAAAAGTTGCCCCTTAGGTCTCTTTTATATCTTTCCCCTCTCACCATAAACCTATGCCCTCTAGTTCTGGACTCCCTGACCCCTGGGAAAAGACTTTGCCTATTTATCCTATCCATGCCCCTCATAATTTTGTAAACCTCTATAAGGTCACCCCTCAGCCTCCAGACTCCAGGGAAAACAGCCCCAGCCTGTTCAGCCTCTCCATGTAGCTCAGATCCTCCAACCTTGGCAACATCCTTGTAAATCTTTTCGGAACCCTTTCAAGTTTCAGTGGCATTGCCATTGCTAAATACCCTAAGGTAACATTCTCGAGGTTACCATTCACTAGAAATTGAACTGAACTAGCCATATAAATACAGTGGCCAGAAAAGTAGGTCAGAGGCTGGGAATCCTGCATTAAGTAACTCAAGACCTGATTCCCCAAAGCCTGTCCACAATCTATAAAGCAGAACTTAGGACTGCGATCAAATGCTCTGCACTTGCCTGGATAAGTGCCACTCTAACAACATTCAAGACGATTTACACTAACCAGGAGAAAGAAGGCCATTTGATTGGCACCACATGCACAAATATTTACTTACTCCAATGCCAATGCACAGTAGCAGCAGTGTATACCATCTACAAGATGCACTGCAGCAATTCACAAAGGATCTTTGGAGTGTACCGTTCAAAGCCATTCCTTAGGGCAGCAGCTACCTGGGAACATCACCATCTGAAAGTTCCCTTCCAGCCACTCGCTATCCTGACTTGGAAGCATTTTGCAACTCCTTCAGTCTTGCTGATTCAAACTCCTGAAGCTCACTATCTATCAGCACGATGGGTGTGCCTACTCTAAATGACTGCAACAATTCAAGAAAACATCTCATCGCCATCTTCTCAAGAGCAATGGGAAAAAAAATGCTGGCCCAGCCAACGAAACCCATATAGCATGAGTAATTTTTAAAATATATCACAAGAATCCCAATGTGAAGAGAAAACAACATGTATATGTTATGAGTGGAGGGGGTTGTTTGCTTGCCAAATGGATTCTGGTAGAGTTGTTGCCATGGAGAATGTGCCAATTAACTGGTGACTAACCATTAATTGCCAAAGGTGTTTAAATTTTAACCTGGCAAGCTGACTATGATTGGTCAAGGCATTGCTCTAAGGCTAGTCTGGGGGGAGGGGGATTGCAAATGGAATCCTGGTGGGAAATAAATTTGACCATGGGGTGGGGAGGCTCCTTAGGTAGGCATAGAGTGTTTGGTTGAGGAGACGATCCCCTCCCCCCAAAAATCATCACTAGCCCACTGAGGAGGACTCCAGGTTGGATATTTGGCTTGGGCTTCTGCTGCCTTTGGCTAAATCCAATGGTGAAGGCATCAGTTGGTTTCTAATGGCATAATGTGGACCAAAGGCATGAGACATGTCCTGCCACTAGTAAAATTAAAACAGGCAGATACCCATTAGGTTTTATGTGTCCTTCAAAATCTTTCAAGTTATAAGGAGAGGTTGAACAAACTTGGATGTTTTCGCTAATGCTTAGAAGGTTGAGGGGTGACCTAATAGTAGGATATAAAATGATGAAAGGCATAAAGAGGGTGGATAGTTGGGCTCATTCTCCCAGGGTGGAAATACCAAATACTAGGGGGCATAGGTTTAAGGTGATAGGGGAAAAGTTTAAACAAGATGTGCAAGGAAAATTTTTTTTTCCACAGGTGCCTGGAATGTGCTGCTGGTTGAGGTGATATCGGCTTCTATGTTTAAAAGGAATTGAGACACATGAACAGACAGGGAATAGAGGCATACGGACCATGTGGAAGCAGATGGGATTAGTTTAGAATGGCATCATGGTCAGCATAGAAGTGGTGGGCTGAAGAGCCTGTTCCTGTGTTGTACTGTTCTAGCGGTGTAGTTGACTCTGTACTGCCTCTGAGAAGGCATTGAGAGAAATCGGTTCAGGGCCAATTTGGGACAGATAACAAATGCTGGCTTTTCTAGCGATACCCATGTCCTGTACAAGATAACAAGAATAAAGAAAATAAAATCTTAACCAGGAGAATAGACTAGCAATCTAATTCAGCCAACTGCTTTGCTCTGACCTCAGATAAGCCTTCTAGACAATTATAGGCACCAGTCTGTATCCTACCAATCTGTAAGACGTGACGTTAATACTGAATCTCCCACAACATTTTGCTTCGTACTGTGTCATTCATAGTACATTATTGACAAAGGTAATTTTGATATTAAAATAGATAAGTGCCTGGCTTTTGTATAATGAATGCATTTTTCAGATTATTCTGTAATCTTCTCCCATTTTCATCTTTTATTGCCTTTTTCTAACTTGGTACCATCTGAAACTGTGCCTCTCTCCTCCTATTCCCTCTCTCCTCCTATTCCCTCTCTCCTCCTATTCCCTCTCTCCTCCTATTCCCTCTCTCCTCCTATTCCCTCTCTCCTCCTAATCCCTCTCTCCTCCTATTCCCTCTCTCCTCGTATTCCCTGTCTCCTCGTATTCCCTGTCTCCTATTCTTTCCCTCCACCCCGACTCCTTTTCCAAGGAATAGCAGGGTAAGTAGTGATGGTGAAGACTCAAAAATTCATCTCCAACCTCCTCGGGTGACCGCAACCAGTTCAGAAGACTACATTGATTAAGCGTAAATTAATCTTTGAATCATGTTTGTTCTCACCGGCCCAGCATAGAACCACTTCAGTTCCCTTTTGAGACACAGAGGGTACTGTCGCCAACAATACAAGCTGTTCACGAAATCTAGAGGTTCACTACTCTCTGGGCAAAGTAGAACATGTCTACCATCTAACTTATTCCTGCTCTTGTCAATCATGGAGCAATTGGAATCACTTTATCTTTGAATTACAAGATTGTGGACTTGAGTCCTCCTCCAGGCTTGAACACAAATATTTAAGCTGATAGTCCTGTGCAATACTGAAGGAGTACTGCATTATCGGAGGTACTATTTTCAGATGAGATGTTAAACTATAGTTCCATCTACTTTCTCAGGTAAAAGATCTCAATATTTTGGAGAAGAGCATGGATCTTATCACTAGTGTCCTAGCCAATATATATCTATCAACCAATATTACAAAAACAGATGATCTGGACATTATCATATTGTGATTTGTGACAGCTTGTTTTCAGAAATTTACTGCACAGTTTCAATTGCAACACAACAGTGACTACACTTCAAAAATATTCTTTGTAGAGAATGTTGGAGCATGCTAAAGTCATGAAAAGCATTGTAGAAACAAACCGTTTCCTTCATCTGTATTTTACCAATGTGCCTGTTGGTCCTCCCTCCTCTGCCAAACTGACATTATCTATTCATAACCCTTTTGATATTTTATATTCCTCTCTCCAAACCCCTCTAAATCTGCTCTTTTTGGTCGTCTTAAATCTTGGTTAATTTTCAGGCACTCAGCCAGGAATTAATAGTAATAAGTGCAAACTTTGAACAAAGCATATGTTGCCAAGGTAAATATAATAAAACTTCTCCAATCATTGCCCTGTGCTGAATTTAAAAGTACAGTTCTCGAAATAGTTAACCTTGCCTTAACCAAGCAGAAAGAAAGTGAAACCTTGAGTAAAAGGAGTCACACAAGTGCGATCTATGTCTCCATTTAAACTGTGTTTTCTGGGAAATCCCATTGCACTTTCAAAGAAGATAAAGGGAGTTCTCCCCAGTGTCCCTGGCGAACATTTGTCCCATAATCAAGTGCTACCTGTTTCAGAGGTGTGTAATAACATTTCCGAACAGATTGATCAGAAAAATAGAGAAGCAGGGGAGTTGACGTTTCTGGTCTGAACCTTTCATCAGGACTGATGAAAGGTCCAGAACTGAAGCATCGATGCTGCTTGACGAGCTGTGCTTTTTCCAGCTCCACATTTTATCAATTCTGACTTTCCAGCATCTGCGGTCCTCACTACCTCCAAGCTTGAAACCCAGATCTCCTGGCTCAGAGGTAAGGACACTATCACTGTACCGCAAGAGCACTTCTCAATCCAACTCTTTTTGTGTTTTCTAACCAACCTGTTCAGATGTCATTACATACCTCTGGAGCAAGTAGGACTTGAACCTGGGCCTCCCAGACCAGTGATAGGGTCACTACCACTGTACCACATAAGCCCTTCTTAGCCCAACTCTTAAATAGACCATCTAATTATTATCAGATGTTTACAAACTCATACACAGATTAGCTGCTGTGTTTACTATGTTATAGCAGTGGCAACTACAAAAACATAGCTCATTGGCTGTGAAGTGGTTTGAACATTTTAAGGTTGTTAAAAGTGCATTGTAAATGCAAACCTTTCTCTTTGTTCCAAGACCTTTACTCACAATTGGCTACTCAATGAGCAGTGATAATTGCACACATATCTGCTCCACAAAAGATGATATCACCTAAATGGATTATTTCATCTATCAAAAAATCGCTTGAAGGAATACAGTTGGGATCGATGTGAATAAACAGTCAGTGATCTGGTGCATATACTACAACTATAATGGTGGTAATTGTATTGAGTTTTTGATTGTATGAATGTTATAAAGGTTACTTGACCCCTCCATTAGTGTAGAATCTATAAGTACAAATTAGAAAGAGAAGCTCCTTCCAAAAATCAACAAGATCTAGCACAATGCTTCCAAGGCCCTGCACCCTTCCCCCACCAAACCATATCCCATATATCCTTTTCGCTCCAACTCAAGACATCATCTACCTACTTCCTCCCACCACACCTGCGCTGATGTCCACTCCAAAGTTCCTTCCCTGGTAGCACATGTTACAGTACCTTCCACATCACCACCTCCCTCCTAATGCTAGCAACCACTTGCAAAATACAGGTCGCTCTGCTATAACATGCATTTCATTAATGCGAATTTGCTGTAATGCGATTGATGAATTGGGGACACTGTTCCTAAAGCACGATTTTTCTATAACGTGGGGTTGTGCAAGAATGCAATCATCATGTTATGGAAGAGTTACCTGCATTTTGACTCCTGTCTTTAACCAATCCAGATGCAAAAGTACCTGTACAACAGCAAAGAGTCAGGATATTGGGAGGGATGTAGATGGAGGAGGAAACTGAGAATACAGTTCAGAAAGAATGAATTGCTGAGTCAGCGAGTGAGAGAGAAAGAAGAAAAAATGGAAAACAAGCAGAAAGAAATAGAAAAGCAATGAAGGGAAGGAAGGCTAGAAACAAGATTAAAAATATATACTTTACTGCGCTGAAATTGACTAGTATATTGCATAAACAGAAATGTAATTTCTCTCACAGCAGTCCCTCGGTGCCAGGGACCCAGGTTCAATTCTAGCCTCAGGCGACTGTTTGTGTGGAGTTTGCACATTCTCCCCAACTTTGCATGGGTGTCCTCCGAGTGGTCCAGTTTCCTCCCACAGTTCAAAGATGTGCAGGTTAGGTGGATTGGCCGTGCTAAATTGCCCATAGTGTCCAAGAATGTGCAGGCTAGCTGGGTTAGCTATCTGAAATGCAGGGTTACAAGGATAGGGTATGGGAATGGGTCTGGGTGGGATGCTGTTCAGTGGGCTGAATGGTCTGTTTCTACGCAGTACGGATTCTATTCTATGTAAATGGATGGGGAAACTCAGCAGATCTGGCAGCATCTGTTTAAGGGGAAGTAGAGTTAATGTTTTGAGGCCAGTGACCTTTCAGCAGAACTACATTCACAGAAATTTGTTTTATTTTAGTATATTACGTCATTTATGTTTATCCTAAATGCTGAAGAACATTACTCAGTACAAGTAATGAAGTAAATTGCATCCATGTAAGCTAATGGTAAATGTGTAAATTGCA
Organism: Chiloscyllium plagiosum; assembly: GCF_037043375.1. Classification (NCBI taxonomy): domain Eukaryota; kingdom Metazoa; phylum Chordata; class Chondrichthyes; order Orectolobiformes; family Hemiscylliidae; genus Chiloscyllium; species Chiloscyllium plagiosum. Next base: position 24,808,469 of record NW_028270172.1, read on the forward strand.
TTGAATGAACATTGAAGGCCTCATCAGCAATATAGTTAATCAGATTGGGTAGAATAAGGTATAACAAGGCTTGTATAGAACAAGGTGCACTGCACTATTATCTATAATGTGAGGAAAAAGTCAAGAGACTTGGTAAAATTGTGTACATGATCTTGCATTGCTAGGAATTCACTGGTATCAAGATTGCATAGATGTGGGTTGTACAGCGTTATAAAAAATCTGTTATTGTTTAGCTGTCTCCCAGCAACCTTTCATAATATTAGTACACAGTCACACTGTAAATGGTACTGTGAAATAGTGTCCTACACATTCTTTGTTTTAATCTGCCACAGCCAACTTTTCAGTTCGAGTTTTTTTGAGTCATGAATTCTGCTTAATAATTGTGGATGTGTTGTGTTTAGTACCTTGGCGTTGATCATTAGCCCAATTTTTTTTGAAAATTGATAACTAATATGAATATGTATGTTAAAATAATGCTACACTATGGTATTTGCAACCCTCAGACTACTGATTGCAGACATATGATTTTTTTAAAAATTCAAGTAAAGCCAAGGCATCAATTGCTGTCTTAATTGCAGGGTGCTGGTTTGCACAAACGAACACTTGTTGACGGAGCTGAATGAAGCACGATCGAGACACAAAGCAGAAGTGGGCCAATTGCATTGGAGCTACATTCAACTCAAAAGAACCATGGAGCCATCTCCCTGCAGTGTGACTGCTTCAACATCTGACTGCATGTCTTTGGGCAGAGAGATTAAAAGCCACATGGAATTAGAGCATCAAAAACGCTGAAGGAAATTCCCCAGAAAAACTGAAATGTCTTACAAGATGCAAATAACAAAAAGCCTGTGTGATTTCATGCTGTTTATTGAAAGCACCACTCTTTCTATCAATACAAGACCTACTGATGTCAAAATACTGACGTACTGTGTCAAAATTGTCTGCTGTCTATGTACAAGCGATAGTAATTTAACAATAACTAATTTAATATCATTTTGGTCTGGTTCAGAATTTTGCAATGTCTCATTATTTTGCTAGTTGTCTCCTCCACTTGGCTCCAAATGCCCTGAAGGTTGAAAGTAGTCCTCCAGAAACCAGTTACATGTTTGATTGCTTAAAATTTATTTTTACTTGTCTCTCCCTGAATAAGCAAGTGTGGAACCTCTCAGTCTGGGCTTCTAATGGTTCACTAAACAAACAAATGCTTTGAAATCATGCCATGTAACTTTCTCTGTATTTGGTTTCCCTCTATATGCGATCCTGCTTTGCTTTCATTCTATGCAGCCTGCACACTTGAATCTGGAGTTAGGAGATTAACCTATGGCATAGCTTAAAACCCTTGTTTGAAGAAATTTCTGCTTTTATGAAGGTCACTGAACATTTTAAAAATAGATCAGCATTAAGAATTTACTACTAATGTTGCAGAATATGAAAGAACAATTCTGTCGAATTGCAAGACAAATATTTATATTTTACAATTATTTCAATGTGCATGTGAGTATTCACATGGGTTAAAATAGGTTGTTAGTTTGCAGAAATGAGCTGAAAGCTTCTTCCTAAATTCTTATTCAAATAAAAATTCCACTGTTTTATTCAATTATGCATCTGTGTAGAGAGAGGCATTTTTAAGAGAAGTGTGGAAGCATAAAGATTTGTGTTAATATTAACGGGCGGGTGGAACAGGCAGTTTGAGAATTTTTTGACGTGCATTCTAACTATAAAACAGAAGCTACTATTCTTGTATCTTTGAAATGTAAACTAATTTACTTAATATTTTCATTTCCTCTTCCATGGATCATCCACAGCCAATGACAGATGCCTTCACCTCTGGTTTCCACACTTTTGTCAGAACCACGCAAAACATAACCACTGTAGTTAAACAAATTCCCTTTCTATAGCAACATCCTAGCTAACTCAGTTAATCTTCCTATGAGCAATCCTACTACTCTTATAATACTCCTGCAGCAGTTTCTAGCGAACACATTGCCTTCCTAAAGGAGTTCTGTAGCCAACTCTCATTACTCTTCTCCTCGACTCCGATGTATTTACAGTAGGAGTTTCTAATTAACTCTTTGTTCTGCCTTTCTCCGTTGACTGCTCCACTGTTTAATAGTGAGACTGCTTATCTCGCAACCAGTACTGAATGAACACAAATTTTCTCTAATTTATTATTTGGAAGACTGAAGCCGTTGCTTTAGGTTCCCCATCCAAATTCTGTTCTTCATCTATGAAACCCATCGTTCTCCCTGGAAAATATAAGTTTAAGCCATTCTGATCCCAACCTTGGTGTCACATTTGTCCCAGAGATGAGCTTCTGAAGATACATTTACACTGTTACTAAAACTGCTTATTTCCACCTCCGTAACATAGGTCAATGATCCCTGTCTCAGTTCATCTGCAACTAAAACCCTCATTTGTGCTATTATTACCTCTAGACTTGGTTATTCCAACACGTCCTGGCAGGTAGCCTGCATCTACCCTATGTAAGCACAAAGTCATCCAAAAATCTGCTGTTCTTGACAACCCTCACCAAGCCCCATTCACCTGTCACCCCTGTGGTTGCTACTTATCAATTGGATCCTGCTTAAGCAATGTTTTGCTGTTAAAATTCTGAACTTTGTTTTAAATCCTGCAGAATCTCATTGCTCGTATTCTGTAGCCTCCTCCAGTCCCACAACTCTTTGCAATGTCTATGCTAATTGATTCTGGCTTCTTGAGCATCCTTGATGTTAATTGCTCCACAGTTGGATGCAGTGCCTTCAGTTGTCTCAGCCCCAAGCCCTGGAATTCCCTCCTTACATCTTTTTTGCCTTTCTAATCCCATTCCTCCTTTAAAATGCTTCTTAAAACCCACCTCTTAGAACAAGCTTTTGAACATCTATTCCCAATATTTTATGTGGCCGAGTTTATAACACTCTTGTGAAGTTACTTGAGATGTTTTGTTACATTTAAGGCACTTTATATGTTATTCTTGTAGGAAATTCTAACTAATTCATCGCCTTTTAAAATTTTCTAATTCACTCTCAGCACCTTTCCACATGAGCCACTAGCTAACTTTCAACATTCCTATTAAAGCTTATGGCTAAATGTCATCACCATGACAGAAAGCCCAAAGGTCAGGGGACAATTAAGGAATAGAACTGTCAGCCCACAAATTGTGTTCGGCTGACACTGCTGCTTTATTTCCTTCCTTTCTGCAAGCAAATAAGCTGATTGATGTGTGGGAGATCGTAGGAGTGATAGCAAAGAATGATGTGCCACAGCTGTCGTTTGTTGCCATGGTTTATGCACATCAAATTCCATCTCTGTAATTACTGTAGATTGTGTGGACAGAGAACATGGACTGCTTAATAGATAGTGAGGAACTAAGAACTGGTCTCATGTTTTTATCCAATTCGTAATGACTAATTACAGTGTGCCTTCAATAGAAGTCAGTGCACTTACTAAATTCAGATCTGGGTTGGATGTAGAGTACAGGGAGGAATGCAGTACAAGTTTGCAAGAAAAAGAAATCCCTGGTCAGCAAGTTAAAAATCACACCATTGCCATGCATGTATTTTTCCCAACAAAGTATCTGTCGAACCACCTCCACTCACTTCCATCCCAGCCTCTCTGCTTTTCATTTGATGACACATAACATTTCTAGCGAAAACCAGCCCTTATTCTGAAACTTTTCTCTGCTTAGTTGAGTCCAGCACTCAACTACCCAATGGTATTTAAAAGGAATACCATAAAACAACTCCCAAAATACAAACTAGTTGTTGTTATTCTCATGTGTCGTCCCAAAGTAAAACATATTAATTTGTATATATCATTGTGGAAAATTTTCTGAGTCGGTACATATGTTGGGGTGAGTGACAATAATCTAGTTATTGCGGAAGAGTGTGTTTAAAACTATGTCATGTCGTTTGGATCCTGATCTAATGTTACAGATAAACCATATTTGTCTTCTACTTGTCCCGGGTGTTACATGTCAAGTTCTGGATTAGATACAATTTTGGTAAATTGAGAAACGGCTCAATATTTTTTCAACAAATTTCCACCTGGCCTAAGGACTTTAGAAGTAGCTGCTTTATATTTGTTTATTTAATGAATGTTTCTATTGATTAATTTGTCATCAGTGCGGCATGGTGGCTCAGTGGTTCGCACTGCTGCCTCACAGCGCCAGAGACCCGGGTTCAATTCTAGCCTCAGGCAACTGTCCGTGTGGAGTTTGCACATTCTCCCCATGTCTGCATGGGTTTCCTCCGGGTGCTCCGGTTTCCTCCCACAGTCCAAAGATGTGCAGGTTAGATGAATTGGTCATGCTAAATTGCCCGTAGAGTTAGGTGCATTAGTCAGGGGTAAATAGGGGGAATGGGTCTGGGTGGGTTATGTTCTGGAGAGTCGGTGTGGACTAGTTGGGCTGAAGGGCCTGTTTCCACACTGTAGGTAATCTAATAACGTAAGAGTATTGCTATGGGGTTTGTATTGGGGTGAAGGATCTGTGATGTTTGCATTTCAGTATGATGAAAATAATTTCATTTGTGCATAGACAATCTGTGGGAGAGCAGATTCCAGTTTCAAGGAATTTGCCAGTATCAGACCCTCTTTTATAAGTATGGAATTTTAATATGTTGAAGCAGATTAACTGTTTCTATCCCAGGGTAAAACGCCAATGACTTGACCACTGTCTATACAAATTCAGAAATCTTCCCAACATTAAACTATTTTAATAAATAGAGTACAGCTACTACTTGCTGGGCAAATACAGTGTTTAAAATTATTTGTTTCATAATTTTACACGTTTGCCTTTTGAGGAAAGCAACACTGGACAAGTGTTGAAAAGGTTAGCAGGCTGATGAGCAATCACTGAATCTCATGGTGAGTCTATCTTTAGTCAACCAGTCCTGGATATAGATCTTTGAACCTGGAGTTTCTAAACTAGAATTAGGGACACCATCAGCTGAGCCACAATACCAAAAACAACCCCATGCAACTGGTGCACCTAGTGACAATAAATTACTATAACTATTAATGACTACTACCTGCCCTAGTTTTCTTTTAAAAGTTGTCTTGAAGCTGGAACTGCTTTGAAATTGTTAAATGTAAAGTTCCAGGAATTTCAGTTGTAATTGTTTAGTAGCACAGATGTTTATTGTTGAAAAAGTTCACAATTTGTCAAGGTTTTTTTGTCTTGCACTTAGGAGCATAACTCACAAGAGTACAACTTCAAATATATACTGCAGGAGAGGAGAAAGCTGATTGGTTGCCAGGTGGGTTCTAATTGTTTGAGCCATTGGCATTAAGAATGCATCAATCAATGATGATTTACAATTAGCATAGTTTGAATTTTAAACCAGGCATTTGAGTTGGATTGGTTAGGCATTGCCCTGTGAAATAATCTACGAATGACTCACCTAGATGATTTGTGAAATCAATTTGAAATGTTTTAAATCCCATTTTGAAGAACCTTGGTGCCCTGAAGTCCCATTCCGAATTGATTTATCCCGTCAAATAAGATGGTCAGGGTCAGATTACTACATGTATGTTCATGGCTCCTTATGCCTTCACTGGGAAAGCTTCATTTTTTGAAATAACTGGGCAAATTGATGAGCATTGTCTCTGTCCTCAGCACAAGAGCAACAAATTTGGAAAACTGGCTATTTTGGCATTTAGCTGCTTCAATGTAGGCATAACTCGAATGTCTGTCCTGTTCTTGGATCCATTAGAACTTCTTGATGCTTCCAGTAGCAGACTGACAGGGGAAAATGCGACAATTAATGTAATTACATGTTTGTATGTCAGAGAGCCACATAACTGTGGATGAATACAGAGGGTAAATCTTTTTAAGTATTCACAATTTGTTTCATTTTTATAATAAAAGCAGAAATAATTAATTGCTATTTATATTTATAGACATTCATTTTGCAAGTTTATGAATACTGTTTTGACTGAGAAATGTATGCTTTTATAAACTAAATTAAATGTTGTTATGAAATTGTATTTATGATATTGAGTGCCTGATTCATCCGAAAGTCATCCATTGACACCTCTGAGTCAAAACCAGGTGGAAAGATTGAGCTGCTGCATCAACAGAGCACATATTTTGACTGGCCAAGCTGTATTACAAAGGAACACCACAGTCTCCACCTCCAGGCTTCGATGTAGCTATGAGCCACTGTTAGGTTTTCAAGTTATTCTATCCCTTTCACACATTTCCCCACTCCAAACATCTGTAAGCTCTGCCTGTGCTGCCCCTCAGTTAATTTCTGAAATGCAAATAAGATTTCTACTTAGGATAAAGGCATTGTCCTTTCAGGAAAGATTGAGTAAATTAAATATATTGCCTAGAATTTAGACGAATGACGGTGATCTCCTTCAAAAATAGAGTAGGTGCTGATGTGGAACCCAAAGCAAAGAATTTTGCCATCAAGGCAGGAATGTCAAGTGAGGAAAAGCTCTGACTTGGTGGATCGATCTCCATTGAAACTGCGTTCATGATTTTCACTCCAGAGCATAGAAAAAAACCACAGAGGCAGGCAAATGTCAAAGGGGTCCAGTTAGAAAGTCTGCTGCCTTCTCTGAGGCTTAGCCTTGTAAGTGTAAAATGCTGTTGGGCTCTCTGATCACCATCCTGCCCTAATGCAACCTTACTCTCATTTGACTTTCATAGCCACTCACTCAGCACTCATTATGGACAGACCTCAGTGTCCATGTGAAGCTGGAAAAAACATGTAGTAATCCCACTCATACACATTGATACTGAAAAACATTTATTCCTAAAGCCTATTCAAGAATCGAAGTCCCTTCAAGTCTGCTAAATAAACATAAGCTTCTATTTAATAACCATATCAAAGGCAGCCAATCCTGGAATAGCCCCTTAAGGCTATATGAACTCGCCCACCCAGCTGAACAAATGGTTTCAGAGTTTTTCAAATTTAGCCAAGCTTTCCTAATAGGTTGTGTTAAAACAGGCAATTGAAACTGCAGGAACTGACAATATTTTTTAATCTACACCAAATGGTCAGTCAAGCAATGGGTTCCAGCAGTAGGTATATGTTTTGCTATTTTAACTAACAACCTTTTGTTGATTTTGAGGGACTAAAAATTTAAATTTATCACAAGACTTATGCCTGTTCCATAAATTTGTAATTTCCACACTAAAGTCCTTGAAGCAATGACAATGGGCTCTGTTTGAGCTCAAGTCTAACTTCAAATTGTGCTGCCATGTTTCTAAGTTTTCCGCTTGTTTGGTTCACACCCCATCTCCTACCCCACTGGTGAAAGTGAGATCTGCTGTAAGTGAGTATGGGAGTTATGCACTTAGGCCTGTCCACCATTCTGAAGGTGCTCAGAGTTGTCCCAACTCTCAAAATATCTGTCCCACAATTTCTGAATAAGGGATTGACTGTTTTGGAGTGAAATGAGAATTTCTTCCCTCATGCAACTGTGAATCTTTGAAATTCCTAGATTAGAGACAATGCTCCTCACTTTTTGTCTGAGACTGAGATTAGTAGATTTTTGGATGCTGATGGAATCAAGGGATATATGTATTGTAGGGGGAGGTGAAGCTGAGGTTGATCAGTCAGATTATTGATAAATATTAGAGATGACTTGATTGGTCAATAGACTTATTATTTCTTTTGACTTTATGTTCTTAAATTGATATGATGTGGTGAGAAAAGCCTTTGAACACAATCACAATCTTTGTGCAGCCGCTATTGGAAACTTCGCACAATGCGAACACAAATGTTGACCCTGGATCATCGGCAACATGCATTTAGACAGTCATTTTAACATTGTACAGTACCTCAAGGAATTTTACTGGAGTGTCATCAAACATAATAACAGCAAGCTACAAAAGCAAAATTAAGACAGGTGATCAATAGCTTTGACCAAAAGGTGGGTTTACAGGGATATTGTGAAGGAGACGAGGGACTGGTTTAGCGAAACAATTTGAAAGCTTAAGACCTAAATGGCTGAAGGTAATGGCTTATCCAGTGAAGGGATAAAGATAATCAGGATTGCATGATAGGTATTAAGAATGGGAAGAACACGGAACTGAATCTTCACAGCACGTGAATGGCATGGGCAGTGGAGAGAAAGTTGGGAGAATATGGTGAGAATTGAAAAATTAAATGCTCAACATCAAAGAAAAAGGTTTGCTTATCCTCGTAAAATTTCACTGACTAGATGTGAATCTCCATTAAATGGGCAGTGAGGGGTGTATTTGTATGTATTACCATCTCATTAGTACCCAATCTTAGCTCATTTAAATACAGTTTGAAATTCTCCCAGATGCCATTGAGAAATTAGATAGTGCTTATTCCCAATTTCAGAAGTAGAATAGAGGCTACAGCTCTCCAGGTCTTTTCAGACATAATAATGGTCAACCCTATGTTTCTTTGGGTGTTTGCAGTCTATCTGCTTGCCTTGCCTTTGAACATATTACTTCATTCAGTATCTACAGGCTTACAGTATTCTGTCTTGCTTTGTCTTTTAGTGCCAACAAAAAGCCAAGCAGTGTGGCCTGCTTGCCAGCATTGGACAGTCAAGGGAGTAGAGGTGTTGTTATTCTGAAGGATCACTAGACTCTCAACATTAACTGTTTTCTCTCAATAGTTACTGCCAGACCTGCAATTTATGTTTTTGTTTCAGATTTCCAGCAGTCACTGTTCTTTGTTTTTTATGATGTTCTTGTTCAGTGCAGGATTACATCAATGTCACATCTGCTGCATGTTTCAGCAGCTTCCTCAGCAAACACATTCCATGTTTTCAACCAACTGACCTCGTCTAAAGGCATACAGGGTGTAGTTTTTAATCTGGTCAAGATTAACAAGTCAAGGATATATCATAGTCAGTCCATGGCAATGGCTAATCTCAGACCAGGGTGCCTGGCGAATTTCCAATTCTCAAAACACATTCCAATAACTCTCATTGACTGTACAAGGTTGCCCTACACTGGAACCTGCTGATTTTGTAGAATTTGTCAGATGGCTCTGGGTGGTGTTTGTGGTTGAAGGACCTAGACATGCTCAGTGTGTCCTGGCCAGATGCAGCCTTGCCCTTCTTGGCTGTAACTTAAACAGGGTCAGTGCTCACTGTCAGGGTGGAGGTGGAGGAGCTGGGCATTATGGGAGAGTCCTGAGTGGAGACTTCTGGGAGGCCATGTGTGTGGTTCCTCTTTCTTCTGGGTACCTTGCAGGCACCACCCTGTCTCCTTGAGAGGAAAAGACATCTGAGGTAAGGTCAATATCCTTCATTCCCCAGTTGCCTTGCTCCATAGCACAAAAGTTTAAAGCAATAGAGTGAACGTCCACATGCAGCTCTGACAGTTACTGGATGTGGCTTTCCATGGCAACTGTCAATGTATCCATTATTGACACCAGCCAGATGCACACATGCCAAGCCAGTATAGTACTGATAATGTGCACTTCTCCAACCCTTGATCAAGTTTACAAAGTGCCTCAGATAAACCTGCTCGCCTTACCTGTGTCTATTTATGCATTGGTATTCATGGCCAACAATATAGAGTCTTCTTCTGGCTAGGACTGAGTAAGTACTTAGTCTTCACAGTCCTCTGAGTGCTGGCATTCTGGGCATTTCTTCCTCAGTCAGCTGAGGAGGCGTTCCAATGATATGCTCACAAGTGTACTCGAGCTAAAGTACTCACTGAGATTCAAGTAACTGAAGGGTACAGGAGCCATGGTTTCCTCTGAGGGGTCTGTGTCTTTCTCAGAGGTGGAGGAGGAGCTGATACCTGGGAGGGGCTGTTCTCTTGCCAGCACCACTGTGGTGTCTGCAAAGAGGGAATAAGTTGAGCAAATAAGGGTGACTGCTTCAGTGCAGAGCAGTGCAGCACAACACAATTAGTCCTTGTCACTCTTAACTTACTAACTCCATAGAACTTCATCTAGATGTGGCACCAATAAGGTCATTTAGGTGTCCATCTAGAGTACGTAGTGTCACTCCTTAGTGATTTAACATTGTCTCAATTTTCCCAAGTAATACTGCATTCAGGAAATTCCAAAATAAGTGAACTATGTGTGACTACAGAACAATTATTAACATCTAAAGCAAATTAAGGCTCAAAATAACCACATAAGAGAAGTATATGTAGGCCTGTTACGTACTTTGTTACAAAATAAAACTATATTAAAATATAGCTGTGTCTCAAGTAAAATTTGGCTCTACTTCACAAACATCTGTTCATTTGCCCTTTAATTAGTAAACCATAATCTATATTTCTTCAATACAATGTTTATGTTAATGTACACCATTAAACATTAATAAAATTGTGCACCAAATATCTTATTGTTAGTCAGGGTCATATGGCATTGTTCCTTCTAGAAAGTGTTTCACAACTAACCACAATTAAAGAGAGTTTAATTTAATTCTGCACTTGCTTAATCAAGTCAAAATTATTGACTTTTTGAAAAATAATTCAATCTTACAAGATTATTCAATTTTTCCTCCTGGCTAGAATTATTCTGTTCTCTCAAGGTCTTCATAAATTTTCTCTACAACTTCTCTGGTGTGATCGCATCTTGCAATGTGGTGACCAGAACTGGGTGTAGTACCCCAGCCAAGGCTTAATTCGTTTGTGCATTGTAACTTAATGGGCATGTCAGTACCCATGGAACTGGAGTAGGAGAAAGTCGCTCTTGATATTGAGAGGCTAAGAAGAGCAGATTCACTTGCCTTGCTTTCCCTTTTCAATGCAACATCTGTAAAATATCTCACAATTGCTGCCAATATGAATTGAACTATCTGCAATATTTAAAAGGCATCTGAATGGGTATATGAATAGGAAGGGTTTGGAGGGACATGGGCCGGATGCTGGCAGGTGGGACTAGATTGGTTTGGGATGTCTGGTCGGCATGGACGGGTTGGACCGAAGGGTCTGTTTCCATGCTGTGCATCTCTCTGACTCGAACCCTACCAAATAGATACTGCATACAACATGACAGGTTAATATTATGAGATTTTTTGCCTTAATTTTCTTCTGAGAATGTTTATTTTTCAAAAAGCCAGTTGAATTGAGAAGCAAATCTACACAAATAGAACAGATAGAATACTGTTCTGTTTCTCAACTCTCAGACCAATGTCATAGTTATGAAAAGAATACAATGGATTAAAATAATTACATAGTACCCTCATAGCTTTACAAATAGATTTTATTTCATTTATTGTTCTTACAAAATTTAGTCAGTCTAGCTTTACGATGTAGCAATATTTGGCAGCCTCAGATACATAGTTGGAGCAAGCAATGTAGAAAAATAAGGGTGTAATTCTATAGAGAAAGAACTATTCACAACACCCATAGCTTCCTCTGAGCCCTCTTGACCTTCAGACCATGTATGTCCTTTCCACTGCCTTTTAGTGAAGGAGGAACAGAATACTGATTAAAGTGCTTGGCCTTGGGCAATATGTACAGTGGAAAGCTAAAGGCTTTAATTGCAATTCTTGATTTGTTATCAAGCATTACTTACGAGAGATTTTCAGATTGTTGGATTGTATTAAAACAGCAAATTAAATCTGAGTGTCTCTACAGTGCATATTAGATGGAAAGTCAAAAACAAATCCAAATTCGACAAAAAAAAAAGCAAATATCAGCAGTACCTCAGTCACCACTGAAGGAGCAGCAATTAGTTGTGCTGTGAATAGTAATGACCTTACAGTAAAGTGCACAATCTGAACTATATTTATATATTGGTAGAAGTTAGGATTTGTGATGTTAAAAATTGACAAAGCTTAGATCTATACATTACATAATTATTTTTGAGTATGATCCAATTAATGATAAACATGTCAATTTTAATGGAACAATGATCCATGCTGAGGATTATTCAACTTGGAATTTTCGATGCAGCTAATACCCCACTATCGACCTATGCATACTGAGATTGGCTATTTACATACAATTTACATATTTGATTTCAGCATAACTAACCACCGTAGAACAATCTTTGAAGCATTTTATAATGTATCACAACCATTATATTTCTGCTGCATTTCAATTTTTTCCCTTGGTATGCTGAATTTTGTTTGACAAATTCTGAAGATATTTAGTATCACCTTAGGACAATAGACTCCCTGTTACTTGTTCAAACGGTAGCCCAGATATTCCTGCAAGGTTAAGGAAAGTGGAACTAGTTCTTCAAAAAGGCTGAACCTCCAATGCAGGGGAAACTTGTGTTTTGGCAACAATATATTTGATTCCTCTCAGGCAACGGTTGGAGGAATAAGTATCAGTCATGGAGAAACCCATGGATGGAATCTGGCTTCCACAGATGATTAAGGACAAAAAGTGGAGGGGAGAGGGCAAGCTAAAGAAACAGCAGATGCAAAAGAAAGGAGAAGTTTGAAAGAAGATATCTGATAGAATATCACACTTGATTTTAACAAATACTCAAAACCTTTGGGCCATGGTTAGAAAGGGTAACCTGCAATTTGGAAATCTCAATCAATAGCGATTAGATGAAAAGTGCTCCTATGTTGTGTTTGATGGAATATGTAGTACACTCCGATAAACTCTGTCATAATCAAACTTATTTCCAGCTGTTAGTTCTTCTATCCATATTATGATGCAGGTGTTGGACTGGAGTGGACAAAGTAGCTAACTGAAAAAAGAGTGGGAGCTCTGAAAGCTCATGGTTTAAAATAAACCTGTGCAACTATAGCTCGGTGTCATGTGATTTTTGACTTTGTATACTTTATGAGCAGTTCACACAGGATGGAACCCAACTGGTCTGATGTTTAGACTTTCACTAACCCAACATAAAACTGAAATCATAGCCATGATTCTTTGTTATTAAAGTGTTAATTAAAGTCTTCACATACATAAGTCTTCATTCGATGCTCCCCCAATATCCCCTTTATAAGCTACGCTCTGCCTGTGCACTTATGTCTTCAGAAGGGTATCAGCTACAACTTTCATTCGTTTGTTGTCTTTGCAGTTATAGCAGGGCCATGCCATACAGTACAAAATCAATCTGCTGAAGCTTACAGAGAGAATAATTCACTGAGAAACTCCAAGATAAGATAGAGCAGCTCTTAGCTTAAGAACAGACAGCAGCTTTACTGGAATACAATAAAGTGGAATGAAATGAATCAGTGTTGTTGCCGAGAACAAAGGCACTATGTGCCAGTTTCCAATTCCTCATTTGAGCAGAGTGAGGCAAGAATGTGTAATATAAGGTCTACCACTACCACATTCACAATGGCAGTTATACATTCTATTCCCTTTAACAGAATAGACTGGTTGATAAATGTCTCTCTTGAAGCCTAAGGAAGTGTGCCAATCATACACTTTTGGAAGCAGAATCACAATCGAGTTCAGTACTTAACAGATTCTACATTGTTACAATCAAAGTTGAACTGGGTCTGGAGAAAAAGTGTAATACAATTCCTATTTATGTTGCACAACAAAACAATGGAATTGTTTGAGAGGATAAACATTCATTCTCTCCCCGCCCCCCCTGATGTTATGGCAGCTTAGTCATTTTCATTTGTGCAAGAATATAGAAACATCAATCTCCAGCTTTTATTTTCTTTCAGCAGAAACCTTTCAGGATATGACTGAGAATCATTAAAACTGTCGAACGTCAATTTATCCTAATTCCACTAGCTGAAAGATATTAGGATAATGGCGAAAGTCTGTGATGATATTGAGGGTGTGATTCATCTGTACCATCCTTATGGTTAACCCATCACTGACTGATCCATACCTTCAGATTGTTCAAATGTTCCTTGTGCACTACTACAACATGCTGACAGTCCTTGCCACTGACAACAAAAACCATTCAGTCAAAGCACTTCTTTGAGTGCCTGTGGGTCACCTTCCAAATTCACTGATTAGATCCACCAGCTCCCATCCTATTTTCTTCAAAAGGCTGATCGGGCCAAATCTCGACACTTTAAGATATAATTGACCTTTTTTTGGCAGGTAAGATGCTATTTGCAGCAGAGTCCTATCTCATTTATGTCGAACACATCTTTCAGGGGCACAGTGGTTGATCCGTATTAGAAAACTACGTATTGCTAGAGTGATGCCGACAGATGCCTTCTCACCAATAGCTTTGCCATAATGCAATTTTCACAATGTTGTGGTGAGACTTTCTTTCCCCATTGACCACCTAAATTGTAAGGACATTTTGTACAACAGGACTATCAAAGACGACACACATTTATACCTGACATGTTGAGACTGACACTTCTATGCCTCTCTCAGTTTTGCATTTTTCCTAGGTCTTCATGTCCACTCAGCGTTTGAAAAGAACCCACTCTTACAAGGTATAGTTTGATGTTTCATTACCAACTCTGGATGAGGATTTTATGAAACAGAGTACTTGGCCATTTTTCCCTGTCTCATCAATTGCTGTGGGGAGAGGCATCTTGTAATGCAGGGATCTTTGGACTGAACATAAGTTTCCGTTCTTAACACAAAATGAGTTGAAAGCCATCCAAAGAGATGACTGTAATGCAGCATCATGAACCGGTTCAAATGTTTATGATATTGAGCTATTGAGAGTTGTCCTTTCAAAGCCTGGTCCTCTGCTTAGGTGCCAATGGCCAACAACGAAGGGTGCACTGCACTCGATTACCAAGAGCCACTCAAAAATGACAATAATTTTGACAGTTGGCCAATGATGGTGGCAGGGTAATGAGAGGGGGTGTGGGTTTATGGCCTTTCTAAAGAAAGTGTGGAAGATTTTTCTAACCAATTAGAAATACTTTGAAATAAACAATAACAACTTGAGTTCCTACTTTTGATTTGTTCTCCCAAGGTGCATTGGAAGTAGATGGTGATACATATGTTGGAAAAGAACCTAGTCATGTTTACTCCCTTTTACTTTCTGGTCATATGTGCCAGCGTGTTTGTATCCCACCACGTAGCCAGTATTCTGAACCAAGTACTCTCTGCCTTCTCTTCCTCGGCCTTTTCCGCTTTGATCAAATCTTTCTTTGTGGGAACCAGTGAACTTTGAGGTATCTGTAAGTCGTGACAACGTGGGAGATAGCACAGTTTTCTGCAGAGAAAACAATTAAACCAGCATTACCCTTGATAAAGGATTATTTCATGCACAAAGAAGTTCACAAAGAAGCAAATTTAGGACATAACGAGATTATACAAGATGTTACCTTGGCTCAGTGACATTCTGTTGCCTCTGAGTTGGAAGGTTGCAGGTTTAAGTCCCACACCAACAACTGAGCACGTTAACAAGGCTGCTGGTTTTGTGCAGACCTTCTATGTTTCAGATGAGACATTCAATTGCGGCTCCTTCTGCCTTCTCAGATGACAACACCAAATCAAAGCAGAAGGCACGATTCTCTCTGGTGTCCTTGAGAGTCAACAACTATCTCTCAACCAACACCACCATTAGATTATTTGGCACCGTAACTCATTTCTCATTGGGGCAGCTTGCTGAGCATAAATAGCTGCTGTGTGTCTTCTACATGACAGCAGTGACTACATTTCGTTAGTACGGAATTGATTTTAAATTGTTTCAGAACATCCTGAGGTCAAAGACGAAGCTTTATACATGCAGGTCTTTCTTCTTTCAGTTTGATGCTCATAAACAGCCAACTGTCCCAGGGGCTTTACACTAGGGATAGATCTATCTAGCATTTGGACTTTGCTTAGCCTAGCTCACAATGTGCTCAAATAGATGTCTATATAAGAACACCTTGCAGAACAGTGCATCAAAACAAATTGTGCAAGATTTATGTTGACAGGGTCTGTTTGCAGATAACAAATTAACACTTTTGGCAACCTTTGTCTAGAATCTGAATAGCATTAATAATGCATACAGAAAATGTGCTGCTACATCTCTACAGGAAACCAAATTAGACATGCACAATAACACTTTGATAATGCAGGGAGCTTGAGCTAGAATATTAATGCCAATTCCAGGCATTTAACCCAAGTGTTAAGCAGACAAAGAACTTACACTATATGGCACCGATCAAGTACTTGTGATTACCCAGAATGCTTTGCAACCAATTAATTACTTTGTGAAGTGCGTTTACTGTCATTATGCAAGCAAACATAACTGATTGATGCACAGCGAGATCTTACAAACAGCAATAAGATTAATGTCCACTCTTCTTTAAGCACTTTCACTGGAACCTCTCCATCCATCTGAGCAGGGAGACAAGGTCCCAGCCTGACATGCTTTGTGGAAGAGATCAGTCTGACAATGCAGCACTCATTCAGTGCTTTACAGACATGTCAGCCTGGATAAAGGGCTCATGATGTGGAAGTGATTCTGATATTGGACCGGTGATCCAGAGGCCTTGCTTGCTTATTAACAAATAACAATGGTTCAAATGTCTCCATAGCAACTTGATTATTCGTATTCAGTTTAAACAGAAAGAAGTCTAGAATCCATAAAATTGGCCATGATGTAAAACCTCAGCTAGTTTCAGGCAGGAAACCTGCTTTCATCACCCCCACCTGGGATACACATGACTGTAATCCCAATCCAATATGGACTGCCCTCTTCAGGAGGCACTCAGTTGTCCCAAACTGCTGATGCAGGACCTTCTCAGGGCAATTAGGAGTGGACAATTAATGGCAAAATAATTGGTGGGGAAGAAATTCAAACAGGAAGACATGCTTTTTCTGAAAATTGTATCCTATTGGGATGAGATCACTTGACCTCAGTTTCTGTTAACTCAAAATTTTAATGTTTGTAATACCTACAACCAATAATCATTGAACCAAAGAAACACTGCAAAATCCTGTTGTCACATATTAATCCACTATTTCAATAACTTTTGTAGGACAACGATTGTCTCTAGAACTCCCTTGTACAAGGAGAGTACAGGTCACTCCTAATCCAGCAGCTGGGTTAATTCCTCTTTAAACAGGACACTGCCTGCCAGGTACTGGATGATTATGTTACATAGCGATGAGAAAACATACCGTTACTCCTGAAACAACAGGGGACTTCCCTTCAACTAACTTGTGAATCTCCTGGATTGCCTCTTCCTTGACCTTCCCTCTAAACCTCTTCTGTGAGAGCTCTTCAAGGGCATCCTCGAATTGGTGAAAGGTAATAGTCCTAAAAGATTTCGCCCTGGAACACAAATTCACAGTTATCAGAAACATAGCCTAAAGAACATTTTGTTTTCAACCTTGTGAATGTTTTCTCACAATATGCACTAACCATGCATAATCTCTTACAGAATTTACCTCACTGTAAAGCTCCTTGATGTACAGAAAGACAAACTTCTAGAATGTCCAATAGTACAGCCAACAATGTACGCTTGACCGGTGGTTGCACCAGTGAAATGACAACAAGATTTATGTCATTGAGATTGAGAAACGAATACACCATCTGGTATGAGTCACAAGCAGAAATGCATGGAGGAATGAGTTAACAGACAAGAGGACTCAGTTGAGAACCATATCAGAAATATGCAGCACCTCCTGTGATACATGTTTTGAGTTGATGAGTCCACTTCTGGTAGAATTGCTTCCCTCCCCTAACCGGAGTAAAAGCAATGAGTTTCAGCCTTCCGCAATCTAATTTGATGCTTTAACTCAAGTGCTTTTATTAATTGGTTTGATCTTTAGTGGCCCCACGTTTTAGTTCAGTGAATTAGCAGTCACAGTGAATTAAAACTGTCATGTGTTTCAGAGATCATCAGTGCTTGCATGTATTAGAGCTGTTCCATATTCCAAGTATTAGCAGCCCCTATATATTAGAGCTGTCATATATTCCAAGAATTAACAGCCCCTGTGTATTGGAACTGTCATAAATACCAGGGTTTAATCAATACTTAAGTGAATTGTAGCTGTCCTATAGTCCAAGAATTAACAGTCCCTGTGTATTAGTCATGATTTGGAGATGCCGGTGTTGGACTAGTGTGTACAAAGTTAAAAATCACACAACACCAGGTTATAGTCCAACAGGTTTCACTGGAAGCACACTAGCTTTCGGAGCACGGCTCCTTCATCAGGTGGTTGTGTATTCGAGCTTCCAGGGATTAGCAGCCCCCATGTATTCGAGCTTCCAGGGATTAGCAGCCCCTGTGTATTTGAGCTTCCAGGGATTAGCAGGAATGTAGGAAGTGCAAAGGCCAAGTTGTGTACAATAAATAGACACTAAAGTAATAAGATAAATGACCGGATAATCTGCTTCAGTAAATACTGACCAAGACATCAGGCAGAATCACTTGTTCTTTGCTTGATCTTTTATG